>NC_025699.1:9949909-9951230 GCF_000633955.1 Camelina sativa | reverse complement strand
GAGTGAGAGGATCAAGCGCCTCGAGGCGCAATTGGGGGAGGCGGTGCGGTCCAACCAGAGACTTAGTGACCTTGTGGCCAAACTCGAACATCACCGGAACGGGCTGATCACAGAGCGAGACTCTCTTACGATNCAAGTCAACGACCACCCTTCTGATGGAGTCGAGGAGCAAGTTACGGATCGTCCTGCCGAAGGATTACCATGTCCGTCAACTCCCGGGCACGAGTCTCCGGTTGCTGGCTTAGTCTCGTGATTCTTCTGTTGTCGCCGTGTTGAGGGGTCGGCTCCCTCGTACTACCTTTTGTTTGCCGTATTTTTGGGGTTGGCTCCCACGTACTTTTATGCGCCGTGTTTAGGGTCGGCTCCCTTGAAAAACTCACGCTCATCCTTGGGGCATTTATTGATGGTTTCATTTAATGCCCCTTGTTTTAAACGCTGCTTATCGGTCATTGAATGCCTTCTCTGTTTTTTCTTAAAAACTTGCGTCTGTTCATTAAATGTCTCTTTTTTGGAACTTGCGCCTGTTGGGACTCGTGTTTTTCGTTCTATAAATATTTTCTGCTTCTTGCTCCAGTTTTGTCTTCTTGGTGAGTGTTTTGCTTTTGTAGGGAAGAGAAAGTCATGCCACTGCCAGTGACAACTAGAGCGGCGTGGTTGCGCAGGGCGCAGGAACAGCTCGGTGTTAGGTCCGACGAGGTTATACAGTCGGAACTCAACTACTATAACGCTCGCATCCAGCAGCTAAGAGCTTACATCATCGCTACCCGTCATTCGTTCGAACGTTATTACGACTTCTGTCGTGTGGGCGGGACAGTGGAATGCCTTGAAGCGCTGATTGACGAAAGGTTTTTCGTCCCAAAGTGGAGATGGTATCGGTTGCTGGAATAGCGTACCCGGCATGAAGACTTTTTTGCAGAAGTGGTGATTCCTACACTCGAGCAGGGCGACCTTGATTCCCTTGGTCGAAGGCCATTTGAAGAACGGGAGGAGATCGAGGCCTGCCGAGCTCGTATCGACGTGCTTTGTCGTTACATCACGCAGCTGGAGAGCACAAGTCACTACTTTAGTGCCTACCTCGAGGATATGATTGGACGAGGCGCGACTGTTCCTATGGACCTGTTGAAAGATGTAAAGGAATCGTGCCGTCATTGGCAGACCGTAATTGGCGGTCTGGAGTTTAATGAGCCTTCCAACGCCGATCTCGGAGTTGAATGACTCATTTTTCCCTTCTTTTTGTTTTGTTTTTATGTGCCGTAATAGGGTCGGCACACGCATCAGACTGTTGTACTTCCCCTCACTGAATAATATAAATTTTTCTTTT
>NC_025699.1:9904742-9949893 GCF_000633955.1 Camelina sativa | reverse complement strand
TTTTTTTTTTTTTTTTTTTTTTTTGAAAGTGCGACTCGTGGTGGTCGGCTTATCTCTTTTATGCGAGTTATCACTCGGCTTTAACTAGGTACGGCTCAGGACAGTCGATTTACCCGTTTGTGCGAGTTGGACTCGGCTTTATATAACCAGGGACGACTGTTAATAGTCGGCTTACCCTTTTGTGCGAGTTGCGACTCGGCTTAAAATAATTCGTCGGAACGTCGGGTCATTACCGGGCCAGGATAACGACTAATATAACTTGCAAACGACGACTCATTTTTATGAGAAAGAAATTTTATATTATTGGCGGTTGTGTCTCGTAAAACGGGACTGCCTACGTACCCTCCGATCAAGAGGGATCAAGCCGATCGTAGTTCACATTTACATGCTTATTCAAATTATAGAAAGGGCAAGCTGGATGTAGCCGAGCTTGTTGTTTTTCTTTTTTTTTTAGTAGTAGTAGCGCTTGAGATGCATTGAATTCCAAGACCTCGGCACTGGTTCGCCGTCCATTGTTAAGAGTTCGTATACGCCGGGATGGACGACCTTGGATACTAGATATGGACCTTCCCAATTGGCCCCCATTTTTCCGGCGTCCGGTTCGGCAGTATTTTCAAAAACTTTACGGAGGACGAGATCCCCTTCGTCGAAATGCCGATTATGGACTTTCTTGTTGTAATACTTGGCTGCGGCGAGTTGATAATTCTGAATTCGTAGGAGTGCCTTGTCTCGTTCTTCCTCCAACTCGTCGAGTCTATCTATGAGCATTTCACTGTTTAGCGCGGTGTTTTGAACGAGCATCGTTCGTCGGAGGCTCGAACTGCCGATCTCAGCTGGTGCCATTGCTTCCATCCCGTAGGCTAAGGAGAATGGGGTTTGGTTAGTGGACGTCCTTGGGGTTGTTCGGTAGGATCAAAGTACTCCGTCGAGCTCGTCGGCCCAGGCACCCTTCTTGGCGTCTAGCCTTTTCTTAAGGCCATCGAGTATGGTTTTGTTGGTAGCTTTGGCCTGGCCGTTTCCTTGTGGATACCTCGACGTCGACTTGCTTAGTCTGATTCGCCATCTTGCACAAAAATTTTCGAATTGCAGGGAGATGAACTGCGATCCGTTGTCAGTGACTATTTCATACGGGAGACCGTGGCGACAAATTATGTATTTCCAGATGAAGAGTTCGACGTCTCTGGCTTTGATATTTGCGTAAGACTCGGCCTCGACCCATTTGGTGAAATAATCAGTGAGGACGAGTATATATCGCTTTTGTCTGGAAGTTGGCAGTGGGCCAATAATGTCCATCGCCCAGTGCATGAAGGGGTAAGGAGCTACTCTGGCTCGTAGGAGTTCAGTCGGCTGATGAATAATGGGGGCGTGTCGCTGGCATTTTTCACACTTGGCGACGAACTTTTCGCAATCAGATATCATCGTTGGCCAATAATGACCGTGCTTCTTGATTCATAGTGCTAAGGCTTGGCCACCTGAGTGATTTCCTCCAGCTCCTTCGTGAGTCTTCAACATAACGCGCTCAGTGTCGTTGCCATGTATGCAAAGCAGAAGGGCTCCTGCCGCCGTCCATCGACACAAATGATCTTTCATTAAGATGTAGCGAGCAGCCTTGGCTTTTAATCTCCGCCTTGCCCATTTGTCTGTTGGCACGTCGCCATCGGCTAGATATGCACGGATTTCGACTCGCCAATCTGTTGCGTCGGTGTCAGATGCTGGTTCGCATCCTCGGCGTGACCTCATCGTTCGATAAGTGGTCCTGATTTCGTTGGGCTGGTGGAGTGTGAGGCAGGTCTCGGCGTGTGTTTCACTTATGCTCGGCGTATCGATGCTTTCTACCAGGATGATTCGTCGAAGATCGAGATCCGACGTCGAAGCGAGTGCTGCTAAAGCATCGGCCGGAGCAGTGTCTCCTTTGGGGATTTTGATGAGCTCGAACTCGTCAAAGCGTTTTGACAAAATCCTAACGACGTCAAGGTAGGCGGCCATAGGTTCGCTTTTGGTGTCGTATTCGCCGCTGAACTGGTTGACGACGAGCTGAGAGTCACAAAAAGCTCGTATTCGCTTGATCTGCATTCCGTTGGCGAGCTTAAGCCCGGCGATGAGTGCTTCATACTCGGCGACGTTGTTGGTTGCTTGGAATCGGAGACGGAAGGATTGTTCCAAAATTTTTCCGGTTGGCGAAGTTAGTCGAATCCCTATTCCTGACCCAAGATGAGAGGATGCTCCGTCCACATGCAGGGTCCACCGGTCATCTGACGGGTCAGTGGGTGTTTGTTCGGCTTCCCCAAATGGTAGCTCGATCAAAAAGTCGGCGAGTACTTGGGACTTTGCAGCCGGACGAGTTCGATACTCGATGTCGTACTCGCTAAGTTTGATTGCCCATTTCGTCAGTCGACCAGATTGGTTCGGGCTATGCAGTATAGACCGTAAAGGTTGGTTGGACAAGACAGCGACAGTGTGTGACTGGAAATACGGTCGGAGCTTTCTTGCGGACGTAACGACTGCCAGGGCAACCTTCTCGACTGTCGGGTAGCAAGTTTCCGCGTCGTCGAGTGATTTGCTTATATAAAAGATGGGTCGTTGCTCTCCCCGATCGTCCTTAACGAGTACACCGCTGACGGTCGACTCTGAGACCGCAATATAAAGAAATAAGATTTCGCCGAGCTCCGGCTTTGCTAAGATTGGTGGGGTCGATAAATAGTTCTTTAGCTCGTTGAACGCGCTGTGACAGGCTTCGGTCCACTCGAACTTGCCCTTTGTTTTGAGAATCTGGTAAAATGGTAGACACTTGTCGGTTGATCTGGATATAAAACGATTTAGAGCAGCGATCCGTCCAGTTAGTCGTTGCACTTCTCTAGCATTCTTTGGTAGTGGCAAATCGATGATTGCCTTGATTTGCTTTGGGTTTGCCTCGATGCCTCGTCTGGTTACCAGGTACCCAAGGAATTCGCCGGACTTAACTGCAAACGTGCATTTGGCCGGATTCAGCTTCATCCCATATTTGTTTAGGGTATCAAAACACTGTCGCAGATGAGTGATATGATCCTTTGCGAGTTGTGATTTGACGAGCATGTCATCAATATAGACTTCCATTGTCCGGCCAAGTTGTTCGGCGAACATTTTTCAGGCCGAAAGGCATAACCTTATAACAATAGGTCCCTCTATCTGGTCGTCCTTATGCATTAGAATCTGGTTGTAACCAGAGAAGGCGTCCATAAAGGTTAACAGCTCGTTGCATGCGGTTGCTTCGACAAGTTGATCAATCCGTGACAATGGGAAGCTATCCTTCGGGCAAGCCTTATTAAGATCGGTAAAATCTACGCAGACTCGCCACTTTCCGTTCTTCTTTTTGACGACCACCGGGTTAGCTAACCACTCAGGATACTTTACTTCTACGATTGACCCGGCGCCAAGGAGTTTGTCAACTTCGTCGTTCACTGCTTGTGATCGTTCGGGACCTAGCTTGCGCCGTTTCTGCTTGACCGGCTTATGTGTTGGGTCGGCATTGAGTTCGTGGGTCGTGACGCTTGGGTCGATCCCCTTCATGTTAGTCACGCTCCATGCGAATGTCGAGATGGTTGTTTTGAGGAAAAGTATCAACTCGCTTTGCATGGCGGCTGTTATCTCTGTGCCGATATTCACACATCGTTTTTTGTCGTTCTCGTCGAGGCTCACCTCCTCGACCGCGGCAATGCCTTGCTGGACAGCAGTTGGCTTCCCGTCTGTCGGCGACGTGCTATCGTCGCCGACCCGCTGCTTTGATTGCTATAATTTCTTTCTGGTGCGAATTTTATGCTCGATCAGGAAGCAGGCCCGAGCGGTTTGCTGATTGCCACGTAGTGTGTATACTCCTTTTGAAGTTGGGAACTTAACACACTGATGATACGTCGACGGGACAGCTTTCATCTTGTGAAGCCATGGAGTGCCAAGGATAACGTTGTAGATCGTCGGCTTGTCAATAACCGCGAACCGAAAGTATCTGGCTATCCCCCCGACGAAGATTGGTAAGATGATGGTGCCAACGGACATAAGGTGATCGCCATCGAAGCCCGTCAGAGAATGACATTCTGGCATAATGTCGCTTTCACCGACTTCTATTTTTGCCAAGACGTCTCTGAAGATGACATTGACCGAGCTTCCGGTGTCGATCAATATTCTTGTCACCTCGCTTTCACCGATCAAGAGCTCGACGACCAACGGATCGTTATGCGGCAAGTCCAAACCTTCTAGATCTTTTCCGTCAAAAGTGATTGGCATGCTTTTAGCCTCGAACCTTGACGGCCAAGATTTCGTCATTTCGGCCTTCTTGGTATAATCTCTGATCGCTCTGACCGAATCGTTGCATCCGGCTAGTCCGCCCATTATCATGTTGATCCGTCTTATCGTTGGAGGGCGTTGGTCGGGCTTGCGATCTGTATGCGGTCGTTTTTCGTGACCGCTGTCTTCGCATCGGTCGGGGAGTAGATTTTGAATTTCCATCTCGTCTTTGCTTTGATCGGCAAGTATCTTGGAATCTTTGACATATTTTCGAGCGATAGTTTCAGCGCGCTTGGCATCGCTTCGTCCAGGTCGGACCGTCTTGCTTCTATCGGGCTCGACGACTATCGTCCCTTTCTTGTATCGCTCCATTAAGACCTTCTGGAGGTAATGACATTCGTCAGTCGTATGGGTGGTACTTTGATGGTAGTCGCAATATGGGGTTGCACTATTTTCACCTCCCTCCTTCCGGATATACTTGTTTTCGCCGATTGCAAAGGTTCGACGAGTTCGATCTTGGTTTTTGGTGAAATGTTGTCGAGGTTCGATGTAATCGACCTTTGGAGCTGCGGCTACAGGCTGTTTGGTTATCGCACTTGCCTCTGAAGAATGCTTCTTGGCGTTGATAGCCTTCTCCTCCTCGAGTCCAATGTGTTTCGCAGCTCGGAGCAATGCCTCGGCTACAGTGTCGACGTGCGTTAAAGATAGTTCTTCCTTGAATCGAGATTCATACCAGAGCGCGTTTCAAAGTGCGACGATTGCGGCAGCATCCGGAATTGAAATATTGACGTAGATCTCCTTGAATCGTCCGATAAAGGACCGAAGCGATTCGCCCTTATACTGAGTTAAGGCATACAAGTCAGCGTGGGAATTCTTGTCCTCAATCAAAACAGAAAACTGCTTCAAAAACTCAGTTATCAGCTCCCTAATACTATCGATGGATCTAGGTATGAGTCTCGAGAACCAGCTCAAGGCGGTTCTCGTTAGATGCTCGGCGAAAACTTGACAAGCTCCAGCGTCGTATTCCGCCGGGCTGAATTGTAAAGGGCCGAGGGCTACGTCGAAGGTGAGCAAGAAATCTCGCGGGTCGACCGTTCCGTCATAGTGACCCAACCTTGGCTTGACTGCCCGTTTGACCGCTATTATAGCGAGTCTTCGAGAGAATGGAGTTTGCTGTGTTGCTTCGAGCATAAGTCCGACTTCGGGTGCCTTATCTATTGCTTTCTGGATCATCGCTGCCATTTCTTTCATTTGCTCTTTAATTTCTTTTAGCTCGGCGTCCTTCCTTAGATCTGTCACTTCGTTATTTCGCTCGGTAAGGCGTTGGGCAGGGTTACGTTCTAATCCGCTGGTTTGCACATATGACCCTGGCGTTGTTCTTGCCGAGGTGAAGTTCATTGGGTTGAGCCGAGCGTTGTGGAGATGATTGATTTCATCTTGCGAGTTAAACTGTGCCGCGGTGAGTGCATCCAACCGGCTGTTAGTTCTCTCTTCTTGCTGGTCGAGGCGTGTTAGGATTCCGCGGAACAGCTCGTCTATGCTGGAGACGGGCTGATTGCCGAGCAACGTAAGTTGCGTTGGGGCCTGTGCTGGTTCTGCGGTCGCAGGGGTCGCCAGGTTTGTTGATATGACGAAAGTCTCTGGGCTTTCCACCGTGACGACCTTCCTTGGAGCATCCGGTGTGGGGAGGACTGTCTGCTCCGTTTGCTCCGTTGCCGGGGTAGTCGTTCCCCCCGACGAGCTTGCTTCTTTGCTTCTTTCCTTGTCAATTACTGTCATCTCGTCTAGTCTGTGTAGGTCCGTTCTTCAATTCTTTAGAAAAATTCGACTTGGCCACCCCTTCCTGGCGCGCCAAATTGTCGATGTCGGGATCAGTCACAATTAGTATGTTTAGTTCGGTCAAAGGAGGGTCGAAGTTCTCTTTTATTATATTGGTGCCGAGACACAAAAGACGGGTTGCAACACGACGTAAACGAGCTACAAACGTGGACGAGGATAATAGACGAGCTGTTATCTCGTCGATTCTTCGAGCGATTGATTCTAAAACCGTTGACTTCTGCTTGGACGAGCTGGGGCTCTTGTACTTGCTGTACTACTTCTCTTGCCTTTTTTCCCGATCCCCTTTTTTCAAAGGCCGTACGCCTGCATTTATAGGGAATCGTGTCGGTTCGTCCAGCAAAAGACCATAATACTCCTCCTTCCTTGAGAGGCCTATTTTGGGCCTTTTACTGGGGCAGGCCTTTTGTTGGGGTGGGATCTACCCCCAACATCGATCTCTCGCGCCTCGACGACCCGAAGATGTCCAAAACGTTATCTCAGAGATTGGTGACGCCTGTGAGAAATGGGGATTCTTTCAGGTGATCAATCATGGTGTGCCTTGCGACACAAGAAACCGTGTGGAGAAGACTGCAAGGATGTTTTTCAATTTGCCAATGGAAGAGAAGCTGAAGGTGAAGAGAGACGAGGTGAATCAAGTAGGGTATCACGATGGAGAGCACACGATAAACATTAAAGACTGGAAAGAAGTGTTCGATATTAATATCAAAGATCCAACGGTTATTCATTCTTCCACTGATCCTGGAGATGAAGGTTTAAGGCTTGTTTACAACAAGTGGCCTCAATATCCTTCTGATTTCAGGTAATTTCTTTTAATTAGGTACATTAACTTGTGTTTATGAGAAACAACGAAGCGGATCCGGTTTAAATGATTTATTGTGTTGTCTACTAGATAAGCTAATTTATTTTCCTTATTTTATTTGTTCTATTTTATTATTAGGGAAGCATGTAAAGAATATGCAAGACACGTTGAGAAGTTAGCGTTCAAGCTTATAGAACTCATATCATTAAGCTTAGGCTTACGAAAAGAGCGTTTTCATGATTACTTCAAAGAACAAATGAGCTTTTTAAGGATAAATCGTTATCCACCATGTCCAAGACCTGACCTAGCTTTAGGTGTTGGTCAACACACAGACGTCGTCGTTCTAACTGTATTGGCTCAAGATGAAGTTGGAGGATTACAAGTAAGTCGTAGATCAGACGGTGTTTGGTTTCCGGTTAGACCCGTCCCTAATGCTCTTGTCATCAATATAGGAAACTGTATAGAGGTAATTAATATCCTTGAAATTATGTCATATTATATACACAACGTTAAAAGATTCTAGAGCTATCATAGTTAATTAATTATTGAGTATAGTGTATTACTACTATATAATTAATAAAAATTATAATGCAGATATGGACGAATGATAAGTATTGGAGCGCAGAGCATAGAGTGGTGGTGAACACAACAAGAGAAAGATACTCAATACCATTCTTCTTGTTGCCTTCACACGATGTTGAAGTGAAGCCATTAGAAGAGCTTGTGAGTCCTGAAAGCCCACCAAGGTACAAAGGCTATAAATGGGGTAAGTTCTACGCCAGTAGGAACAGAAGCAATTTTCAAAAACTCGATATCAAAACCATCCAAGTCGATGATTTGAAAGTTGTGACATAATCGACAATGTGTCAATGCTTTATCGTTACCAATCATATTAATCAAATAATGTGTGTGAGTGTGGATTTGTGTCAGAACCAATAAAGTGTATAACTTCTGTGTATTGGAAGTGCCAAGATTTGTATGTGGTTGAGTTTCGTTTTCCTTCTCATGTATTGGCAAAAAAGAAAAATAAAAAGATGATTATTTTTATTGATTGCGCTAGCTAGCAAAATGATCGTGGTCGTCAGAGTCTCAGAGATCATCAATCAAATCCATTGCGTTTGTTTTGAAGAGTAATGGCTGACCGCAATTAAAAAGTGTTTACAAGTTGATTTACGTTTTACAATGGCTAGAAAAAAATTAAAATTTCTATATTTGATTTACGTTTTCCAATTTCGACTCATAAGACTGCGTCCAGATTCATATTTAAAATGTCCAGTGGTCCTCCTCGCTTGACCACTTAACTATCGTTGCAAATTGTAGTTCCCTGTGTTCTAATTATAGTTATTGTTATACATACTCAGTTTCAATATCTATTTCTTGATTAGTTGATCATACTTCTGTTTTAATAAAATACAACATTATACCAAAAACTACTTTATTAATTTTAAGAATTTCTTAGCTGAATTTCCCTACAAAACCCTTACAAATTATTTGCATCAAAATCACTTATCTTGAAAAAATTACTTTATTCCAAATTTTCTTTGAAGAATATCTCTATATACTTATTAAAGCAATGTTGTTAAAAGTTTGATCATACTACCACTGAATAAATATATATTTGAGAACAAAAAATAAAACCATATAAATTGTAACACATAAAAACTTCCAACTCTGCAAAAAAAAAAAAAAAAAAGATATCACTGAAATATACTCAGATTTTTTTTTAGAGAAAATATCCTTAAATAGCACACATCTAAGTTTTTGTTTCAAGGTTAGCACACACTCTAGAATATTCAAAAAGTAGCATTATTTAATGAATTATATATATTATAAAATTAACTATAATATTTTATTATTTTAGTTACCTACTCTCCAACGGAAGAAACGTATCCAACCCGTCTCAGAAACACACAGAGACTCCACTCCACAACACTGAGCTGAATCGAGGAAGATGATGGTGAGGATCATGCCCATGGTGGTGTCCTCCATTCGGCCATCGTTCAGCTGTTTCTCCTCTATCGCCTCATATCTCTCATAAAATCTCTCTCATACTCTCCGTAATCATCCATCCAGGGCCTCCACCTCTATAGATATCGTTGACTACACCTCTATAGATATCGTTGACCACCTCCATGGGTTTAGAGTTGTGGATCTGAAGTCAGTAGGTAAAAAGAGTGTGGACTAGGATTTGAATGACTGAAAATGAGATTGTGATCTCTTTGTTGCTATGCAATTGAATCATGGTGGTTGTGAAATGTTGGACTTCAGTTTTTTCCTATAGGGAACTCCTCGAACAGCTCCTTGTCATGCTGTGATGAAGGGATTAATATTGACTTAATGTGAGAAATACATGAGACATTGAGAAGAAGAGGAGAGTTGTTGAGGCAATAATGGTGGTGGTGATACTCATGTCTAATAATCATTTTGTGTTTGTACTTCGTCGATTATAGAGTGGGCTAGTAATATTGATGAGGCGGAGTACAGTGGTGGAAGACAGTGGCGGAGCCAGAGTCAAAGTTTAGAGGGGTTAGGAGAAATTTTTTTTTTAATAGGGTAAAAAATGTAAAATTTTAGGGGTTGAAAATGAAAAAAAATTCTTCCTATAGAGTAAAAATGTTAATCTTTGGAGGATCAAAATACAAATTTTATTTTAATATGGTCAAAATGTAAAATTTGTAAGAGTCAAGATTAAAGTTTTAAATTTAAAAGGGTCAAAATACAAAATTAAGAGGGGTCATTTTGTTATTTATACCTAAAAACATACAATTTTTTTTTAATGGGGTCAGCTGACCCCCTCCAACCTTACTGCCTCCGCCCCTGGTGGAAGATCCTCTTGTTCTATTCATCACCGTTTTTGGGATTTCTAAATATTTAGGAAAAGCTTTCTAAAATTCAAGAACTTCTTCTTAAACAATTATGAAATCCTTCCTAAACATTGTGAAATCCTTCCTAAATTTAGAGAAATGAGTTTTTTTTTTGTATGTTTTCCTTAATGTATAAGTTTGGTTCTCTTATTGTAGATAATGATTGGAATAAGAAGCTTCATATAATCTTTCAACCATTGTGTTTCTGAAGACCATCCTGAATTCCAAAGAGACGTTCTTAAATATTAATCCTTCCTAAATTTGATTAAATGAGTTCTTAAATCTTTTTTTTCTTTTGTGTTTTGCTTCAATGTGTCACATATTAGAAGATTAGTAGTCCATCAGTAAGAGGTGGTGATTTCATTTATGCGCATATTCTGATGTTAGGTCATTTATCTTTTTTATGAAAGTCATCATGAAATTCAAAGAATCATTCCTTAATTTCATATGATCCTTCCCGAATTTCATACAGTCATTCCTTAATTTCATATTATCCTTCATGAAGTTCAATCAGTACGTGTAAGATGGCATTGATGGATGATTTTCATACAGTCCTGACTCCTACGTAGGCTCGGTAGTTTGAAAATTAATAGACCCAAATTCCGAATTAGCAAATTTACTGAAAATCTGAAACTTTGAAAATAAGAAAGGGAAATCAATCATATCGTAGGTTTCAATCGGACAAAGCAATCATACCTAAGAATCGAATCCAGATTCGAGTATTGAGAATCCAGAATCGAGAATCCAGATTTGAGAATCGTGATTCACATCCATAACCCAAAATCAAGCTTGCCTTGTGTTTAAAAACTCATATCATAGTAAGTTTTGAGAATCTTACAACAACCAACGAGAGAGGAGAAGCGTTGCAGCGGGAGAGAAGTGAATAACTTTTTATTTTTGTCTACAAGAAAGACAATTGCTGTGTTTTTTATATATTTCTCTTGTTTATTAGTTTTAATAATAATTCCTCAAAAATAAAGTTGTGCTAATTTTGGAACATTTAAATATGTGTGCTAGTTTTGAGAAAAAAACTTAAATTAGTGCTATCCTTGGAAATTGCCCTTTTTAACATGTGAGTTCTAGAAATTAATGTAGTTGCTTTTTTAGNGTATTTAGGTTTAATTGAAAATAAATATTATATGTTTTAAAAATAAATTAAATAAATACCAAATTGACTCATAAGGAGAGAGTGAAACCTTATATACATATATACTAGGATCGGACCCGCGCTACAGCGCGGAGGAATATTCAAGGATACATGCGACCCATAATGGATTGGAATATGTAAAAATTCTTATTTGAGTATAGTGCAGCCGGTGGATTACGGCTCTACTCTTTTACCAATCGCTGTGATTCATTTGAACGTATAAAAAATAACAAGATTTTCACACCACTTTCACATATAATGGTCGCTGGTGTTGTAATGAAACAGTCGCCAAAGCTTTAGAGACCATTTAATCTGTTGCTGATTTTTTTAGCGATTTTCGTGTCGCTGATTTCTCTAAGAAAATATCTCAATAGAGTCGCTAGATTTACTATCAGAGATATTACAGGAAAATAGTTATGAAGGAGAGAGATTGATTTTCAGTCACTCAACACTGTCGCAATGACTGGATAAAAGAACATGGCCTATATATTTTTACATTAAGTTTGGATAAAACAATAGAAGGAAAAAAAAAAGTAAATGGTAATAGAATGAGCTTTGATACAATAAAATAAATAATAAAAAAATAGAAAATTTTAATATTATCATGAATTCAAATAAAATATAAAAATAGAAATTAAGAGTAAATGGTATTATTAATGTTTTAAAATAAGAACATGAAAATATTGTGTAAGTAACTAAGTTTGGGGATTTTTTTTCTAAATGATGAATATCAAGTAACGATGTTGCCAAAATGAAATTATGTAATTAAAGAAATATTATTTGTAATTGTTTATACATTGTGTAATTCCTCTGTGTAACATAAAAATATTAGTTTTAATTAAAAATAGTTTTGTGTTAAAATTTTATTTGGAAAATAATGAATGCTACATTTTTCAGTATGGCGTAGAGGTTCATCCTATATATATGTTTACATGATGTATTCCTTGTTTTAATATTTAAATTTTGTTAAAATAAATCTCTAAATTATGGTTAGATTTTTATTTTTTTAAATATATCTGCTTCTCTTCTATTATAGTGTTTTATTGAAACTTTCTCAATTCTTTTCCATGTTAATTTCCTTGTCCATAGTTTGGAATTCAACAAATGTTTTCCATGTTAATTTTCTTGTCCATAGTTTGCAGTTTAACATATGATGCACTTTTGTGGAACAGAACCACCAAACCCATAATAACTCTATCTGCAAGAAGAGAATCCAAAATATACTATTTTATTCTCACATTGAATTTAAGAATTGTTAGTTAATCTAAAAAACAATTAACACCAATCTATAATCTTCAGATAAAAAAAACCCAAAGATCATAAAGTTCACTAACCATTTTATTGAACATTATAAAATAACATACACAAAAAGTTAAGTAGAGCAAGTATTATGGTGTGACGCATTAACCATATCTGATACTAAGCCGACACACGAAACCCTTCAAACTTTTTTATATTCAAAAATGAACCACAAAATTAGAATCATAACCAAAGAAACTATCCAACAAAACAAATAAAAATAAATTTTCAAGTCAATATCGAACCTTTAATATTCGAGGTTTAGAAATTAGAAGCATCCCTATGCAACATTCTTGAGTACATATTTAGCCACTGCACTAACAGCTTCTGCATCAAGAAGGCTACAAATAGATTCAGAAAAATAGTAGATCAATATATTATACAAAATAGTATATCAACTAAAGAACACTATTTAGAAGTCACTGAATGTCACAAATAAACGCATAATTGAATATAAAAACTAAAAACTCATGGCTAGTATCTTTGCAATCTCATATATATATTCAATTATGAGTTCAAAACATTTGAGATACTTTATAACTTGCAATCCTAACTCTTATAAAAAACAAAGCATCGAAGGTAGTTTTAATTATGAGAAACGAACATATATCAACCATTTTATAAGCTTTCTAGACATTTTGATTACTCGCTTAAGAATCCATCCATAATATTGTTAGCCAGTTTTAAAACCAAATAAAATGATGTCAAAGCAAAAAGAAAAAAAAATAGAGTGGGTAAAGCTTTGATTATTGAACCTTTGATTACTAACATTGTATTTATAGGAGGGCTTCACGTATCACGAATTAGGTATAATTTGGTTGTATAAGTTTGGGTATATTCTGCAAATTAAGGTATGTAAATATTTTCAGAATAATTCAGTTAAGGATCGATTTTAATAAAAAAATCCAATAAGGTAATCTGGTACGTGTATCAAAAGCAGGTAAGGTAACAAATTTTGTTAGGAGATTGATATCTTTCAAATTATCTGATGAGATTGAGCAGCGTAATCTTCGGCTAAGTTGCCGTGATAGGGAGGTAAATTTCGGGTTTCGTAAACATTATTGTAAACAACCGGAATACAATAATGTTTTAGCCCATTAAAATCTGCACATTCCTTATATATCGAGAACCCATTTAAAACCTACAAATTTTTTTTTAAATGTGCACAGCCCTTTTATATTGAAAACCCATTACAAACCCCTCCAATTGTTTTCTAAATACCCGAGTCGTGAATTTCGGGTTACGCAAGAAATTAAACCCGACCCAATTAGTTATATTGTCATATTTACCCTCCGTGCAGTTGTTTGCTTGTGGTGGGCGTAGGGGCATTTTCGGGTGAAATACAAGTTGTACTTCTCTTTTACTAATATAGGGATTACTCCTTCTGTCCTTGATAAATTAATGTTTTGAGGTATTTTTTTTGTCCCACAAAGATTGATATTCTATAATTTCGAATTAATTAAAGTTAATATTTTGTAAATTTCAAGAAATAATCATTGAAAATATTTAAATTTCTAAAATGTTATTGGTCTAAAATTAAATAATAATTTTTAGTGAGAAAAAATAATGTATTTAAAATCATTAATAATTGTTTTCTTAAAATCTGTAAAACCTTCAAAACAAAACGTGATTGACAAGACATTCTCTCTCTGTCCCGAATATCGAGAAACCAGAAAGCCTAGTTTGCTCCGACGCCGGTGAAGCTTCGGCTTGCCGGCGTCGGGATCTCGAATCTCTCCTTGTTTCTGTTTACATGTTGTGCTCTCCTTTAATTCCTTTTTGGCTCTTATTTCAATCACTCCGACGGTTAAAGAAACCCGCTCAAACCTTATCTACCCCACCGCCGAGCTGCAATTTCCGAGTCTTTTCCGGAGATAAACGGTGGGGGAGTCCGTCGATGACCCTTTCTCCATCTCAAACCCTTTTCCCAAACCCTAGATTGAAACAAATAATCTTGGTGCATCCTCAAGTCCTCAGATCCGAATTATTTCCTCCCTTGGCTGAAGTTTCTCTCCGTCCGGTGAAAGCGTCGAAGGTATACGGCGCTGCCGCGTCTTGGTTAGAGTGCTCTTGGCTGCAAAAAACGGAGACGATACCGAAGAGGACACCTCTGCTCCCCACCGAACGCCTCTGTGCCTCGACGACCTCGAGTTTCAGATCGTCACTGCCCCCTCCCTCACCGGTGCTAAGTGGATCCGGGCTGAACTCTTACCCGTTGTTGCGCCGCCACATTACCGCCTCCCACTGCTCAGCCGTTGAGGAACTAGGGTTCCCTCTGTTGGCTCTTTGGTCACAGTTAGGCCCATTACCCATCCTTCGGCCCATTACCAAAAGAAGTTATCCATGCTATCAAATTTTAAGGCCCAGGTCTGTGCATTCCTTTTCTATACCAACGACGTCTCTCGAAAATCTTTTCTCTACTCTCTTTGGCGGAACCCAGTTGAGCTTTGGATTGATTGTGCTGAGTTGGTCTTGGTTCCATTATCTTGAAATCCTGCTGCCGTGTTTATCTTTGGTATGGCTTTGTGAAAGTCTAAACTTGCTAGCTCCCTTTCGACAGTTTGATTCTGGCTGTAGAGCTTCCCTACCCAGATCCGCTTATATTGGTTTTATGTCAAGCTCATCTTTAGTACTGATTGTTTCTGTTTGGTCAAGACGAGGTCTCCTCGGTAGCAGAACGTTGGTTTCTCCTGTATGGCTTGGAGAACGTTTATGTCGATGCCAGGGTAATAGTTTTGATTGGATTTCCGCAATGTTGAGTTTTAAAGGTGACTTTGAGCCGACAGTCTTTGTGACTTTGTTGCTTGTACCCATTGGCCCCAGATGTCACCTACCGCCACAAGATCGAATGCTTGGGTCTGTTTCTTTGTTTCAGGGACAAACCGATTACAGGCTTTGTGTGGAATTCCTTGACCTCCATGGCCATGAGCTTCATGTGAGGGAAGACCCACCTGCTTTGTTACGTTTTGACACCCATCTCTTGCGAACCCCATTTGTAGCTTCATCTCGAATCATGAGGTATGTTTTTAAAAGCTTAAAGGACTTTGATCCAAGGCTATTGAACCCTCTCATGTATTTGGCGAGAAGGTCCCTGTGTGCTCCCCCTGTGGAGCTCTCTCTTACAAACTTGATTGCGTTATCCGCTAGAGTTACCTATGATCATCAGCTGGTCGAGGATTTCGTGAAGTCCAGCTTCAAAGACGAATCCGCTTTGGTCCCAATAGATTCTTCAAATCCCTTTGGAAAACTCATGGAACCCTTATCTGTATTTTCCTTTGCTTATCTTAAATCATGTTGTATGAACTCACCTCTTTTGAGGTTTTAGTTTGAATGAAAGTTTCTTGTTGTTCAAAAAAAAAAAAAAAAATCTGTAAAACCTTCAAAACATCAATTTATCAGGGACAGAGGGGGTAATTGTTTTCTTTTTATATTCAACACATTACTTATTTATATATACATTTTTGAAGTACATTTTAGGTTCTACCCTTTTATTTGTACTTATTTAAAAACTTATTTACAAAGTTAATCCCTAAAATATTTCCAAAAATAGTATTATTTCAGATTTTGTTTCCTAAATATTTTACATTCCATTCCAACTAAAAAAAAATTACTGCAAAATCAATATGTAAACAGAAACTATGACATATTTAACCACATCTTCTATTATGTTTTGAAGATATTATATCTCTAAATCATTTACAAACAAAGAAAACAACAATTTGATTTCTATTTTGTTTTTCAATACCTGTGAGCTTTGATTTTTAACGTAAAAAAAAATTCATTTCACATTTATTTAAATATTATAATTAATGTATATAAACTTAATAAAATTTTAAAATATTACCAATATGTAAAATTAAAAAATATATATATATATATATATATATATATTATATAATATGGTTATATAGTAGATGAGTTATAAAGAAGATATGTTGGAATTAATAAAATATCATTAATTTTGTGGTAACACGGGTTAAATCCTCATTTTATTATTTTTCAACACTATTAATATTAGAATATTTGATATATAAAATCAAGTTGGTTTAACTAAAATTGTGTAAAATAATTAAATCATTAGGAACAATAAGACCTAATCATAGCGTTTAAATGACTTATTATGTATATAGATCCTTTATTTTTTGTTATAATAATTAAAAATTAAAATAGAATCTTTAACACTAAACAAAATAAACTAAATATAACAAAGAAATGGTCATGAAGTATATTGCGGGTTAAAAAATTAATATAAATATTTAGCTATACAAACAGTTAGAAAATTTAGTTATTACTCTATTTACAAAATATTCAATATTTAATAAATAAAAACAATGTAAAATATAAATAATAATAAAAATTATAAGCACGCGGTGTACCACAGGTTAAAATCTAGTATAGATTAGAATTGCTTAAATTTTAAATCATGAAATAGAGACTGTTTTTTTTTTTTTTAATGAAATTATCAAAATCAAAACAAGGTATCAAAAATATAATGTTTCTAACTTCATTAAGTTAATGCTTTCTATTTTTTAACTTAATTCGTATTAATAGAATTTATACACAAAAAAAAATTTCAGAATACATGTACTCATAAAATCAACTCACAAAACATGAATTTTATAATACTTATATTTTAATCAATTAAAATAAAAGAACATATTTTCATCAATAGTGTCAATAAAACAATTATTCGTAACATTAATATTGGACTATAAAATATGGTATTTGAATAACTAGAAACCCAATATCCTTTCACATAATGTTAACCTTAATTTTTTTTTAAACAGCTACAAAAAAATTTTTTACCAGAAAATTGTAAATAATAATTATGATCAATCATAATATTAGTTTTTTAAATAATTATTCTGATCATTCGAAATAAAAATAAAAAATAAAATTCTTACCCGCTGAAAATTCTTAAACCTCTACTATCTAAACAGTGCGGTTACAACTTTTTTTTTGGGCATATTACTATTTATGATTTTATTTTCTAAAAGATTTACAAATTAATTCAAATTTTGTGAGGATTTGATAGATATAATTTAATATAATGAGATGATTAAGAAATTGACTAAATTCTTCATCGTAGGAGAGGTAATATACTGTTCTGTCACACTATGCTACATTACTGGTTAACTTATTTGATACTTATAAATATTCAAGTTTTATGATTTTGCAGTGAAGTCGATGAGTTTTAGTGACAAATATATTTGTTATACTCTATTTCACCTCCCAGTCATATAATTCACATGCACTTTAATTCATTTTCTATGTCGACTCAATATTAATTAATTAATATTTTTAAAATATATAATAAATTAAAAAATTATAATAAAATATTTAATTTATCAAACATTTTTCATTATGCACATGGCGTAGTGATATCTTACTAAAATTTAAAAAACAAAAAATAACATATTTTATCTAATATAGTATATACAACTAAAATTCTATGAGAAATTAAAAAAGGTGATTCTAAACATGACCGCTACAATTAGTAAATTGGATCACGGAAAAATGAGAGTTTTTTATTCTACGAATTATAACAGATTTACGTAATTATATCCAAAACCTAATAGTGATAAATCGTTAAGTTTATTATACTGACTATAGTCGAAACCAGAGTATGAAACTAAGTAAATTAATTAAATATAGAAGTTATAAAATATGTAAAGTAAATCAAACAAATAGACTACCATTACATTGTAAGTTTGTAACTAATGAATCAAAATTTACTCAAATATTTCCCTGCACTGCATGCAGAGTATGAATTACCATCTAGTATATATGATATAAGAACACTTATTTGTTTCTCAACACTATATGGAAATAAGGACAAAGGAGCGCACCGCGCACGTATAACATTTAAAGTTAGAAATAAATTTTTAATTTATTCTTTGTAAGATCCGACCACTCATCTTCCAATGGAAGTATGTAAGCAAATATCTTAGGTAAAAATCGGAAAAAAAATAAATCAAAAATAGTTAATATTCTAAGAAAAATATCTTAGCTAAGAAAAATTTTGGGTTGTACCACGTGTTTACATGTGGTTGGGTAGCGTTTTAGAGTAAAAGGGTAAAAAAACTTGCGCCTGATTTTTTGTTTTCTTCTTCCTTCTCCCTCTCTCTCTCTCTCGCGATGTCTCGTTATCTCCGATGGCGATAGAAGCGATCTTGATCTATCTTGTTTGATTTTAGAGGAGAATCAAGAAGGAACTCTCTCTAATAATCCGCTAGTCATTATCTTCAATCAGAGTTTGGTTGGAGACTCTAGCTTTTGTTGCGATCGGTGTCGCTGTTCTGATTCTTAGCCGTGACGAGAGAGACCTAACGTGCCGTTGAGAGTTTGGGTTGTTGGTTATGGGTTTCAGTGTGGTTTACATATGTCTTCTTCGGATGAGGATGGTGGTCTTGGGTTTACGAATTCGTCGCAGCAGAGTGTTTCGTTAGCTCAATTGGAGGATAGAGGAAGTACTACTAGTAATTTCTTTTTTAGCAGATTTGGATTAGATTTGTGCTTTGTTTGATCTGGAATCAGTGTTTATAATTTCGAATTGTAAGAACCTCTCAGTGTTTATTATATTTCAGATATTTTTTTTTAAACCAAAATATTATTCTTTTCTATTAATAATAACATAATCGAAGAAATATATTTTTTCTAGTAAAATATGAATCTCCAAGTTTCTTATAGAAAATTTTCAAAATAACACTCCAGTCAACATTTTCTGGTACAGTTATTTATTATACAAAATTTAAATATATAAATTTTTTTATTGAATAAAAATTAACAAATACTACCAAAAATTATTACAAATTGATAAGCTATATTAATATAAATAATAAAATAGAAATTCAAAAAAATTTCCTAATATGATTGAATCTATGTTTATCATATTTTATTGAGGTTAAATATTGATTTAAAGAGTTTTTCTTAATGAAATTGAAAACGTATGACTGTAGTATAGTAAAATTGAATCAAATAAAATTATCAAAAAATTTAGTAACTACATATAAAATTATTGTGTATTAAATATTTCTCATTTCAAAGTTTAAAGCAATATATAAATATATATATGACCATAATTTTAGCTAACCAAAATAATTAAAAAATAATAAATTTTACCAAAAACATTTTCTCTTGAAAGATAAATATATTAATTAGAGGAATGAATGTAGAATTATTGAGTAGGAGTTATATTTGAGTTAAATGGAGTTACATGTATTTAAAAGTGAGTTAATTATAAATAAATACTTTAATTTATGTTTGACTTAAAAGGAAAGGAATTCCAAGTGACTCAGTCAAAATTTAAACTTACATATGATTTGATTGTTTTGTTGATATAAACTCAACACTTACACATAATATTCCAAATTTAAAATATTACTTTTGAAGTGCCAAACTAAATTAGTTTTCTTATAAAATTATATGAACTTCAATCTAAAGATTTTTTAAAACTCCAAGGATAACTTCTATCCTTTTGATTTTTTTTTTACTCATCAATTTAATTTATAGTGCTAGATTTCATACTAATTATTTCATCTTTAGAGGATTTAGTTAAATGGTATTTTTAAAATTGTATTATTTTCTATATTTCACTTCCAATTAAACATGATTTCTTTTTGGAATCATTTTTTTCATTTTGCTTAAATCAAAAAGACCAATTTTTCTTAATTAAGTTCTATTTGTTTTCAAAAACCTCAAATCTTAAAAATATAAATATTATATTGATCTTTACAGATTTATTTATTGGCTCACAAAACAAAATAGACTTTATGAATAGAGTTTATAGACTTTACAAAAAAAATAGACTTTATAAATGGATAATTATATTGATCATTATAAATTATTAAAAATGATACATAAATATGTGAGATAACCAGAGTACATAATAGAGAATTAGAGATGGATCTTTTCAACTTCATGACCTTAATGTGTAGTGAATATTGTAGAAGAGTATGAAAAATAATGATTTATAAGATGCTAATCTAAAATATATAATGAAGATAAAACTTTTAAAAACATAAAATAAAAAACAATATAAGATATACACATTATACAAAATCCTAAATTAAAATTTAGAATTAAGCTTTTATAATGATATTTAAATTGACATTTTAGACCAATACAACAACAATCACAAAAAAAAAAAAAAACACAAATTTTTTTTTTGAGATATAGTGGAAGAGGATGAGAGAATGAAAGAATGAGAAACTAAGAAAATAAGAGAATGGGTATTTATAGGAAGAGAAATCATATATATATAAGTAAGATTTCACTCTCTCATTATTGGTCCATTTGTCAATGACTTTAACAAAAAAAATATTTATAAAAAGAAAAACATAAAAAAAAAAAATTGATATATAGTGGAAGAGGATGGAAGAGGATGAGAGAATGAAAGAATGAGAGACTAAAAAAATAAGAGAATGAGTATTTATAGGAAGAGAAGTGATGAAAAATTACATTTAGAAAAATAAGAGTTACAATTCTAATTTACTATTTGTTTTAATACAATTGAATGGAGAAATATAGTTAATGCATAATTTGTATGATTTCAGTTTTATATTAAAATGTGAGTTAAATGTCAAAATTAAATGTTTTTTAATTTGTGGTCTAATATAATATTTTTTTGTTAAAGTCATTGCCAAGTAGACCAATAATGAGAGAGAGTTAAATGTCAAAATTAAATGTTTTTTAATTTGTGGTTTAATATAAATATCTTTTTTGTTAAAGTCATTGCCAAGTGGACCAATAATGAGAGAGTGAAACCTTAGTTTTGTATATATGATTTTGAATTGTGGAATCTAAGTTTTTTATAGGTTAATGTTAGTTGATGCTATATATGTATAGGGAAAAATGTCATAAAAATCCCCAACTTTCAAATTTGGGATGTTTTAATCACCAACTTTCAAGATGCCATTTTAATCACAAACTTTTCCTTGACTTGGTCATAAAATAGCAAATTTTTGTTGACCAAGCTGTTTTAGGCACGTCGTTTATTCTCTGTTAAAGATCTCAAAAACAGAGTAAAATTATATGTTATCTGCTACCGTTTTGCATAAACGACCATGTTTTTGACGCTAAAAACAACATTTTTTACCAAATTGAAAAAACTAAATTCCCAAATCAATTCCAATTTCACAAATCCATAACCTTTGAAAGATATCCCAAATGCTCTCTACACATCGATGGTACACCACACTCACCGACACAACCAGATGTGTCAAAACTTGAACTTGAACTCATCGGAACAGAGAGATTGCATAAGACATATTGGTATTATAGAAAGAATTTGGGGTTTTTTTCTAGGGTTAGGGATTTAATAAACGTCGTGCCTAAAACGGCGTAGTCAACAAAACTTTACTATTTTATGGTCAAGTCAACAGAAAGTTTGTGATTAAAATGGCATCCTGAAAATTGGTGATTAAAACATCCCAAATTTGAAAGTTGGGGATTTTTATGACATTTTTCCCTATATGTATATGTGAATCCATGTAACTTTTCGTGTGACCTTTTTCATACTGATCAAGAACATGCTTTGGTCGCAGTTGAACATGGTCGAATCATAAAGCTTTTGGATACCGTAGCGGTACTGGTCGTGGGTAACCTTTTTTTTTTCTTTTTTCTGTCCACTACTTTGGTTACTGCTTTGTTGTTTAACTTCTAATATTTGTGAATCTTTTTGTTTTGTTTTGTTTAGTACTGGAGAACTGGAGAACTACTGAAGATGACATTGCATCCAAAGAAGCCGAAGAGCAAGCACAAAAAGAAGCTGAAGACAAGATACAGTCATCGATTACAGCTATTGCAATATCTTATGAACTCCTCCTATGTAAAGTTTTCATGTTTGCTAATTAGAAAAACTCATATTGTTTGTTGTAATAGGAGATGTCTCTGGAAGAGTTTCCAGAGTATGAGAAAATCCTCGAGGAGAAGAAGAAGGCTCTGCAAGCCACTAAGGTCGAGGAAAGAAAAGTTGACAAACCAAAGTGTTTGAGTCTATGCAACAGCTTTCTAACAAGAAGACTACCGAGGAGAAAATATTCGTCAAGCTGGTCCGAAATCTTATACTTGTTGTTTTCTTTCTCGGTTCCCTTTGCCGTAATGGAGCAATAGTTAACCTTTTGTATCTTATTGGTTCAAGGATCTGACATGGACAAACGTAAAGATGCTGCCGAGAAGACCAAAAAGGTCTGCCTTTTTTCTCTTTGCTTACATCTTTACCATTGGAGATGTCCTATGTGATCATTTGATTCCCCTGTTCAGATTTTCTAAAAAACTGATGAAACTAATATCCGAAATTCCGAATTATTGTTTGATTACTGAACATATGAGAAAACTTTCATCAAGAACAAAAGTTTAAGCTCATTCGGTTTGAGAAAATTCTTGTTACCCTCAAATTAATTTTATAATGTAAACTATCATTTGCGGTATGAACAGGTATGCGCCAAGAGTTGACTATATGTATAGTCTTCGTCTAAATCTAAGTTCAGCAAGGCTTTAGTAAGATTCGATCGTGACTGATTATGTATATTTTAAAATGTATTCGTCAGCTAACTTATATATATATACGTTGGTCTGGTTAATATTGCAAAACACAAGATTCATGTTCAGTTTTTGTATAAGCCATGCATTTGATCAAATGACATCGGTATAGTTTGAGACCAACTCCAACCCATCTCCATTTTTACCTCCAAACTTCATTTTGGAGAAAAACCTTCTCCAACCCCCACTTTATTTCCATCTCCAAAATAGAGATCTCTATATTTGTTTCTATATTTGGAGACTTTTAATTTATTTTTCCATTTTGGAGTTGAGCTTTTTTATTTGCAAATCAGTCCTTTAAATTTATATAGATTTATATTTTATATCTAAATACAGTTAAATATTATTATTTTCTACTTAAACTTTTAAATAATAATTTTAAAATTTAACAATTAACATATATAACATAGAAAATAGACAATACAAACAAAAGTACAAAATAACATTACTACCAATAAAATTTAAAACACATAATATGACTTAAACTGAAGATTAAAAACAACTTAATACAACAAATACTAATAATTGATGAATATTGTGTAATGTAATGTTGTTCAATAATAAATTTTAAATATACATAACATGCTAAAATTTTTTTTTTTTGCTCAAAAAAATAATTGGATCAAATTTTTAATTTTAATAAATAAAGGATCATTATATAAATTAATAATAAGATATAAGAAGAATATTCTAAGAATATTATTTTTTGGAGTAAAAAATGAAGAAATAGGTTGGAGTAAAACCATCTCCAAAATAGAGTTACTCTAAAATAGAGTAAAAAATGGGGAAATGGGTTGAAGATGCCCTGAACTACGATGTTAATGACCTTAAAAATTGCATACAGCAATCATTAAGCCACAATACCAAAGCTTTATAATTGACCTAGTGTTGTTACTTGACGACAAAAACAAAAACCAAAACTAGATTCACTAGCGTGGTAAAATATAAAACTATAAATACTATAAACTAATGGTCTGCAGTCCGAAGTCCTGTACTAATGGTCTGCAGTCCGAAGTCTGTACTATAAACTATAAATACAAAACAAAACCAAAAAAAAGCGATATATCCGAAGTCTGTACATATCACCCCAAAAAAACAAAAAACGATATGTCCAAAGTCCAAACCAATGCATGAATCACCAAAGTCTATGCACCAATCACCTAAAATCGATATCTCCAAAGCAGTGCCGGCTTAAACATATTACATGCCCCTGGGCAAATTAAAAAAAAATGCCCCTTAACCTATAGAAAAACTTACTAATTATTTTTTGGTTCTCTTTGGTTCATATAATTTTTTTTTTTGCCCCTTTCTAGCTTACAAATTTTTTTTTGTACCCCTTTAACTTACAAAGTTTTTTTTTGTGCCTCTTTTAACTTACAAATATTTTTTTTGTGCCCCTTCTATTATACGTATATGCTCCTTTAATTTATGTACCCGGGGCGGTCGCACTGCCCGCCCACCTAGTTAAGCCGGCACTGCTCCAAAGCCTTCGCACCAATCACCTAAAATCGATATCTCCAAAGCCTACGTAAAAGACAAGCGATATCTCCGAAGCCACGGTATATCTGTATAAATACATAACTCTCGCTTCTGCAAGTAAGAGCATCTGCAATTAGCAGCATTCTAGTTCTAGAAACATCCAAACACAGCATAAAGCTCTTTTCACTTAGCCTCCAAAGTTTTCTTGCTTGTAACAATGGGGGATATTGATCCAAGTTACGTCCAAGCACCAGAGCATAGAAGAGATTCGAATTTCATCCCGAACCAACCCGAAGAAATACGTGTGATTGATCTCTCGCGCCTCGATGATCCCGAAGATGTCCAAAACGTTATCTCCGAGATCGGTGACGCTTGTGAGAAATGGGGATTCTTTCAGGTGATCAATCATGGTGTGCCTTGCGCCGCAAGGCAACGTGTGGAGAAGAGTGCGAAGATGTTTTTCGATTTGCCAAAGCAAGAGAAGGTCAAGGTGAAGAGAGACGAGGTGAATCAAGTAGGGTATCACGATGGCGAACACACGATAAACGTTAAAGACTGGAAAGAAGTGTTCGATATATATTTCAACAATCCAGTGGTTATTCCTTCATCCACTGATCCTGAAGACGAAGGTATAAGGCTTGTTTACAACAAGTGGCCTCAGTTTCCTTCTGATTTCAGGTAACTCCTTTTTAACAAAGTAATTCGAGCCTCATGTTTACCAAATCAATTGGAGTCACATTAATCCTATCCTCCTAAGTCCTAACGCTGCATCCACCAATGTATATGACAAGCTTATAACTTACACATAGCACACAAGATTCGGATGAAATGATTTTGTTTGTTATTATTCAATTATGTAAGCTAATTTTTTTTTCTTTATTTTGTTTGTTCTGTTTTATTATTAGGGAAGCATGCNGACACGCTGAGAAATTAGCAATGAAGCTCTTAGAACTAATTTCATTAAGCTTAGGCTTACCAAAAGAGCGTTTTAACGATTACTTCAAAGAACAAATGAGTTTTTTCAGATTAAATCGTTATCCACCATGTCCAAGACCTGACCTAGCTTTAGGTAATGGTCACCACAAAGACCCTGACGTATTAGGTTTACTGGCTCAAGATGACGTTGGGGGATTACAAGTGAAACGTAGATCGGACGGTGTTTGGTTTCCCGTTAGACCCGTCCCTGATGCTCTTGTCATCAATTTAGGCACCTGTATGGAGGTAATTAATTTCATATATACACAACATTACGAGATTCTAGCTATTATAATTAATGAGTATTACTATTACTATTACTAACAATAAAAATGATAACATAGGTATGGACGAATGATAAGTACTGGAGCGCAGAGCATAGAGTGGTGGTGAACACAACGAGAGAGATACTCCATACCATTCTTCTTGTTGTCTTCACATGATGTGGAAGTGAAGCCATTAGAAGAGCTTGTGAGTCCTGAAAACCCTCCAAGGTACAAAGGCTATAAATGGGGTAAGTTCTACGCCAGTAGGAACAGAAGCAATTTTCAAAGACAGGATATCGAAAACATTCAAACTGATGACTTCAAAGTTGTGAAAGAATAGACTATATGTCAATGGTTTTATCTTTTACCAATCATATTAATCAAATAATGTGTGTGAGTGTGGATTTGTGTCAGAACTTATAAATTGGATAACTTCTGTGTATTGGAAGTAGCAGGATTTGTATGTGATTAAGATTTCTTTTCTTCTTTTCTCATGCATTGGCAAAACAGGGAAAAAAACGAAGAAGATGACATTCGTGCATAATAAACCGGTAAAACAAATTATATTAATTGATTTGTGACTAGAGAACCACTGAACATGGTCAGAGGTCACGATTATTTTGGTAGCTAGTGTGACTAGTGAACCACTGAATGTAACTATGTACGTAAGTGTGGACCTCTTTTTATCTGTTCTGTGTTCACAAGTGAGAAATTCGAACTCAAATTCATAATTATGTCATTTATCATGTAGAGAATTTTCATATTAGCTTTCCACTACGACAAAGTCTAATAAATATATACAATTTATTTTGTCTAATGTAAATACTTGATATTTAAGCTACGGAAAACTTTTAAAAAAAAAAGGAAAATAATAAAAAACTCGATGAAGCACACGAACAACATTTAAACTTGGAAATAAATATCAACTTCTTTTTATTAAATTCCGACCAATTTGATGATTTCAGTTGATCATTTGATTCTTACATTCAAATTTGCTAAGAAACTGATAAAAGATCAACATCTGAGATTCCGAATTAATAAATTTCTCTGGTCCCAAGTTGGGACTAGTGTAATTTTGGACACTATTCGATAATATAATAAAATAATAATTTTTTTGAAATTCCTTTGTAAATATATGGTCCCATCAATAATATAAATTAATAATTATATAAAATTATCTAAATATATGTATATATCTACATATTAATTTTTATTCGAATTCATTTTTAATATCTTTACTATATAAAAATCTTTGAGTGATATCTTCAAAATATGATAATTGTTATTTTCATTGTAACTGATTTTATAAAAATATCAGTTATAAAGATTAAATCTTATTTTTAATATTTTTTTACCAAATTAGGAAAGTCTCTCTATAAGCTAATAATTATTAATTTATCGATAAATTAAAACCTCTATAAATTAATAAAATTTCATGGTCCCGACTTTATTAATTTATAGAGGTTTTACTGTATAGGTAACGTTTAAAAGATAAGGAAATCTTTCAATCTAATTAAAACAAGGACAAATTGCATCCTAGCACACTTTTCCAACATTTTATTGCATCCTAGCACACTTGTTGTCCACTAGGCACTTTCTCTATGTCTATTAACTATCATATCCTTTCACTATAACTCTATTTACAACAATGCCATCAAACTATACATCTCTCTCTAGTTATCCAATTCACATGTTTCTTTTTCATTATTTTCTCTCTCTTTCATTGTTTAAATAAATATATAATTTTTGTTAGTTGGAAAGTGTAGGCACAAAAATATATAATTGTTGTTAGAGAAAAGCAGAATTTTTTTCTAAATGAAATAAACAAAATGGTGTATTATGTCATACAAATTATGAACATGTGGACATGTTTAGATGGATAATTTTAGTTAACACTTGGTTATATAATTTTGGGGGTAGGTCAATTTCATGTTTTCTAGTAAAAGATCTTCAAATTTGGTTACATTTGTTAAAATTGCTATAAAATTAAATTTGTGATCATGGTTTATGATCTAAGATTAAGGTCTAAAGTTTAGGATTTAGGCTTTAGGGTTTAGACCCTAGGGTTTATGATTTAAGATTTAGGGTTTAGGGTTTAAGGTTTAGGGTTTAGGGTTCAGGGTTTAGGGTTTAAAGGTTTAGGGTTTGAGGTTTAGGGTTTAGGGTTTGATGTTTAGTATAGGTTAAAATTGCTATGAAATTAAATTTATGATTATTATTATGATCTAAGGTTAAGGATTATAGTTTAGGGTTTAGGGTTTAGGCTTTAGGGTTTAGGGTTTAGGGTTTAGGGACGTGTATAACTCATCGTCCATGTGGACTTGATTTTAGAGTAAGTATAGTATCCACATAATTAGACATTTTTAGTGGACGTGTATAACTTTAGTTTATAGACATAAAATAAGTATCCACATAAATAACAAATAAGTATCCACATAAATAGTTTTTGGTGGACGTGTATAACTCATCGTCCATGTGGACTTGATTTTAGAATAAGTATAGTATCCACATAATTAGACATTTTTAGTGGACGTGTATAACTTTAGTTTATGGACATAAAATAAGTATCCACATAAATAGTTTTTGGTGGACGTGTATAACTCATCGTCCATGTGGACTTGATTTTAAAATAAGTATAGTATCCACAAATAAGTATCCACATAATTAGACATTTTTAGCATCCACATAACAATTAACAAATATTCTATTATAATTGGATAATATATATTGTTTGATAGTTAACAATTATTATTTTACCAAAACACAAGTATAACTCATCTTCCATGTGAACTTGATTTTATGGATATAAAATATTTTATAGATTTGTCACAAATAATAAAAACCATTCCATTGAAACTATTAGTATCCACAAATAAGTATCCACATAATAAGACAGTTTTTGCATCCACATAATTATAGTATATGTATTATAATTATTCACTTTAAATATAGTAAAATGGATCTTAAAATGTAGAAAAAATAAAATTATAATGAATCATAAAAACAAAATCAAAAATATATGTCATAATAATTAGATAAAATGATTACAAATAAAAAGAGAAAAAAAGTGAAGAAGGAAGAAGAAAGAATAAGAAGAAGAGAGAGATGCAAATTTTTTTTTGTTTTTTTTTTTAACCATTCTAAGCCATTAGATCCAAACTAGTAATTGAAATCCAATGGTCTAGGATACCACCAATTACACATTCATCTCTAGCCGTCGGATCAAATTCTTAGTTAGAATCAGACGGACCTTAATACAACTATTTTTTTCTCTCTAGTTAAACATATGTTTACATGATCAGGGCTAAAATAGTCTAAAAATCACAAATGATGGCCAAAAAGTGTCTCTTGGTCAGAAAGTGTGTCAAATGAACATACTTTTAGTAAAAGTGTGTCTCAGTGCAAATCTCCCTTAAAACAAACAAACATATGTGATTCTTCTTTCATTTTTATTTGATTTTATATTTAAATTATTATATAATATATTTAGTTAATAAAATTTATGATTTTTCTGCATATAATGTAATTTAAACTTTTTTAAACGGACATATATTGCTCAACTGATGAATAAAAAAATGTATAAAATATCTCAACCACATTGCCTAAGAAAACTAAGCAAAGATTCAAAGTCATACTATAAAAAAATGACCAAAATGATTTTGAATACGAATGGACATGAACTTTGATTTATCAGACATGGAAATTATACTATAAAGTCATACTATTAAAACCAATATAAATTGTTCATTCTATAATATATTCAAGCTTTAATAATATTATTCTTTAAAAAATATCTATTCAACTAAAATTTTGATTGTATAACGAGTAAAAATTTGAATATTTAAATTCAATTCCATATATTTCTTTTGTTGAATTGTATAATTTTATATATTATAATAAACTTTGTAAATAATTTAATTTAAAGTATTTAAAACTAATTTAATTTGATATTTTGAAGAATATCATAAGTATATGATAGATCAAAAATTTAAAATTATAAACACTCCAATTTGATTTGTTATAGCACGGATTAATAATATGTCACTATAATATAAAAAAATTTCAAGAAATATGATTTCTTGCTAGAGTACGGGTTGAAATTTCAAGAACTGTGATTTCTCAAATTAAATTAAAGTTTGGAATAATGTTGTTTGGTAGAGGCTTTCTCGGTCAAGATGATTTAATATTTGGTCCTAAAATTAATACGCAGTATATTATGGGTTAAGTCATAGAATTAACAATTATAATATAATATATAATTTTAAAAACTAAATAAATCAAATAAAAATTAATAAACAACAATTATTATTTTTTTAACAAATAACTTAACTCGCAGTGTACCGCGGGTCAAAATCAAATCTACTATACTATTTTACAAAATAGATATTATTTCATAAGTCTTATTTATAACATGATTTCATGACATAATATTTCTCAAAAGAAAAAAACTTTTAAAACAAATAAAACAATCACATATATAATAATTTAAATAAAAGTTACAAAATAAACAGAAAAAAATTTGAACTCATGCTCTAGCACGGATCTAATTCTAGTTGGGTTTTATAATGTAAACTATTATTAGTACTCTTCGTCTAAATCTACGTTCAGCAAGGCCTTAGTAAGATTCGATCGTGACTAACTTGTATGCGAACTCAGTTTAACTTATATGCGTCAGCTAACTTATATATATACGTTGGTCTGGCTAATTATATGCAAAACACGAGTTTCATGTTCAGTTTTTATATTAGCCATGCGCTTGAACTGAAGCAATACTATATAATATTACATGATGGGCGGACCCAAAATTATATTTTAAGAAGGTCAAAATATATATTAAAACCTAATAATATTTTTTTATAAAAAAATGTTTTTGTTTTTTAGTTTTTAACTAGTTAACTAGATTAGGACCCGCAGTACACCGCGGGACAAATTATTTATAACTAAAACATTTCAATTATAAGTTGTATTTGTTGGTTAAATATGTTATAACTATATAATAATTTTTAATTTTATGGTTTAAACCATATAATACCATAATATAATTTATTTTTTACATAATATTTATTTAATCAATATAATTAGATATGTCGATTCTCTGATACCGATAGTGTTAACAAAATAATGAAATGATGTTTTACCAGTGTCACACCAAATTAATGATATTTTAAATTTTGAGAAATATCGATAAAACCCGTCCAGCTATATAACCCTGTCCCGAGATATTTAACTCGCACTATAGCATATTAATTTTTAATATTTATTGTTTTGTATTATAAATATTAGATTGAGTTGATATATTATTTATTAAAAGTATAACCATGTACATTTTATAAGATTGACGCTTCTTATAAAGTTTAAATATTATAATACTTAGAATTCTTAAAATGGTTGTGTATTTCTTATATTTGAAGTTTCGTAAAAGTTTAAATATATTATTAATATTTTAAAGGTCTTCTAACTTTTTAAAAAGTTGAAATATTTATAATAGTTAAACTTTTTATAAAGTTTAAATATTTATAATATTTGAAACTTCATAAACGTTTAAATATTATTAATATTTTTAACATTTTAAGAACCGGAATAAACTAAATAAATTTTTTTTTAATTTTGAATGTCTGATAAATCAAGATTTCTACTAATTTATATTATGAATCATTTTGGTCTCTTTTATAGTATGACTCCGAACTATTGCCCATTTTTTTTAGGCGATGTGGAATATTGTACCCGTATTTTTATTTATCTATTGAGTAATATATGTCCGTTTTTAAAAATTTGTATTACGTCATATGCAGGAAAAAATTACAATTTTTCTTAACTAAATGTATTATAGAATAATTCAAGATTAATTAAATCTAAATTTAAATAAAAATGAAAGAGAAGCATATATTTATGTTTGGATAAGATAGAGAGATTTCTATATTTTTTAAATCTTACCTTTAATTAATTTTGAAAATTTTGGTAACTAATATTAAAGACAATGCATTAAATGCTAATTGTTTTCAAAATGATTTTTTGAGCAAAAACTGCTGCAAAAATACTAGTATAGATTTTTTTTAAAGAAACTTATACAAACAGGTGCAAATCAACAATCAAGATGGGATCAATAATCGTAGTAACTACATACTCCCTCTGTTTCATATTAAGTGTCATTTTAGACTGATTATTTTGTTATAAAATAAGTGTCACTTTATATTTCTAATGTAGATGTTTGGTAAATTTTCCAATTTTATCCCTACTAATTTAATGTATACACCAATAGAAAAAATTGATTAATATATTAATAAGGGGTAAAATAGAAAATTTAATGATTTTCTTAATATGTGTGAGAAACTCTAAAATGACACTTAATATGAAACCGAGGGAGTACTAAACAACTTTCCAAATTTAGGGGAATCAGCTGACGCCTTCAACTACACGTGGGTCCGCCATTCATCGGTCTAGTTTGAACTACGATGTTTAAATATCTTAAAAATTGCATACAACAATCATTAAGCAACCTACCCCACAATGACTATGAAAGATGTTTTATTTCACCATATCGTATTCTACAAAAACATCACAGCTTTAATTGACCCAGTGTTGCTTCTTGAAGACAAAAACAAAACAAAAACTAGATCACTAGCGTGGTAAACTATAAAAATAAACTAACGGTGTACAGAGGTTGTCTAGATACATTTAGAGATTTGTCTAACGGTCTACAGAGATTGTCTAGATACATTTAGAGATTTGTCTAGATACATTTTTCATGTGACGGCATTTCATTACTATAAAGGCAACACCAAACAAACCATCCACACCATCGACAAACAAAAAGAGGATTTACGTTTTTCAATTTCGGCACCACTCATATAACTGCGTCCAGATTCAGATTTAAAATCGTTTTGTCTTGTGGTCCTTCTCTCTTGACCACCTAACTATCGCTGCAAATTGTAGTTCTCTGTGTTCTAAGTTTAGTTATTGTTATACATACTCAGTTTCATTAATATGTATTTCTTGCTTAGTTGATCATACTTCTGTTTTAATAAATTCCAACATTATATTGTACCAAAAACAAATTTATTATTTTTACCAATTTCTTAGCTAGCTGAATTTGCTACAAATCATTTGCATCAAAATCGTTTCCTTGATTTTTTTTTTTTCAAGCATATACACATATATGTGATATAGCGACACTTATTTGTTTGTCAACACTAAATAGAAATAAATACAAAGAGCCCAGGAACAACATATAAAGTTGGAAATAAATTTTCAATGTATTCTTTGTAAGATCCCACCACTCTTATGATGTTAGTTGTGTGATTATTTGAATCTCCCGTTCAATTTTTTATGAAACTAATTTCCAAAATTCTGAATTGGTGTTGATACGTACCGAATATATGAGAAATTTTTTCACACAATGACAATAGAAAGGTGTTATGTCACCATATCTTAAAAGGATCTTAGCAAACTACGATGTTAGATACCTTTAAAAATGCATAGAGCAATCATTAAGCCACTTACCACACAATAACGATGAAAGATGTTTTTTTTTTGTCAAACAAGTTTTGCATTAAACTTAAACCTCAAAGAGCAGAATTCATACAAATGAAAACTTAAAGGGTTAACAAGATTACAAAGCATAGATAGATATTGATTCCATGAGTTTTTAAAGGAGGTGCAAGTTTTTGGGAGGCTAGCAAGACTTGAAAGATCTGTTGGGACCATGGTGGAAGTGCCTTTGAAAACATGCTCCGCAACTTCCTTGATCAGCAAGTGATCAACAATGGCTCTTACAAAATATGCATCGGAGCGTTGAGAAAAGAGGTACGATAGGGAACTGAGGGTGGCACAATTAATCAAAGATTGCTAGATATTCTGGCACAAATCTCCTAACAGGTGGTAAAGCTACCAAGACTCGTAAGAGGTAAATACAATGTCGTAACAGAGCAGGTGGGTCCTCCCTCGCATGAAGTCCTTGGCCATGGATGTTAAGGAGTCTCACATAAAGCTTGTAGCCGAGACTGCATTGTAGAAGAAGAAATAATCTGAGCTTACACATTAATGGCAGTTGAAAGGGGTAGAGGGATAAGGTTGTTCTGAGGTTAAGGCAAGTAAGATGCAAGCAAAGCCGTAACATAGCAGGTGGGTCTTCCCTCACATGAAGCTCATAGCCATGGAGGTTAAGGAGTCCCACACAAAGCTTGTAGTGGGCTTTGGCTTGAGACTTTATAAGCAACACTAGGTTAGTATTAAGAACCAAGTGGTAAAGGTAACGTTTAGGGATTTCAGTGATCTTTTGATACATACTATTAAGCTGATCTTGATAAAGTTGATGAACTACCCAACCTATAGAGGCTTTTACAACGCTATTACGGTTTCTATGGCCAGTAAAACTAGACGCAGAGGAAACTGGTAGGGTTGTACTCGATACTCTACTAGGGGGTCTAAAAAACTTCAAACTCAAATATGTAACAAAAACAAGCCAAGATACTCTATCTACCAGGATTCGCAAGTGTGATTTGGGCTCAAACCTGGATCGAGAAGACATAGAAGAATTAGATCTGGTTTGGTTTGTGGATTCAAACTGCAACGGATGAAACGGAAGATCGATGGGATTTAAGAGCAGACCCACAAACTGAAATGGCCAGAGATGCAGGAGGAGGTAAAGGGGTCGCCAGGGTTAAAGCTTTTCCCGTCAACATCTCGCTCAGTTTCGGCGTCAAGACAAAGCTCCCTTCAGACATCAACCAAGTAGAACACTTGGTGATTGGGGATGAGCCCAAGGAGAAAGGAGGTGATAAGGATGACTTCGAGTGGATCTGGTAAGATAGGCGGAAAGCAGGAACCATAGGGCGCCCAGAGATCTCAGATTTGTCGTCAAAATGCTAGGGTCTCGAGAGAATCACCTCACCAAGACGACCCACCAGATGAGCTGAAGGGGGGGGAGAGGAATTGAAGCTGTAGCATGGCCGGAGTAACTTGGCGAACCGGTGAACCTCCGGTGGCTTCGAAATCAGTCCAGAACAGAGTTTGGTAACAGAGGAGAGGACGGCGGTGGCGGAGTAGTGGTCCAGTGGCACCGATCTGATTTGATGCCGCCGGGAAGAGAAGTATTGAAGGTTGTGCCAGAGAGAAACGGCTAGGGCGAACACGTTTTTAACGATGAAAGGTGTTATGTCACCAAATCTTATCGTACAAAACATCATCACAACTTTAATTGACATAGTGTTGCTACTTGAAGAAACTAGATCATATTGGGTTGTGTCGTATGTTAAAGTGTGTATATGGGCTTTAGCCTTTGCGTATCTTTGACGGTATTGTAGAACCCTAAAGCTATGTGCATATAAACTGTTGTATGAGAAATTAATAAAGTTGAGGCATGCGCTACAGTCACTTTACCTCTGCCGCGTCCAGCTCCTCTTCCTCCCTGTCCACGACCACTACCTCTGCCTTGACCACGATTGCTTTACCAGTCAGGAAACCCAACATTTTGCCAGCAATCCCATTTTGTATGACTTGTTCTCCTGCAATGCGAACAAATCATTCTATTTCCTGATTTCAAAATCGATGGAGAGTCAAATTTATTGCCACCCTGATGATCAGATCTACTCACGTATCCAACAGCTTCAGTCGAAGCTTCTTTGACTGACAAGCCACCAAATCATGTGAATCCCAATGAGCAACAAAACCAATTACATCATGCACTTGTTCACGAACTCAAGCAGAGGACAGTTGTTGTTCCTCTTGGATGACTTTTGAATAAGCTTCCCCAAGAGAAGGCAATGGTTTTGTGCCAACCAAATTCATGCAAAGACCACCAAACTGGGCATCATCAAGCCCCAACAAAAACTGATGAAGCTTCTCTTTCTCTGTTTCTTTGGCATACTTATCGATCAAGCCACACGAATAACCTCCACAAGAACACACTAGAGGAGGAAAATAATTACGCAACTCATCCCACAAGGTACACAATTTACCATAATAATCCAAGACGTTTTATCCATCTTGTCGACACGATGCAAGTTAAGCCTTAAGCTGATGAACACAAACTTCGTTTCCTACGCTGCTTCAAATCTTCCCATAATTGATATGAGTTGGAGACAAAAGTTACAGTAGACTTGACCTTCGACTCGATGGACGAACGAATCCATCCCACAGTCATTGAGTTAATTGTTTTCCAGTTCTCATAATCAGGATCACCAATAGGAAGCTACACGATCGTACCGTTGATAAACCTTGTCTTGCGTTTTGCTTGGAGTGCATTCAACATCTCCTCAGCCCACTCATTATTATTGACTCCATTCAAAGTAACAGAAGAAATCGATGTTCCCGGATTGTCTGAACTGGACAACAAGTATGTTGACACCGCCACCGTTTGAACTGTATGTTCAATCATCTTCCCCGATGCTTTGGTCTCTGTTTCCACCATCGTTGAACAAGAGGAAAACCGAAGAAGAAAGAAAGAACTCTTAACTAAAGAGACAAAGAACAATTGAAACTATCGATAGAAAACAAAAATTAGGTTTTTTTTAGGTGTTTAGATATTTTGCTCTGCTACCATATAGAATTGGTTATCAACCTGCCTCAACTTTATTAATTCCTCATACAACAGTTTATATACACATTGCTTTAGGGTTTTACAATACCGCAAACTAAAGCCCATATACACAATTTAACATACGACACAGCCCAATAGATCACTAGCATGGTAAAATATAAAATTAGAAAAATAAACTTAATGGTGCTGGTGCAGAGATTTATCTAGATATTTTCAATTTTCATGTGACAGGATTTTTTACTATAAAGGCAACAACAAATGAACCATCGACAACACACTACAAACTAGATCAGTTTATTATTTGTAAGATCCTACCATTCTTATGGTTTCAGTTGTGATCATTTGATTATCTCGTTTAATTTTTCTACGAAGTTGATGATCTAATATCCGAAATTCCGAATTATTGTTGATACCAAACATATGAGAAAATTTTCATCAAGAACATCTTAAAAGGACCTTATCAAACTACGATATTAAGAGGAGGCATTGAACTTCATATTACAAAGGATTTTAGAGTATTTTTAAATCATTTGTTATTCAAGTGAGGATTTTTAAAAATATTATGAAAGCCTATGTTATTCAATTAGGATTTATGTAAAATCCTTTAAAATAATTGAGAATATGTTGTTATTCAATAAACAATTAATAAAACCAACTTTAAATCTTTTGTTATTCAGAATATCACAATTTTTTTTTAGAATGATTCTAGGAGAATTTCTTTTGTTTTTTAGTTGAGAAACACCCCTCTAAAAATCATTCCCTTTAAAGTAGAATTTTGAAGGATCTAAAAGAAAATAATAAAAAAACTGTCGGGGAAGAGATTGATCGATTTTTTTTGTAAACCTTTAATCAACATATACTTTTCTAGGAAATCAAGATTTGGAGAGAATGATTAACTGCAACAGTCCTGAAGCTTAATTCGTCTCTTCGCGTGAATCAAACCACCACCATCTCTGTAAGCTGGCTTCATTCGCCGCTTTGGATGCGTATTCTCTCTCGCTCTCACACGCTAATGAGAATTTTTTGTGAAGGACTTAGATACTCCTTTGGGTTTTGATTATTGCAAAGCCCTCAGAGATGGAACCCAAACCGACATATGGTGTTATACATCGCATCTGTCCATCATCATTCAAATAATATCCATACGCCACGGGGTCAATGATGTTACTCTCTTGTCCCTTCCCTTCTGCTAGCTTGAACACTGGCTTCTTGTATTTTTGTATTTTAGAGGAGAGTTTTGAACTTATAAATTTTTGTAATTTATAAAAGGCTCAGTTTTCTTTTTGATAGGAACTCTTAGAGTTGTGTTGATGTATGTGTCTTGGCTTGGATATATTTTTTTTATATACACACAATCAACAAGGAGGAAAAGACTGTTGAAACCAAGAGCAAAGAGCAAAAAGTTTCATCACAAAAGCTTCATAGAAAAGGTTCAAAGCGAAGAAAAAGGGGATCATGTTCTTGATCATACCTCCAACAATGGTTCTTGACATGGGAAAGAAAGATGCATCAGAGATGGAGCCTATAGAATATGGTTTGTAAAGATGTTGATGGTACTTACAGAGAAATCAAAGAATGATAAGAAGAAGATTTCAGGTGAGAATAAGATAGTTATATGTCTCAAGGTTGATTATGTCTTCTTCGTTTTATTTGGGTACAGACCTCGGAATTGAGCTCTAAAAGATGTTCTAGAAACGTTAAGAAATATCTTTCCAATGATAGAAATATCATCTACTGATTCCTTGTGGTTTGATGGGAAATTGATCTCAAAGTTGACTACTTGCAGGTTGCATAATTCTGGATCTGTTCTGGGAAAGTGGCTGTAACTTTTAAACTATACACCCAAATTGTTATCTGTTTTTTTTCCTGTGTCATACGACTGTTGTTGATATTTACACCAATTTTTATAATTTTTTGGGTTGGTTTGCTACTCCATTTGTGCTATGCATTAAAACTGATAAAAAAGCACAATTTTAGTTGAATGGTAAATTTGCTCCAAACTTAAATATATTATCATATGCAAGTTAGGTGACGTCGAAAAGATTGGAGTCAAATTCTCCTTTTATGTTGTGAAATATTCTAAAATCATTTAAAGTTTATAATAAAATCTTACAGCATCACATTTCATTTTTTTTCTTTAATATAAAAACTCTAAAGTAATCAAATCTTCTAAAAACTCATTCAAATCTTTCAAAATATTAAAGTCTTACAAAATCTTTTAAAAATCAAGTTCAATACCCTTCTAAATATCTTAAAAATTGCATACAGCAATAATTAAGCTACTTACCATACAATGAAAGGTGTAAATGTCACCATATCTTATCATACAAAGCTTCATATCACAGCTTTAATTGACCTAGTGTTGCTAAGACAAAACAAAAACAAAAACTAGATCATTAGCGCGTGGCAAAATATAAATCTACAAAAATAAACTAATGGTGTACAGAAATATGTCTAGATACATTTTTCATGTCACGGCTTTTTATTACTATAAAGGCAACAACAAGCAAACCATCCACAGCACACCGCAAACAAAACAAGAAAAGCGATATCTCCAAAGCCTAAGCATCACCGCTAAAAAAAAAAAAACTGCCATGGGAGATCTCGGAGAAGCTTTTATCCAAGCTCCAGAACACAGACCCAACACACACCTCATTAACTCCGGTGATCTCATTTCCCCCGACGAGATCCCGACCATCGACCTCTCTTTCCTCGGACATCCAGATCATGACAAGACGGCCATCGCCAAGGAGATTGCAGAGGCATGCCAGAGATGGGGATTTTTCCAGGTGGTCAACCACGGCTTGCCTTCGGATTTAAGGCGTCGTGTAGATGAGACAATGGCTGAGTTTTTCAACCTAACGACGGAAGAGAAGAGGAAAGTGAAAAGAGACGAAGTGAATCCTATGGGTTACCATGACGAGGAACACACCAAGAACATTAGAGACTGGAAAGAGATTTTTGATTACTTTTTACAGGATTCGACGATAGCTCCGGCGACAACCGAGCCGGAAGATACTGATCTCAGAAAGCTCACCAACCAGTGGCCTCAAAACCCTTCTCAATTCAGGTGACCATCTTGATTGTTCATCACGATACCTAGAGTTTAGGGCCCATTGGGCCTCATAATAATTTATTATTTAATTATCCTGAAAAGTGAATTTTTATCGTGTGTGGTAGAGAGATATGCCAAGAATATGCAAGAGAAGTTGAGAAGTTAGCTTTTAAGCTCTTGGAACTTATCTCCATTAGTTTGGGTCTACCTGGTGATCGCTTAGCCGGCTTCTTCAATGACCAAACTAGTTTTGTGCGGTTTAACCATTACCCTCCTTGCCCGAACCCCGAGCTAGCATTAGGTGTTGGACGCCACAAAGACGCAGGAGCAATAACCGTCCTCGCCCAAGATAGTGTAGGTGGGTTACAAGTGAGTCGTAGATCCGATGGACAATGGTTCCCCGTGACACCGAACCCGGACGCTTTGATCATTAACATTGGCAATTGTATTCAGGTAAATAAACCAATACGATCAATATTAATTTGATGTATTATTCTAAGGAACCAATGATGAATGAATATAAAATTTTCTTGTGGTGTAGGTTTGGACAAATGATAAGTATTGGAGTGCAGAGCATAGAGTGGTGGTGAACTCAAGCAAAGAGAGGTTCTCAATACCCTTCTTCTTTTTCCCGTCACATGAAGTCAACATTGAACCATTGGAAGAGCTTATAAGTGAAGACAACCCGCCTTGTTACAAAATGTACAATTGGGGAAAGTTCTTTGTTTCAAGAAACAGAAGTGATTACAAGAAGCTCGAGGTTGAGAACATCCAGATTGATCACTTCAAGGCTTAGTTAAGCACATTAATAATATCTAAGTCGTATGTTAATTTCTCGTGGTTCTTTATATATATTTGGTCAATCAAGTTCAGATTTGTTTTTTTCTCTAAAACAAATATGCAGTTGTATCTTCCTAATAAATGTTTAATAAAAATGCAAGCGTGACTTTTCATGTTTAATATTAAATTGAAATTGGTTTATGAGGAACTGCCTCTATCAAAAACTGTATCATTTGCGATCATTTCATTCCAAAATATTAAGTCTCATGTTAGTCAATCAAGTTCAGATTTTTTTTTTTCTTCCTAATAAATGAATTTTTAATAAAAAAATGTAAGCGTGACTTTTCATGTTTAATATTAAATTGAAATTGTTTTGAAAGGAACTGTGTCTATCAAAAACTGTATCATTTGCGATCATTTCATTCCCAAATATTATTATTTTTGGTGAGAACATTTCCAAATATACATTGACCTACAATTTTGATAAATGAGAAACTAATTACGTACGTCTTTAGGCTATATTTGTATTAACAATTTCACATGTTTACAAATTGAATTGGAATTGGAGAAAACCTCTCATCAAATATTTTATCATTTGAGTTTGTTACAAAAATAATAAGATTGATTAGTGTACTGTATATGGGTGATTTACAGTTTTTATCCTATAGAACAAACGGATCTGAAAAAAAGTTGACATATGCGTTGTCAAAAGACAAAAATAAAAACACAAATATCCAAACGCATCAGCACAATCTCCTCCAGTCATTCCTTATTCGTTACAACTTTCAACTCTCGGTCCACTCACTATGGCGGGAACGAAATGAGAGAAAGCATAGTCAGCCGCCAACTTCTGCAACCAACCTCATCGCCTGGCTCGATAATCAAATTCGGGACAAGCTTTTAGTCATTCAACGAGAAGGTGATCGACGGTACGAAGCAGCCTACAGGCTTGGTTTGCATCACGAGCTCGTCTGTAAATTTATGCCATTTTAACCTCTAAATACCTTCTGAAACTTTTGCATCTAATGTAAGTAAACGTTATTTTTCTTGAATTAATTTAGCATTATGTTCAAAAAAGAAAAAATCGATCGTGACTGATTATGTATTCGTCAGTATAAACGTTGGTCTGGCTAATATATGCAAAACACGAGTTTCATGTTCAGTTTTTTTGATTAGCCATGCATTTGAACTGTGAAGCAATACTATATAATATAACATGGGGCGCATGTCATCGGTACAGTTTGAACTACGATGGTTAATACCTTAAAAATTAGGGAAGGGGGTCCTCTCATCCTCATTAAAAATTGCATAAATCAATCATTAAGCCACCTACCTCACAATGACGATGAAAGATGTTTTATGTCACCATATCTTACCCTACAAAAAAATCACAGCTTTAGTTGACCTTATTGCTACTTTGAAGACAAAAACAAAAACAAAGTCTAGATCGCTAGCGTGGTTAAGTCTAAAACTACAAAAATAAACTAATATTCTGCAGAGATTTGTCTAGATACATTTTCATTACAAACCATCCACCCCACAAACAAACAAAACGAAGATTTACGTACGTTTTTCAATTTCGGCACCAATCACAAAACTGCGTCCAGGTTCAGATTTAAAATTGTCACGTGGTCCTCCTCTCTTGACCACCTAACTAACGCTGCAAATTGTTGTTCTTTGTGTTCTAATTTTAGTTATTATTATACATACTCAGTTTCAATATCTATTTCTTTCTTAGTTGATCATACTTCTGTTTTAATAAAATCCAACATTAAGTAACTTTATTACTTTTAAGAATTTCTTAGCTCAATTTGCTACAAAACCCTTACAAATCATTTGCATCAAAATGGCTTTCTTTGAAAAGATTACTTTATTCCGAATTTTCTTTCAAGCATATATATATGTGATATAACGACCATTCTTATGATTTCAGTTGTGATCATTCGATTCTCCCGTTCAATTTTTCTAAGAAACTGATGAAACTAATATGCAAAATTCTGAATTATTGTTTGATACCGAACATATGATGTTGGGTACGGGTTTTACCCTGCCTTAAAAAGTCTCCTGCTCAGCTCACAGTCAGAGCTTCTAGAAGGGTTGACCAACCAAATAAAATCTATTGGGCCAGCAGAGCTTTTAGAAGGCCCGATAAAACGTTCGGCCCGCTAAGCGACGGTTGGAGTAAAAACGACTGCCACCTATACTTTGAGGTAGTACAATATCGATCCTGAGGTACGAAGATGGAACGTCCCATCAACTATAAATAAAGAGAGCTCTGAGCAAGAGAGGGACAAGTCAATTGGAGTAGGAATCAGGATACAGTCCCATTCTAATTCTAAGTACTAAAAGTCATATTAGCGAGCATATAGTTTTGTAACTGTTTTGTAACTAGCCGACCGGCTTTAAGTCGTAACATTGTTGTAATCTCGCTGATCTTCGATTATCTCAATAAAAGTCATTTGTATCGTCATGTTTCGTATTATTATTATCTTGTCAGTTTACTCGATCAACATATGAGAATTTTCATCAAGAACATCTTAAAAGGCCTTAGAAAACTACACCAAAACATCATCACAGCTTTAATTGACCTAGTGTTGGTAAGACAAAACAAAAACAAAAACAAAAACTAGATCACTAGCGCGTGGCAAAAATATAAAACTACAAAAATAAACTAATGGTCNGATCATACCTCCAACAATGGTTCTTGACATGGGAAAGAAAGATGCATCAGAGATGGAGCCTATAGAATATGGTTTGTAAAGATGTTGATGGTACTTACAGAGAAATCAAAGAATGATAAGAAGAAGATTTCAGGTGAGAATAAGATAGTTATATGTCTCAAGGTTGATTATGTCTTCTTCGTTTTATTTGGGTACAGACCTCGGAATTGAGCTCTAAAAGATGTTCTAGAAACGTTAAGAAATATCTTTCCAATGATAGAAATATCATCTACTGATTCCTTGTGGTTTGATGGGAAATTGATCTCAAAGTTGACTACTTGCAGGTTGCATAATTCTGGATCTGTTCTGGGAAAGTGGCTGTAACTTTTAAACTATACACCCAAATTGTTATCTGTTTTTTTTCCTGTGTCATACGACTGTTGTTGATATTTACACCAATTTTTATAATTTTTTGGGTTGGTTTGCTACTCCATTTGTGCTATGCATTAAAACTGATAAAAAAGCACAATTTTAGTTGAATGGTAAATTTGCTCCAAACTTAAATATATTATCATATGCAAGTTAGGTGACGTCGAAAAGATTGGAGTCAAATTCTCCTTTTATGTTGTGAAATATTCTAAAATCATTTAAAGTTTATAATAAAATCTTACAGCATCACATTTCATTTTTTTTCTTTAATATAAAAACTCTAAAGTAATCAAATCTTCTAAAAACTCATTCAAATCTTTCAAAATATTAAAGTCTTACAAAATCTTTTAAAAATCAAGTTCAATACCCTTCTAAATATCTTAAAAATTGCATACAGCAATAATTAAGCTACTTACCATACAATGAAAGGTGTAAATGTCACCATATCTTATCATACAAAGCTTCATATCACAGCTTTAATTGACCTAGTGTTGCTAAGACAAAACAAAAACAAAAACTAGATCATTAGCGCGTGGCAAAATATAAATCTACAAAAATAAACTAATGGTGTACAGAAATATGTCTAGATACATTTTTCATGTCACGGCTTTTTATTACTATAAAGGCAACAACAAGCAAACCATCCACAGCACACCGCAAACAAAACAAGAAAAGCGATATCTCCAAAGCCTAAGCATCACCGCTAAAAAAAAAAAAACTGCCATGGGAGATCTCGGAGAAGCTTTTATCCAAGCTCCAGAACACAGACCCAACACACACCTCATTAACTCCGGTGATCTCATTTCCCCCGACGAGATCCCGACCATCGACCTCTCTTTCCTCGGACATCCAGATCATGACAAGACGGCCATCGCCAAGGAGATTGCAGAGGCATGCCAGAGATGGGGATTTTTCCAGGTGGTCAACCACGGCTTGCCTTCGGATTTAAGGCGTCGTGTAGATGAGACAATGGCTGAGTTTTTCAACCTAACGACGGAAGAGAAGAGGAAAGTGAAAAGAGACGAAGTGAATCCTATGGGTTACCATGACGAGGAACACACCAAGAACATTAGAGACTGGAAAGAGATTTTTGATTACTTTTTACAGGATTCGACGATAGCTCCGGCGACAACCGAGCCGGAAGATACTGATCTCAGAAAGCTCACCAACCAGTGGCCTCAAAACCCTTCTCAATCAGGTGACCATCTTGATTGTTCATCACGATACCTAGAGTTTAGGGCCCATTGGGCCTCATAATAATTTATTATTTAATTATCCTGAAAAGTGAATTTTTATCGTGTGTGGTAGAGAGATATGCCAAGAATATGCAAGAGAAGTTGAGAAGTTAGCTTTTAAGCTCTTGGAACTTATCTCCATTAGTTTGGGTCTACCTGGTGATCGCTTAGCCGGCTTCTTCAATGACCAAACTAGTTTTGTGCGGTTTAACCATTACCCTCCTTGCCCGAACCCCGAGCTAGCATTAGGTGTTGGACGCCACAAAGACGCAGGAGCAATAACCGTCCTCGCCCAAGATAGTGTAGGTGGGTTACAAGTGAGTCGTAGATCCGATGGACAATGGTTCCCCGTGACACCGAACCCGGACGCTTTGATCATTAACATTGGCAATTGTATTCAGGTAAATAAACCAATACGATCAATATTAATTTGATGTATTATTCTAAGGAACCAATGATGAATGAATATAAAATTTTCTTGTGGTGTAGGTTTGGACAAATGATAAGTATTGGAGTGCAGAGCATAGAGTGGTGGTGAACTCAAGCAAAGAGAGGTTCTCAATACCCTTCTTCTTTTTCCCGTCACATGAAGTCAACATTGAACCATTGGAAGAGCTTATAAGTGAAGACAACCCGCCTTGTTACAAAATGTACAATTGGGGAAAGTTCTTTGTTTCAAGAAACAGAAGTGATTACAAGAAGCTCGAGGTTGAGAACATCCAGATTGATCACTTCAAGGCTTAGTTAAGCACATTAATAATATCTAAGTCGTATGTTAATTTCTCGTGGTTCTTTATATATATTTGGTCAATCAAGTTCAGATTTGTTTTTTTCTCTAAAACAAATATGCAGTTGTATCTTCCTAATAAATGTTTAATAAAAATGCAAGCGTGACTTTTCATGTTTAATATTAAATTGAAATTGGTTTATGAGGAACTGCCTCTATCAAAAACTGTATCATTTGCGATCATTTCATTCCAAAATATTA
>NC_025699.1:9895193-9902327 GCF_000633955.1 Camelina sativa | reverse complement strand
AAAAAAAACTGCCATGGGAGATCTCGGAGAAGCTTTTATCCAAGCTCCAGAACACAGACCCAACACACACCTCATTAACTCCGGTGATCTCATTTCCCCCGACGAGATCCCGACCATCGACCTCTCTTTCCTCGGACATCCAGATCATGACAAGACGGCCATCGCCAAGGAGATTGCAGAGGCATGCCAGAGATGGGGATTTTTCCAGGTGGTCAACCACGGCTTGCCTTCGGATTTAAGGCGTCGTGTAGATGAGACAATGGCTGAGTTTTTCAACCTAACGACGGAAGAGAAGAGGAAAGTGAAAAGAGACGAAGTGAATCCTATGGGTTACCATGACGAGGAACACACCAAGAACATTAGAGACTGGAAAGAGATTTTTGATTACTTTTTACAGGATTCGACGATAGCTCCGGCGACAACCGAGCCGGAAGATACTGATCTCAGAAAGCTCACCAACCAGTGGCCTCAAAACCCTTCTCAATTCAGGTGACCATCTTGATTGTTCATCACGATACCTAGAGTTTAGGGCCCATTGGGCCTCATAATAATTTATTATTTAATTATCCTGAAAAGTGAATTTTTATCGTGTGTGGTAGAGAGATATGCCAAGAATATGCAAGAGAAGTTGAGAAGTTAGCTTTTAAGCTCTTGGAACTTATCTCCATTAGTTTGGGTCTACCTGGTGATCGCTTAGCCGGCTTCTTCAATGACCAAACTAGTTTTGTGCGGTTTAACCATTACCCTCCTTGCCCGAACCCCGAGCTAGCATTAGGTGTTGGACGCCACAAAGACGCAGGAGCAATAACCGTCCTCGCCCAAGATAGTGTAGGTGGGTTACAAGTGAGTCGTAGATCCGATGGACAATGGTTCCCCGTGACACCGAACCCGGACGCTTTGATCATTAACATTGGCAATTGTATTCAGGTAAATAAACCAATACGATCAATATTAATTTGATGTATTATTCTAAGGAACCAATGATGAATGAATATAAAATTTTCTTGTGGTGTAGGTTTGGACAAATGATAAGTATTGGAGTGCAGAGCATAGAGTGGTGGTGAACTCAAGCAAAGAGAGGTTCTCAATACCCTTCTTCTTTTTCCCGTCACATGAAGTCAACATTGAACCATTGGAAGAGCTTATAAGTGAAGACAACCCGCCTTGTTACAAAATGTACAATTGGGGAAAGTTCTTTGTTTCAAGAAACAGAAGTGATTACAAGAAGCTCGAGGTTGAGAACATCCAGATTGATCACTTCAAGGCTTAGTTAAGCACATTAATAATATCTAAGTCGTATGTTAATTTCTCGTGGTTCTTTATATATATTTGGTCAATCAAGTTCAGATTTGTTTTTTTCTCTAAAACAAATATGCAGTTGTATCTTCCTAATAAATGTTTAATAAAAATGCAAGCGTGACTTTTCATGTTTAATATTAAATTGAAATTGGTTTATGAGGAACTGCCTCTATCAAAAACTGTATCATTTGCGATCATTTCATTCCAAAATATTATTTTTTTGGTGAGAACATTCCCGNAGAAACAGAAGTGATTACAAGAAGCTCGAGGTTGAGAACATCCAGATTGATCACTTCAAGGCTTAGTTAAGCACATTAATAATATCTAAGTCGTATGTTAATTTCTCGTGGTTCTTTATATATATTTGGTCAATCAAGTTCAGATTTGTTTTTTTCTCTAAAACAAATATGCAGTTGTATCTTCCTAATAAATGTTTAATAAAAATGCAAGCGTGACTTTTCATGTTTAATATTAAATTGAAATTGGTTTATGAGGAACTGCCTCTATCAAAAACTGTATCATTTGCGATCATTTCATTCCAAAATATTAAGTCTCATGTTAGTCAATCAAGTTCAGATTTTTTTTTTTCTTCCTAATAAATGAATTTTTAATAAAAAAATGTAAGCGTGACTTTTCATGTTTAATATTAAATTGAAATTGTTTTGAAAGGAACTGTGTCTATCAAAAACTGTATCATTTGCGATCATTTCATTCCCAAATATTATTATTTTTGGTGAGAACATTTCCAAATATACATTGACCTACAATTTTGATAAATGAGAAACTAATTACGTACGTCTTTAGGCTATATTTGTATTAACAATTTCACATGTTTACAAATTGAATTGGAATTGGAGAAAACCTCTCATCAAATATTTTATCATTTGAGTTTGTTACAAAAATAATAAGATTGATTAGTGTACTGTATATGGGTGATTTACAGTTTTTATCCTATAGAACAAACGGATCTGAAAAAAAGTTGACATATGCGTTGTCAAAAGACAAAAATAAAAACACAAATATCCAAACGCATCAGCACAATCTCCTCCAGTCATTCCTTATTCGTTACAACTTTCAACTCTCGGTCCACTCACTATGGCGGGAACGAAATGAGAGAAAGCATAGTCAGCCGCCAACTTCTGCAACCAACCTCATCGCCTGGCTCGATAATCAAATTCGGGACAAGCTTTTAGTCATTCAACGAGAAGGTGATCGACGGTACGAAGCAGCCTACAGGCTTGGTTTGCATCACGAGCTCGTCTGTAAATTTATGCCATTTTAACCTCTAAATACCTTCTGAAACTTTTGCATCTAATGTAAGTAAACGTTATTTTTCTTGAATTAATTTAGCATTATGTTCAAAAAAGAAAAAATCGATCGTGACTGATTATGTATTCGTCAGTATAAACGTTGGTCTGGCTAATATATGCAAAACACGAGTTTCATGTTCAGTTTTTTTGATTAGCCATGCATTTGAACTGTGAAGCAATACTATATAATATAACATGGGGCGCATGTCATCGGTACAGTTTGAACTACGATGGTTAATACCTTAAAAATTAGGGAAGGGGGTCCTCTCATCCTCATTAAAAATTGCATAAATCAATCATTAAGCCACCTACCTCACAATGACGATGAAAGATGTTTTATGTCACCATATCTTACCCTACAAAAAAATCACAGCTTTAGTTGACCTTATTGCTACTTTGAAGACAAAAACAAAAACAAAGTCTAGATCGCTAGCGTGGTTAAGTCTAAAACTACAAAAATAAACTAATATTCTGCAGAGATTTGTCTAGATACATTTTCATTACAAACCATCCACCCCACAAACAAACAAAACGAAGATTTACGTACGTTTTTCAATTTCGGCACCAATCACAAAACTGCGTCCAGGTTCAGATTTAAAATTGTCACGTGGTCCTCCTCTCTTGACCACCTAACTAACGCTGCAAATTGTTGTTCTTTGTGTTCTAATTTTAGTTATTATTATACATACTCAGTTTCAATATCTATTTCTTTCTTAGTTGATCATACTTCTGTTTTAATAAAATCCAACATTAAGTAACTTTATTACTTTTAAGAATTTCTTAGCTCAATTTGCTACAAAACCCTTACAAATCATTTGCATCAAAATGGCTTTCTTTGAAAAGATTACTTTATTCCGAATTTTCTTTCAAGCATATATATATGTGATATAACGACCATTCTTATGATTTCAGTTGTGATCATTCGATTCTCCCGTTCAATTTTTCTAAGAAACTGATGAAACTAATATGCAAAATTCTGAATTATTGTTTGATACCGAACATATGATGTTGGGTACGGGTTTTACCCTGCCTTAAAAAGTCTCCTGCTCAGCTCACAGTCAGAGCTTCTAGAAGGGTTGACCAACCAAATAAAATCTATTGGGCCAGCAGAGCTTTTAGAAGGCCCGATAAAACGTTCGGCCCGCTAAGCGACGGTTGGAGTAAAAACGACTGCCACCTATACTTTGAGGTAGTACAATATCGATCCTGAGGTACGAAGATGGAACGTCCCATCAACTATAAATAAAGAGAGCTCTGAGCAAGAGAGGGACAAGTCAATTGGAGTAGGAATCAGGATACAGTCCCATTCTAATTCTAAGTACTAAAAGTCATATTAGCGAGCATATAGTTTTGTAACTGTTTTGTAACTAGCCGACCGGCTTTAAGTCGTAACATTGTTGTAATCTCGCTGATCTTCGATTATCTCAATAAAAGTCATTTGTATCGTCATGTTTCGTATTATTATTATCTTGTCAGTTTACTCGATCAACATATGAGAATTTTCATCAAGAACATCTTAAAAGGCCTTAGAAAACTACACCAAAACATCATCACAGCTTTAATTGACCTAGTGTTGGTAAGACAAAACAAAAACAAAAACAAAAACTAGATCACTAGCGCGTGGCAAAAATATAAAACTACAAAAATAAACTAATGGTCTACAGAAATATGTCTAGATACATTTTTCATGTCACGGCTTTTTATTACTATAAAGGCAACAACAAGCAAACCATCCACAGCACACCGCAAACAAAACAAGAAAAGCGATATCTCCAAAGCCTAAGCATCACCGCTAAAAAAAAAAAAACTGCCATGGGAGATCTCGGAGAAGCTTTTATCCAAGCTCCAGAACACAGACCCAACACACACCTCATTAACTCCGGTGATCTCATTTCCCCCGACGAGATCCCGACCATCGACCTCTCTTTCCTCGGACATCCAGATCATGACAAGACGGCCATCGCCAAGGAGATTGCAGAGGCATGCCAGAGATGGGGATTTTTCCAGGTGGTCAACCACGGCTTGCCTTCGGATTTAAGGCGTCGTGTAGATGAGACAATGGCTGAGTTTTTCAACCTAACGACGGAAGAGAAGAGGAAAGTGAAAAGAGACGAAGTGAATCCTATGGGTTACCATGACGAGGAACACACCAAGAACATTAGAGACTGGAAAGAGATTTTTGATTACTTTTTACAGGATTCGACGATAGCTCCGGCGACAACCGAGCCGGAAGATACTGATCTCAGAAAGCTCACCAACCAGTGGCCTCAAAACCCTTCTCAATTCAGGTGACCATCTTGATTGTTCATCACGATACCTAGAGTTTAGGGCCCATTGGGCCTCATAATAATTTATTATTTAATTATCCTGAAAAGTGAATTTTTATCGTGTGTGGTAGAGAGATATGCCAAGAATATGCAAGAGAAGTTGAGAAGTTAGCTTTTAAGCTCTTGGAACTTATCTCCATTAGTTTGGGTCTACCTGGTGATCGCTTAGCCGGCTTCTTCAATGACCAAACTAGTTTTGTGCGGTTTAACCATTACCCTCCTTGCCCGAACCCCGAGCTAGCATTAGGTGTTGGACGCCACAAAGACGCAGGAGCAATAACCGTCCTCGCCCAAGATAGTGTAGGTGGGTTACAAGTGAGTCGTAGATCCGATGGACAATGGTTCCCCGTGACACCGAACCCGGACGCTTTGATCATTAACATTGGCAATTGTATTCAGGTAAATAAACCAATACGATCAATATTAATTTGATGTATTATTCTAAGGAACCAATGATGAATGAATATAAAATTTTCTTGTGGTGTAGGTTTGGACAAATGATAAGTATTGGAGTGCAGAGCATAGAGTGGTGGTGAACTCAAGCAAAGAGAGGTTCTCAATACCCTTCTTCTTTTTCCCGTCACATGAAGTCAACATTGAACCATTGGAAGAGCTTATAAGTGAAGACAACCCGCCTTGTTACAAAATGTACAATTGGGGAAAGTTCTTTGTTTCAAGAAACAGAAGTGATTACAAGAAGCTCGAGGTTGAGAACATCCAGATTGATCACTTCAAGGCTTAGTTAAGCACATTAATAATATCTAAGTCGTATGTTAATTTCTCGTGGTTCTTTATATATATTTGGTCAATCAAGTTCAGATTTGTTTTTTTCTCTAAAACAAATATGCAGTTGTATCTTCCTAATAAATGTTTAATAAAAATGCAAGCGTGACTTTTCATGTTTAATATTAAATTGAAATTGGTTTATGAGGAACTGCCTCTATCAAAAACTGTATCATTTGCGATCATTTCATTCCAAAATATTATTTTTTTGGTGAGAACATTCCCGAATATACATTGACCTACAATTTTGATAAATGAGAAACTAATTACGTACGTCTTTAGGCTATATTTGTATTAATAATTTCACATGTTTACAAATTAAATTGGAATTGGAGAAAACCTCCCATCAAATATTTTATCATTTGAGTTTGTTACAAAAATAATAATAAGATTGATTAGTGTACTGTATATCGGTGATTTACTATTTTTATCCTATAGAACAAACGGATCTGAAAAAAAGTTGAGATATGCGTTGTCAAAAGACAAAACCAAAAACACAAATATCCAAACAAATCACGTGATATTGCCTCTAGCTAACTTGCCAGCTGCCACGGTAAAAAGAATTAGCAAAGTTTCAAAAATAACACTTTTAACCCACAAAATTAATACAAGAAGCTTTACACAGAGTGGTGATGAATACATGTGATGATTCAGATGAGATTTTCAATACCATTCTTCTCCCTTCCATCACAAGAAGCCATTGGAGGAGGTTTAAAAACCGACAAAACGTGCTTAGATACAAAGATTACTAAATTTGGGGTGAGGAACTTTGTCTTTCAAACATAACTGATTTCAAGAAGTGTTTAATTAGAGCGATAAATTGAGAGCTTAATTATTTTTCTATCCACATTCATACCGTAAAATAGTTTTATGTGTATGCAATTATGCATACACTGCAAATTAAATCTCATTCATTATACTTCCTCACCCCCAAATTTAGAGAGCGATACATACATTCATACCCTAAAAAAAAAAAAGAATCTCCTTCATTATACTTGAATGCTTTTGGACATGCATGCATGCGACATTGGATCTACTTTTTTGGTTTTTTTTTATAAGAAAACAGCGAGTTTCTTCCTAATTGTGGTAATTAATAATTAGGCATCAAGAATTTCTAATATGCACGCGAACTGGTGAAAAGAGGAATATTTTTACCACCACTTTTTAAGTTTTTTACATATATTCTACATTAAATATTCAGAAAATCTGTCAGAAGTCAGAACAAAGCAATGGGCCATTCAAAAATAACGCCGCGCGACCACCCGATGGGCAATGGCCAATAGTAAAGCCCAAACCAACTGTAAGTCAAAGTTTTCCTTTTTTTTGTTTCTTATTTTTTCTGTGTAACCCCGTTGCAAATATTTGCGAGACCATTACAGAGATTCATGGGAACAAAAAAAAAAAAAAAAAAAAAA
>NC_025699.1:9880583-9894883 GCF_000633955.1 Camelina sativa | reverse complement strand
AACAACAACAAACACTGTTTAAACACAAATCACTATACCAACATGAATAACAAAGTAAGACGGAGCAAGCTTAAATTGGACTTAAAATTGAAACGAATGTTGATCTCCACGAAGCCCTAGGCCATCCCTTGATCCTTGAAATCTTAGATCGGGTAAATCTCACAGCTAAACATAGGTTAAAACTTCGTTTTGCTATGTAGGTAGCTAGGTACATATGTACATTATACATGTTAAAATCGTGTTGTGAGGAATATTATACATGTTAAAATCGTGTTGACTCCTCAGTCCTATATGTGTAATACACTAATACCACTCCAATTTTGGTCTTGACATTTTCAATGAGAGTTTTTTTTTTGTTTTTTTTTTTGCAGAATGAGGAAGTAACAGAATATCAAATCAAATCAAATAATGTACTAATTTCATAAGGCAATAATATATTGTTGTGTGATATTGCGTGCAATAAAAAAGAAACAAATATGAATTTTTTTATATCTGTTATTAAAAAAAAAAAAATGGTCGAAAAAGAGGAGTAGGTGGAGGGGCAAGTCGGCTTTTGATTTGTTAAAATTAAATTAAAAAAAAAAAAAACCACACGAGTGACCAACCGATTCGACTCACCGAGTCAACCGAGATAACACACAGATTCAGAGCGAGGTTTACAAGTTGTTTTTTTTTTTTTTTTTCATCTTCTTGGCCTCTTGGGTTTGTTTGGTTGGGTCACTCCCCAGATCAGGTGTAAAAAAAAAAAGAGAAAAGAGAGAGACAGTAGTAGTGTTGTAACACCCCCCCTTTGACTAATATAATCAAAAAAAGCTTTTTTACACAACACAAACTCTCTTCAGATCTGAAAGAAAAAGGCTTCTCTCTCTCTCAGTCTCTGTCCTTTTATTCTCCGTCGTCGTTTCATGATCTGTCTCTCTCTCTCTCTCTCTCTCTCTCTCTCTCTCTCTCTGGGAGTCGTCTCTTCTTCTTCTTCTTCTTCTTCTTTTTTTCTTTTTTTTTTTTCTTACTTGGTCACTGTTGTTGTGTCTGAACATGCCACGCCCTTTCTTCCATAAATTGATTTTCTCATCTACTATCCAAGAAAAGCGTCTGGTAAACTACCCTACTCTCTCTACTCCTCCCCTCTTCCTATTTCTGGGATTTCAAAAAGTTTTGATTTTTGTGCGCAATTGAGATGTTTTCAAGGGTTGTGACACACACTTGTTTGATTTCTTGCAGTTTAGAATTGTCTTTGATTCTTGGTAGGAATAATCGAGTTAATGATTTGGTGCTGAAAAGTTCCATTTTTTTTAAGCTTGTATTGTGTTGTTATTGGTCAAATGTGAATTTGTGAATTTCGAATTCGGAAGTCTGCAAAGACAGTTTCTTTTATGATCATTGTTTGGGTTTTTTTGGGTGGAAAATTGGGGGTTGCAAGATCGTGAATGGCATATATATGTTCTCTGACAGCTAAATTGTGTCTAGTTTGGGAATGTTTTTTTTTTTTTTTTTTGAGTGATTTGACTTTTGAAGATGATTTGATTCTGTCAGATTGATGCCAATTTCCGAGTAATAAAAGCTGAGATCTGTTTATTATGGTTTCTCTAATTGTAATTCTATGTTTTTGTTTTACTCCTATTTTGACTGTCTTTCTCAGTTTGACTTGGGAGCTCTGAGATTGTTAGTTAGACTCCTTATTGGTAATAGAGTAATTGTGGCTTGTGAGTGAAATCCCTCAAACTGAGTGTAGTTGACTTGTTTTTTGAAGGTCTCTGTATTATGTATGTTTGTGTGTTTTAAAGTTATCTGCTTTATGTTCCCACCACATATGATACAGTGATTAGTCATCACTTATGCAGATTTCCCCCAAGAAAAGCTTGTGCATTGTTTTGAACAAACCCACTTACTGTTTAGCTCTCCATTTGACATCTAAGTGAATAATGCTTTCGATTAACACATGCATTTAACTTCACCCATAAGTTTAGAAGCATATGGTTAATGTACCATGTTACATGTGTGGTAATGGACTGTGTCTCCTTGTTCATGCCTTCTAAACTGATATATAGCCTGTTGGATTGTCTTTTTAAAATTAGATGAAACCGTCTTTTCTTCAGCAACTGTGTTTATTGGATGTTTTTTTCTGTCAAACATGTACATTTTGATTTTATGTTCTCGCAATATTTTGTGTCATTCTTGTGGACCATTATATGCTTCTTTATATCTCATACCGGTATGCTATGTGCAGAGAGTCCCAGATAAGTTTGTGAGTAAATTCAAGGATGAGCTATCGGTTGCTGTTGCACTCACAGTACCTGATGGTCATGTTTGGCGTGTAGGACTAAGGAAAGCTGACAACAAAATTTGGTTTCAAGATGGTTGGCAAGAGTTTGTTGACCGTTACTCCATTCGCATTGGTTACCTTTTGATTTTTAGATACGAAGGCAACTCTGCCTTCAGCGTCTACATTTTCAACTTATCACACTCTGAGATCAATTACCATTCCACCGGTCTCATGGATTCCGCTCACAACCACTTCAAACGCGCCCGTTTGTTTGAAGACCTTGAAGATGAAGATGCCGAGGTCATCTATCCTTCTTCCTTGTACCCTTCAACAGTTCCTGAGTCTACAGTACCAGCCAATAAAGGGTATACTAGTTCAGCCATCCAAAGCTTGTTCACTGGATCTGTTAAAGGTGATACTATGACCAACTGCTTGCCTTTATCTTTTGCGGATTGGATCACCCGTTGATGGTTGATATTTTCCTTTTCTCCAGCTGAGGAGTCAATGGCAACCCCAAAAGTTCCGAAAAAGAGAGGGAGGAAGAAGAAGAATGCTGATCCTGGTAAGCATTTCCCTCCTTTTAAATGCTTCAGAGGATTGACAGATTCTTCCTCATGATATGATCCTTCCTTTTTGATCCTTACAGAGGAAATAAACTCATCTGCTCCGCGGGATGATGACCCTGAGAACCGTTCAAAGTTCTACGAGAGTGCTTCTGCGAGAAAGAGAACCGTGACTGCGGAAGAAAGAGAGAGGGCTATTAATGCAGCCAAAACGTTCGAGCCAACAAACCCTTTCTTCAGAGTTGTCCTTCGACCATCTTATCTATACAGAGGATGCATCATGGTAATAAAAACATCATAGGAAAGACTTAATCTTATAGGTCTTCTCTGCTTACTGATCTCTAAAGAAGAAGTCTTATGTTTCTGTTTCTTTTTTAAACAGTATCTTCCTTCAGGGTTTGCTGAGAAGTACCTAAGTGGGATCTCAGGGTTCATCAAAGTCCAGCTCGCGGAGAAACAATGGCCTGTACGATGTCTCTACAAAGCTGGGAGAGCTAAATTCAGTCAAGGGTGGTACGAGTTTACTCTGGAGAACAACCTAGGAGAAGGAGACGTATGTGTGTTCGAACTGCTCAGAACCAGAGATTTCGTTCTGAAAGTAACTGCCTTTCGAGTCAGCGAGTACGTCTGAACAAAGTATCATGGTGTGATCATAATGCAGTGGGGGTTTCCAAGTACAATTTCGTGTAGGGTATCTTAATTTTAAAAAACAACTAAAAAAGCACTCTCTCTGTCTGTGTCATTGCGTCAGTGTCTCGTTATTTTTTTCTCGGGTTTACTTGTGTTTTCGATGTGGATAAGTTAAGTTGTTTTTTACCCCATTATATATAACCTCAAATTGTTTGAGTAGAACAAGTTAGGGTTTTAAGAAGTTTTTTAGAAGTTTGTAAATACCCTAATCTCCATCAATTTGGTATCTAAAACTTGTGACCATGATGATGATATGATGAAGATGGGTTTGTGTTTGTATTGTGGATTCTTCGAATTTTCTTTATCTCATTGCTTTTGTTTCTCCTTCGCTTTGCCTTGACCCATTACAGAACCAGAGTTTGGTGCTTATGAGCTCTGTTTTTCCCGGACCAAGATTCTTGTCCTTGCTGCATCAGAACTCGAAAACTCTGTTTCAGGCTAAGCAAATCCATGCTCAATTGGTAATCAATGGCTGCCAAGATAATTCTCTTCTCGGCAAACTTATAAGCCACTACTGTTCAAAGTCATCTACAGAAAGCTCAAAGCTTGCTCATTTACTGGTATTTCCTCGATTTGGTCATCCTGACAAGTTTCTCTTCAACACTTTGCTTAAATGTAGCAAACCAGAGGACTCGATTCAAATTTTTGCCAATTGGGCATCAAAAAGTTCGTTGCTTTATCTCAATGAGCGCACGTTTGTTTTCGTTTTGGGCGCTTGTGCTAGGTGGTCAGCTTCGTCGTCGGCGTTACGGGTTGGTAGAATTGTTCATGGTATGGTGAAAAAGCTTGGGTTTCTCGATGAATCTGAACTGATTGGAACCACTCTACTCCATTTCTACGCTAAGAATGGGGATTTACATTACGCGAGGAAGGTGTTTGATGAAATGCCTGAGAGAACCTCTGTTACATGGAACGCAATGATCGGTGGATATTGTTCACATAAGGACAAAGGGAATCATAATGCTAGAAAGGCTATGGTTTTGTTTCGGAGATTCACTTGGTGCGGTAATGGAGTTAGACCTACTGATACAACCGTGGTTTGTGTTCTTTCAGCCGTTTCTCAGATGGGTTTGCTCGAAATTGGTTGTTTGGTTCATGGTTACATAGAAAAACTCGGTTTCACTCCCCAAGTTGATGTCTTTATTGGTACTGGACTTGTCGACATGTACTCAAAGTGCGGCTGCTTAAACAGCGCATTCGCCGTGTTCGAGCTAATGAAAGTGAAGAATGTCTTGACATGGACTTCAATGGCAACAGGGCTAGCTCTCAATGGAAGTGGTTACGAAACACCGAATCTTCTAAACCGAATGGCTGAATCTGGGATTAAACCAAACGAAATCACTTTCACTAGCTTGCTATCGGCTTATCGTCATATAGGTCTTGTTCAAGAAGGAATCGAGTTGTTCAAAACCATGCAGACAAGATTTGGTGTCAAACCGGCCATTCAACACTATGGATGCATAGTAGATCTTCTTGGTAAAGCAGGGCGGATACAAGAAGCTTATGAGTTTGTTTTAGGTATGCCTATAAAACCTGACGCTATCTTGTTAAGAAGTCTCTGCAATGCCTGCAGTATTTATGGAGAGACTGTATTGGGTGAAGAGATTGGAAAGACTCTCCTCGAGATGGAACAAGAGGAGAATAAGAAGCTTTCGTTTTCAAGTTCTGAATGCGAAGATTATGTGGCTTTATCGAATGTGTTAGCTCATAAAGGGAAATGGGTAGAAGTAGAGAAGCTGAGGAACGAGATGAAAGAAAGAAGAATAAAAACAAGACCAGGTTACAGTTTTGTTTCAACATAGCTTGTTACAGGTCAGGATCAAAACACTACTTGTTGTGCGATTTTTAGTTTCATCAAGTCAATACTTTTAACATTACACAACAAATACACTTGCAGGTCTCGGTTCTGTTAAAAGCTCCCTGTTATCCCCTGAAGACTCTAATGTCTTCTTCTTCTTCCTTGGGCACATGGATTGAACTGATCACATCAACATCTACAACATAGATAGATATTCAGATCCTAATCTTCTTAATCATAATGGTATTAAGAACAAAGTCTTCTTACCGTGTAGAATCTTGTCAAACTCAATGTCACTTGGTCTCTTCTTGGGGTTGTGTTCTGTATCACCACCATTAACAGATTGATTATTCCCCCTTGTAACTTGAGTTCCAACAAACCTTTCGTCTGTAATATCGATTATATCATCGTCACTGTCACTGATATGAACTGCATCAAGTGGATATTCAATCTCGCAAGCCGAAACATTGAAGATTATTACACGGAAACTCGAAATCTCGTAGTATTGGAACAAGAGAAAGTGGCCTTCCTTGATGGAATGAGCCTCTGCAAACTCGCTCCAACCCTCATGGAACCAAATCTCTTGACCTATCCGTTTGAGCTTTATGGAACGTTTGAATCCCACAGGAGTTTTCAATGTAACAACATCAGGCAGGTTAGACCCTTGCAGCTTCACGAATGTTGGCGGTATCCTCTGCTTAAAGTTGAAAAAAAAACATTATCGACATTTCCAAAAACAGCTAAGCAACATGTCACTTGTCAGATCTGCATGTCTTAAGAACAGATAATCAAATTTAATATCCCTTCTAGATCTCTAAAACAAGAAGATGGAGACCTGTCTAGTGAAATCTGTTGATATTATCCCTAGAAATTAGCAAAGCAACAACGAATTGAACCAATAACAAAACATGCAAACAGTTACTTTTAGAGTGTTGATAAATTACCATCATGTCTTTCTTCATTGTTGAAGGTAAGACCAACTTGAAGAACGTCTTCACCGGCGACTCAGGATCTTGCGGTGGTCGGCGGTGAGAGGAGGAGGTGACTCTGGCCTTCGTTCTTCGGGTTGTAACCATTTTTTTTTATTTTCTTGCCCAATGAAGAGAAGGAGAGAAAGTGGAGAGCGAGGAGTGAGTGGGAGAGAGTTAAGCCGTAAAAGAGAAACCGAGAAGGCAGATAAGTTTTTTTGTCGTTATGTTAGTAAGATTTTATCTGACAAAGTGACTTTGTCACTTTAAAGTCTTTGTAGTTTTCAAAGACTCTTTTTCCTATGCAGCTCACTTCCCTCCACTCAAAATACTACTACTATTGGAACTTGAAAGGCTTTGAAGCTTTTTTAACTACAAGACGTAAAAGGTAAAATTTACCAAAGTATTGAAGTCACAGCACAAGCACAAGAAAGAAAATTCAGGTGAAAATCGGAAAGAAATTACACTAGTGAAACTGGAAAAACAGTATAACCTTTGTATACAAGGAAGGCTCGCTTTATACCATTGTATACTTCGTTGCTACATACAATACATAAAAAAGCTTGTCATAATCAAGATGGATACATGTTTGACAAAAAAAATAAAATCAAGATGGAAACATCAAATAGTAAAAGTTTACATACAGCTAACAAAATAGTATATTATCTAGATTATCATATTAAGATGTAAACGAGGCCAAATAGATTAATGCTGATGAAGGAATCGGCGAGGCTTCCACCGTTCCAAGACAGTAGAACGATCACCTCCTTGTCGAAAACTACGTTCATACTCTAACGATGACGACTGGCAATTGGGCAACACGGCGGCTTTCTCCGGAAATTTTGAGACACAATACACATGTAAAGATCAATATTGCTGACAAAATCCAGCTAAACTCCAAATTTGCTAACGCTTGTGCCATAATTTCTGTACAAGGAGACTCATAAACAAGCGCACTGTGATCAAGACCAATACTATTGTTACTTGATGTATAGGTCACGCAACCTCTATGGACATGATTTGGAACCAAAAGCATGAACTCCATCCCCATGTTCAAGAACCAACATCCTTGAAACATGACCGAAACCGAGAATACAATAGACGCATAAAAAGATTTAGGGTAAAGTGTCGACACAAGAGCCGAAAAGAAGGAGACAAAGGCAGCGAGTTCAAGGAGGAAATAGTACTGGCTTTCAAGAACTAAGTGATCAGTGGAGTGAGAATCAAGAAGGAAGAGTACTTCTTGCATGAAAACCAAGGTTGCATGAACCCCAATAAAACCAGAATCTTCATCAGAAGGATTCAAAAAGTCAAAGATGAGAGTGGAAAATGCAAACATAACGAGTTGGAAGAACATTAAGACGTGGTTGATTTTTGGTTTGAAGGAGGATAATTTAAAGGAAGGGAAATATGGGTTTAATAGGTAAATGGATAAGAAGGAAACGATCATAATAAAGATGAGCTCAAGATGTCTAAGTTTTTTATTATAATAAGGGAAAGGGAACCAGAATCTTGAGGTGAAATTTGGGTTTGGGAAATTCAGAGAGTAAGATTGTATGGTATTGATTATATGCCAGAGACCGAGAATTGCAAGTGAGAGACCGGGCACGAAGTATCCTAAGAAGGTTCCCATGTTTTTCTGATAAAGCTTTGAATCTTTGTTTAAGCTTGTAGGTTTTTATGTTGGTGAATAATATGGTCGATGTTTGTCAAAGAATGTATTTATATATATCACAAGCAAAATGAAAGATTTGCGTGACATGATAAACTACCAGTCAAAAGCATAAAATAAAGTAACATGATACATACAATGTATGTAGTTTTAGATTCGCTATTTTCCATTAAACTTTTGATTATAAGTAAGTCTACTAAACCTAAACGCAATTAGTCTAATCGATCAAAATACTGTTTTCGTTAAATACTTTAATTAAGAGATCATATGTATATCAAATGTGTCAGTGTGGCTAACCTTTTATATATAGAAAAAGAAAGTATCTGATGAACCACTTCTTTTGGTGCAATGTCGACTGTAACTTTCACGAATCTAAAAATTTAAAGACAACACGACTCATCAAAATATGAGTATACCATTTTTTACGAAAGACACCACTATACAGCTTTAATTAAACCAGTTGATCAAAGAGTTTTGTATCACTTTACTTACCTTCATGATTTTAAGTAAAGCTTTTATCTTCCAAGTTCTAACTTTTTTTCATTTTTGCATAGCAAAATTTGATTATTCGATTAACAATAATTATTTTGTTTTTTTTAAATCTCGGAAAATTTTGGATTTTGTTTATAAACGGATGATCTAGGCTTTTTGAACATAAGCAAAATATGGGCTGGGTTTTATCTTTCTGAAGCCCATTTATGTGTTAAAAGGTTTAAAAAAAAATTCCGACCTGCCGGAATCGAACCAGCGACCTAAAGATTGTCTGCAAACTATTACAGTCTTCCGCTCTACCAACTGAGCTAAGGTCGGTTACATTAATCATGTTAACAAATTAATATAAATTAATATTTAATCAAAATTAAGAAACAACCAAAATGCTCTTCTCCTCACGCCTCGTCGTCTGAAGTGTTACGAACCAAAGTCTCAAAATTTATCCAAAGTAGATAATTCTATTACATGATTGTCTACTTTGTAAGCAAATTATGATTGTCTAATTCTGATAAATTATAAGCAAGTGAACGCTTTCTGACCTCTTTTGCGGATTTTATATGCAAATTATGTTATCTATCTATATATGCACATACAGTACTTTTATTACTCTTTAATTTAGCATCGTTGAAACGTATATACTAAACTCTGTTAGAGTAGATCGAGCTACCTATAATTCCATTGAGTGCTGGATGCGTGTGTGAACGTAAAATTAATTGAATCGAAAACGTGCTTTACAAATTATCTACATGCATGCCTACAGTTTAAGAGAAAATTTAATATTGAAAAAGAAAAGTGGAGTATATGAGTTATGATTACCTTAACAAGACCTATATATAATAGTCTACCATATGACAGTATTAATTTATAGCATAGAAAAATAAAATAGTCAAGATTATGGGCATAATCATTCTTAATTAACTAAAGTCAAATGGACAAGAAACTAGTGGGCCTTTGCCTAACTACGGTGGCGCACGGTAATTAACCTCGATGTTTGTTGTTGTAACCTTAATCATCAAGAGAAAACCACAGAGACCATACGGTCCATAACCTCAATTCAAATAGTTTTGAGATGTTGCGTTTAATTTCGATGCAGTTTGAACTGAATGTCAATGTGTCAAGGGTACCAAGTACATTATGCGAATATTAGTTTCCAATTTCATATCCAAAATTAAAGTGTAGCACTAATAAATAAAGAACCCATGAAATTATTGTTTGGGGTACGAATATTTCATCACAATCTTTCAGTCTTTTTTTTTTTTTTTATATGGTCCGATCCTAAGAAGTAAGAACAGAAAACAGACACTCAAAATGACCAATAAAATTTAAAAGCGAAAAACTGTAGACATCATTGTTGATATTACATAATCCATGTCTACAGAGCTTTTTAAAAAAAGCAAAGCATATATCTACTATAGAAAATTTAGGAACTTGTCATCCCAATGATCATTATGAATTTTACAATTTTACAAACTAACTCAAACTCTTTTAACTTAATTATAATTTGCTAGCTTGATAAGTATAATACTGGCGGTTCAAGATTTACCAGCTTTTCGTCCTAGTTTAATGAAAATATAAACAGAAGGGTGTCTATATACTTTTAGTATTCATAGATGCAATGCAACATATACGTATGTAGCTTTACATAGATTTGTATCACTTAAATCCAACGAAAGTGAGACTTTTTACATACGTTCATGAAGACAGCAATAAAATATTACATCTCCTCTTCATTTTTCCAATATAATGGCTACATCTTTTTTCAACAAACTGAACCAACAAATCAACCTAACATACGAACAATATATAAACCTTAAATTTATTTTTCGATTTTCTACTAGCGATCAGTTTAGAAATAATCCAAAAACGTATGAGATCTCATCTAGTGACCTATCTATTGTGGCACATAGTTTAGGTTTTGATGTGTTTAATGTATTCGTCTCATCGTCTGTTGTTTTTTTTTCTTTTCAAAAGCAACGATTATTGGTTATAGGGTTTAGTCTTTGATCATTGTATACTAATACTGTAGTGCCATTTATTAGCCACTAAATAATCGTCTTTTCAACATTCTCGTACGTTCGTTCGTGAAAATTTTGCAATAGATATATACTTACGAGTCATGACTAGTACTAGTGGTCATATTTTTCTGAGTATAATACAAATGCAACCAATCAATCATACGGCAGGACCGGCAGGTACAAACGGATTGTATTCCTACTTCTGTAAAAACAAAATTATGTTGTTTGATAATATCTAGAAACCAAGATCTATTAGATTCTTATGTTCTTAATTTGAAATTTATTAGAAACAAAAAGGGCGTGTTTAGATGTCAATACACATTCATATACATGTATAAATGTGTACCAAACTTCTTAGATCCCACGAAAATGAGACTTTTGACATAAGCTCGTGAAGCTTTATTAAATCCCAATTTTCAACTGACTTTCTTCCTTTTCAACAAAACTGAACTAACAAATCAACCTATAACGTACGTATTACTAATCTTCGATTCCAGTTTTTATAAGACAACAACATTTGTAAAATAATAACAAGGAAAAAAAAAGCTGAATATGTTTAAACGAATTCCATAAAATAATAAGTATATGAACAAAATGATTTAATACAATGAAACAATATTTTTCTGAAACGTAACTCAAAAATATGTGCAGTTACACTTACAAAAGAAAGATCGAATAAACTAATGGAACTTTCTATAAAAAAAAAAACCATTTTAGATACTTTACAGGACGTGGCAGTTCCCTATTGGTTGTATGAACTGCTTCTTTTAGCCGGCCATAAAAACTCTGCCTTGACCACAACGGCACGAATCACATGGGCCGCGGAACATTCCCCTTTACCATAGTCCGCATCTCCACGCGCTCAAGCCGGCGCGTGCTCTCTCCTCCCTCAAAACACTTCTCAGCCGATAACCGTAGACGCCGTCTCCGTCACGCGCCACACTTTCACCGATTTATCCAAGCTCCCGCTATACACTATCCATCTCTGATCTCCTTTCTCAACTCCGTCGCCGTCTTCTTCGGCCTCTTCCACCGCCGTCAAACACTTAACAGGTCCCACGTGGTCCATCAACACCGAGAGACACGAGTGTGTCCCATCGACGTTTCTCCTCCACACACAAATGTTCTTATCCGCTCCCCCGCTTAAAACAAGACTCCCGGCGGCGGCGAGGCAGAGCACCGCCATACGATGGCCGCGTAGAGTCCCGCCGTGAGAAAGAAATTTCTGCCCTTCCCAGAAATTAACGCTGCCGTCAGAAGAACCGCAGTAAACAACAGCCGCCGTTAAGTTAACCGCTAACGCCGTTACAGCGTTCTCTTGCTTCATCAGCACATTAACCAAGAAATGCTTCGTCCCTTTGCCTTGAAGCCCACGTTTCCACACTTTCAAAGTTCCGTCGGCGGATCCGGTGAAAAGCAAATCGTCGAAACCAGCAGCCACCGTGTTGATGGCGTCGTCGTGAGCTTGAATCGATTCTAAACATTTCGAATCGGATAGTCTCCAGACTTTGAGAGTCTTGTCCCACGAACCGGAGTAGAGTAAACCGAGCTCTTCGTTCAAGCTAAGACACGAAACGGCGTCGTAGTGACGGATCTTGAGAACATTTTTCCGGCGACGAACCTCGACGTAGTTCTTCGGGTTCACTGACTTTGTCAAAAACTCTTTCAACGTCGGCAAGCTTCCGACTCGTGAATAGCTTCCGGTTCTGCTTTTAGAACCTCTCCAAACCCGGATTTTACCGTCTTGATGACCGGTGAAAATCCGGTTATCTCCGGTTATTACAATAGCTTTAACCAATCCACTTGTTGATTTAAACCCGGTGAAGTCCTTGAGATCTTTCCAAACACGAATGTTCTTGGAATCGGATCCAGTGAATAAAAGATCTCCAGAAGCAGCCAACGAATAGACATGACCGTCTTGTCTAACGATCGTGCCGACCAAACCGTTGTCGGTACCATCATCATCCATGTTACGTCTCTGGTAGATCCAAGGAGACTTGTAGTACGGAGAGTAAGTTTGGTTCCACGGGGAGGGAGACATGGACGGAGTCGTTGTTGTGTCGGTGTAGTAAGGAGAGTAAGTTTGATTCCATGGAGATAAAACCTGATTAGGAGACGACTCGCCGCTAGTAGTCGAAGCATTGCTTTGACGTTGTTGGTAATAATGAACCTCCTTGTTCATGTTCATGTTGTTGTTGTTGCTAGTAGTGGGATTGATGGCATCAACATCAACACCATGGCTCCGTTGTTCTTCTTCTTCGGCTGCGGGATCGGAGTTTAAGAAGGCGGCGAAAGTGAGTCTCCGGTGATGACTACCACCACTGGTGGTTTCTGTAGCTATAACCATATTTTTCAAGATTACCCAAAATAATAATAAATCGAGCAGTTGGAAGGTTTTTTTATTTCTCTGTCAAGAAATTATGAGGTTTAAATTTCCTTGTCGTGTGGGAAAAAAGAAAGATTAGGAAAAAGTATATTATTTCTAGGATATTGAGAGAAAACTTTTAGTATGTGTTTGGTAAGAAAGATATAAAGAGTGGAGAAGGAGGACGTTGGGATGTATATATAGAGAGAAAAATAAAAAAATAAGGTTGTTGAACGGACGACGTGGGAAAGAATGACACGTGGCGTTTAAGACTGAAGACGTGACCGTCAGATACCGGGAGCGCCAGTTTTCACATTAGAGATCCGTGTATTAAGAAAGATTAATTAAGAAAACAATTGTAATTTATATGCAACTTTGGAAATTAAAGAAAAGTGTTGAATGAAAAGCTCAATGGACGGTCGTCGAAAAATAGAAAGAAAACTAAATGGACGGTCTCAAAACTGTATGTGTGCCTCAAATAAGGAGATGTGGTTTTTTTTGTTTGTTTTATCTATTGGTTTAATGTTTTAAGAGTAATTCATTTTACATGATTTTGAGCAATGTGAAAATAATTCAACATGAGATGCGTCCGTACGAAGATTCGGTTTTTTTCTTGTTTTTACGAGTTGGTTGAATATAAAGAAAATTAAGATAACGCGTGTGTGGCTGTGTTGGCGGCTGATCATCTTCACACGTTGCATATATAAACATTACGTGACGATTAAACTATTGTCCAAGCGGAGTTTTGATTTTTGTTACTTGGTTTCTATGTTTTGATTAGTTTTATTTCAGTTTCGACATGTGAAAGAAAAAAGTTTTCTTCCAGATGTTTTGACTTTTCTGACTCCTTCCTTTCCATGAAGGCATGAAACGATAAGGAACGTCTTTCTGGACTAGACCGATGGACCATATTTGCTTTTAATCCGCTTCGATTGAATTTATAAAACTTAATTAGCTAGGATAGTTGTGAAATTACTAAATTAATATAACGTCCATGTGGTATAAGATAATAGAAACTATATAAGATATCTTTAAGAATGTGTACGAGACCAACTTCAAGATTTGTCGGATACATGTATTATGTTATATCTTATGAATTGTTTGTAGAAAATTATTGTTGTTGTTAAATACTGTATTTTCTGTGAATACGGATCGACTGTTGGAAGACGAACATGATTCAACTTACTGTAATTTCTTCTTCTTTCCCAGCTTCCAAAATAACATTTCATATACTCTAACCAATGTGACTGGTCAAAAAGGTCGAAAAAATGGGAGGCGAAAAAGAGTTGGTCTAGTTTTGGATATGGTCAAGATGTGATATGAACTCCAATATTGGGTTTTAGTTTGAGTTAGAAAATGGTATATATATGTATGTATATATACATACCAAAATATCTTAACAAGGAAACAGAGAAATGTGATACTCGCTCTACGTAGTAAGGTTATAACGTGAATTCTGTACTTGCAATTGTGT
>NC_025699.1:9860709-9880368 GCF_000633955.1 Camelina sativa | reverse complement strand
TTTTTTTTTTTTTTTTTTTTTGTCGTCTTCATTAGAGTTGGATTTCTTGAAGTACTTTTTTCTATCAATTTACTCGTCCTCTTTCAATTTATCCATCCTTAGAACACAAAATGGAACACGAGTACCATAAAATAGAGATATTAAAAAAAACGATATTTGGTCTACACCATATATATTTACATATTTTTCTTTTTCCATATTTACAACGTATATATTAGTGTTACATTTAAGAATAAAGAATGATTGAGTGGTCTTTATTTTAATTAATAAATTTGTTGAATATATTTGTATAAATTTGATGTTATTAGTTAACACATCACATATAAACTGATAATTATATAAATGTTTGTCTAATAATACAGCATCGTGAAAATTTTCCACAGGTACGGATCAAAACGCCGACAAAGAAGAGCACAAGTTGCAACACATTTTCTTTTGTGTATTTATTTTAAAATGAAGGAGGACAATCGAAATAAAATTTCATACAAGTTGATTGACTTTCATTACTATAAAGAAAAAATGACCTTTTCATGTCGATTGACTTTCATTACTAGTTAGAAAAAAAAGATAATTTGTAAAGTACAATTTTGGATAGCTATGGCTTAAGATCTTCTCTAATCATATATAGTATCAAGATGTTAATTTTTAAAAGCTTTGGATCATATCATGCCTAGACTTTAAAAAAAAAAAATTGCTGTTGATAAAAGTGTTCAATTCAGTATTATAGTTAAGTAATAAAATTATGTTCTTAAACAAATAGTGATTCCACACATATAAATTCTCTAATTTTAAAAATCATAAAATTCATTTATATTTAAATTCTAAATTCTGGTCTATCTTGAGTCTTGAGAATATATATAATTAAAACCCGTGGGATTCCAATATAAATTTATGTAAATAAAAAAACTGATCCGACCTCAAATGTCAAACCCTAATTAAATGAAAACGATTGTTGACAGCTAGCCGAGTTTTGACATTTTTAGGGTTTCGTATAAAATACTCGTTTACCTTTTCTCCCTATCTTAAAATTTGTTGGAACAAAACATTTGGGAATTGTCGATGGCCATGGACTCCAACTATGGAACGACGGCGTTTTAAGATCCGAAGCCATGGTCAGTTATCGAATCCTATAGCTTTTCACACTCACGCGACTATCGTACTTGCCAATGGACAATGGTCCACAAATGACATCTATGATCTATCCATTTCAGACGTATTTATTACGATATCAATACGACACAAATTCATATTTGTCTGATAATTAAACTGAATAATACGGGGTTGCTACTTGCTAAAGAAAACGAAATATAAGAGTGCAAAATAAGGTATGCTCATATTTAATAACATTTTGCACCCCAATAAGAAAGCATTGCCCAAAAACAAATTACCATACCTTTTTCACATTTAAAAAACTGAAATATCACTATATTTTTAAAAAATTCGTCAACTGTAGTATCAATATATATTTTGATCTATTACTATTTTTGCTGCTATCTATTGGTTGTATTTTACTGCTTTGCCTTCGTTCTAATTGTTATGATTTCTATTGACTTTTCCGAAAAAATTATGACCACTAGCTAGATGGTCTTAGTCTAGATCGACCTTAATGATTCTAAGTGATATTGTCACTTTCGGTAACCAGAACTAAGCTATCGTTTAATCAGACAAATTTTCATTTTTATTGTTCATTAGATAGGAGTAGTTTGCACTTTACACGCCGTTCATTTGAGACGACATGCATGCATTATTATGTGATAAGTTTTGAATTATTACACGATCAATCGTTGTCTGATGTAATTACATCTCCAAACACAAACAAAAAAAAATCGTTGTCTCAAATACCAATAGGAAATGGTACGTACATTTTAATTAACAAAAGAAAAAGGGAAAAATACCAATGCATGGTATGTACGCATGCCGGCACAAGTATGGCAAACGTACAAGCCCCATATATACCAATTACAGAAATGCTAATGATACTATAATAATTCCTACGCCATACATAATATCAAATATCATATTTGCAAAAAAAAAAAAAAGCGCCACTATATCCTTTGAAGTCCCACACATCACTACCAAAGCAATGAACAAAGAAACAAGTTTTTGTTACCCAACAAGCAAGGAGTTCTGAAATAATTATATAAAGGCGGAGAAAATTATTTTATGGGTGGCTTAACTGATCCCACTCGGCACTCGCTGCATGGTCCGAATAGAATCTGAGCTTTCTTCATATGATGAAAAATAAGATACATTATTTAAGAATAAAGTTAGACTCATGTAAACACAGTTTCTATACATGTACACGTTATAATTAAATTATAGCTCTCACGACGACATCATCGATTAATTAGTCACTAATACGATATAGGTACGGAAGTCAAAGATTTGGTAGATTGAAACGAGCTAATTTCACTTTTTTCGTTATAATATAACTTACGCTATGATTATATTTGACTTCATATTAGTGTCATTGAATTAGTACTATTAATCAAAAGTTAAATTGAAAACGTATGCAATATCAAATTTACTTCTTTATATATAGACGATGCATGATATAGTAGTACGTGAGATTTCCTAAGCATTTTCATTTTTTGGGATGTAAACAGAGAAAAATATCTCCATTTGTATCACTAAAGATCGTGATTCGTGTTACAGCAGGATCAACATAAAATAGACATTGTTCGGACAAGAAGTTTATACAATCTTTAAATAAAAAGAAATAACGATAAAGAAAATGTTTTGTTGACTTCGTGCCATATCGTAAAATTTGATACTTTTGTGCGCCATCGGTTATTAAAATCTTAGTTGTCTGTGTGCAGGTTTATAGTTTTCTACAAATATAGATGAAAAATAATTAATACTAACAGCGATGTGCCGATGTGTACTATAGTATAATGTTCAATGTATCTTTACGATATATGTATAATTATATTTTAAGTTATTTATCAACAATCGAAATGGTAGGTTTTGAAATGTAGAAAACGTCCACGCTGACTTTTGCAGAAGTGATCCATTTGTTTCGTTTATATGATAGCAAAATACTCATGTACACGTATTAGTAATTAGTAATACACGTAAAAGTGACATCACCATGTACATATGAAAACTAGTCCAAGTATATATTTGTTAGGTGAGTACTATATAATCGTATCGAGAAAAAATAATATATATGTAATCGCCTAAATTCATTCAATATTAATTCATCATGGACCGTTGCTGATTTTTATCTTTTGTACTCAGTTAAGTATCATTATAATATTTGCTTCTCTCAAACATTGTATCAGGATCATGCAACACATTTGGCCCTCTTCGACGGAGCAAAAGCGTGACCTGATATCTCTTTGAATAAACTAAACAAAATCACGATCTTTAGGGACACATCACCATGAATTAAGACTATCGCATAGACGTGTGTGATAACAAAAAGAAAGTTTTCTTAATTAGAAATTGGTGGCAACTTGTCCTGTGGGAAAGTTGTTAAAAGGTGAGGATCAGGGTTCGAGGAACGTCTGGCGCACTAATAACCTACTGGTGAATTGGGATATCCACAGTAATGGGTTAGCATCGATGTCCTGCAGGGCCAGCTTGGAGTCCGTTGGGACGGCTAGCAGTGGGCTAGCAGGGTCTACGGACGGTCCATTGGAGCAGCTAGTGGTGGACTAGTGGGGTTCGCGGGACGGGTTGTTACATAAGATTTTTATGTAACAACCCGTCCCGCGGATCCCACTAGCCCACCGCTAGCTGCCCCAATGGACCGTCCGTGGACCCTGCTAGCCCACTGCTAGCCGTCCCAACAGACCACAAGCTGGCCCTGCAGGGCATCGATCCTAACCCCTCACCGTGGCAAATGGAACTATTCATCCAACTCCACAGTAGGTTATTGGTGCGCCAGGCGTTCCTCGAACGTCCCCATCCTTTAACAACTTTCCCACAGGACAAGTTGCCATCAATTGGTGACAGCTTGTCCTGTGGAAAGGTTGTTAAAGGATGGGAAAGTTGTTAAAGGACGGATTGTCACATAAAAATAACCTTTTGTTGGTTGAGTTTTTGTTTGGAATTTTAAGTTAAGCTAATTAATTGACTCTAAAACTAATCAGAATTTTCAAATAGAGGATAAGATTTGATTTCATAATATATATCATTGAATATGGACTAATTTGGTCGCCACCACTCCTTGACAGACCTCCGGGTGTCCTTCAATTTTTTAAAATCAACTCCATAAAAATCTATTTTTGTTACGTTCTACAACAATACATTGAAAGAGCACCTAAATGGTTTCTTCTCATATATTAAAAATCAACTTAATTCAGTTTAATCGTAATATAAGTTGTATAATTGGTTTTGATATGTCAATCTCATTGTAATTACCCGATTGGGTTTAATATTTTACTTGCGGAATCAGTTTTTAATCACGATTATAATGCAAGCCAAAAAGAGAGCGATCAAGGAACAGCGTGTACCCAAACGGAAGAGACAGCCAACATCACAAAGTCTTTGCATCTCGTTTTTTAAATGATTCACTCATTCATTTGATTTGAATTATCATCTTTTATTTTGTCATCATATATAGTATGATCTGGATCACTCCGGATAATAATTGTCTAATCAATCACTTTCAAAGTTTAAAATATGTGTCATATTACACGTTTTTGGTATTGTTCAACTATTTGTCACTGTAATGTTTTTTCTTGCTAATCTTATTCTTTGACTCACTCGATTTAACAGTGTTTAGTTTCGTCATTACTAGTTTGCATTAGTACTTCTATAGTCCATAAATATATTGAGTTTTAAACTTTTAAGGCCCAAAATAGGCCCAAATTAGTCACTGGCTTGCTCTTCAAGCTCGCCCAAAAGAGAAGAAGCGTTCTTAAACTTACTGAAGCACACAGATTCTTCCAAATTGATCTTAGAGAAACTTGCAATCAGATTCTGTAACCCACTCTGTTTTTTTTTGTGCCTTCTTCGATTCAAACATGGACTTTGTTGTTGAAGAAGGGAAGCGAGTAAACGAAGACTGCTCAACTTTGATTCTCGTAAGTTGTTGTTTCGTGTCCTTTGCTTTTCAGATTTCGATCTGTTCTCTGCTTACTGGGTCTGGGTATCTCTTCCTTTTGGGTAATTTAGCTTAAAAACTGTAGCTTTCTCGAGAAATTAAGCTGTAGTTGACGAGAATATAGAAATTAGAAAGTTCCCAACTTTCTTGGGAGCTTTGACATGAAGAAAAGGGTTTAGGGTTTAGGAAGCATTGATCTTTCTGATTAAAGCAATTGTCTTAGAGATTTCTCATTGAAGAAATTATTGTTTTTGTTTTCCCCAACCAGCCTGCATTGTCAATTGGGAATGTAGGGCAGCTCGCTGTTGATCTTCTAGTGTCATCTACTGATGCTGATAGAGTTGGTTATCTCGATGATACAAATCTGCTTCCTTGTGTTGGCAATGACGCTTATGGCCCTCTTCCTTGTGGCGAGATCGCTCTTCCTCTCGAGGGTTCGTTTTTCTCAAACTATCTGTTTCATTAATGTTTTGATTAGGATTTGTTGTAATGAGGGGAGGTTTGTTTCATTAGATGAAGTATCCTCTGGTTTATATGATTAAGGTGCTATTATAAGACATTAGTTGCTATTAAATTGTGTGATTCCTTGATCTATGCCACTTTATCTTGGTAGAATCAGCCCTTTATCATTGTGAAACCTCATTCTTTCCTCCCTTTGGGGTTTGTGTGTTTCAGTTTATGAGTCATCTTCAACCGCTACTACTCTTGCTCAGCAAAGGTCTCCAGTTGCAAAGGTATTTTTACATTTTTGGAAGCAGCTTTGCTTCCTTGTTATTTCCAGGGTCCTATTTGGTTATAGGATTGCATTCACTGATTGTTGAGTTGGGACAATGAAAAGCCAATTAGCTGGAGTGGAGCGAATTGGGAATTTAGTGAGTCATTTTAAACTTACAATGTTCATTTAAAACAGGGAATGATGATTAATTTTGCGGAGAATATAGCCAATTTTGCTGCTTCAAGTGGAAAGAAGCATGTTATTGTGCTATCCAGTTTAGACTTCCAAAGGCTGCATAACTTGGATATGTCTAGGTAAACTATAACGCCTCCTTTTATATGTTTTTGCTCTCATTTTTTTTTCATTTGGCTTCAATGCGAAAATTGACATGGATTTGTTCAATTAGCATCATAGGTAACCACAGATGTGATTGATAAATGAGCACCACTTGCACGCTTTTCTTTTGTCATAGTTACTAATAGTAATCTCTTCACAAGTTAATTCTAAGTCCTCTTTGGCAATTACTTTAGAGGCCCGCAGGTGTATTATCTGTCTAACGCGGGATCGGATGGAAGAGATGATCACTGTGAGAAACTCGGATTTGGAAGATTGAACGAGTATGATTCAGAAGGAAGATGTTGGAAGTACCTTAGCTCCGTCTTTGAGAAGAAGAGTGAAGAAGAGTTGACTTTCCCTTCAGAAGATGAACTCGAAGACATAGACTACTACCCAAGCTTGCCATTTGCAGCTCTTTTCTCAGCTTTTAAGGTGAAAAAAATGCCTCATAATGAAAAATTTATACATACGCAGACTCATTTTACATGATTGAAACACTTACATGGCCTGCGTGGGGTTTATCTTGTTTTTGGGGTTAGGCAAAAGGCTTGAAGGTGACATGCCTTCTATGTTACTGTTCTGAAGGAGACAACATTCCTGAAGCATTTATTCTAGCAGAGGCTGCATCTAAGCTTACTGGTCTGAGTCCTGACAAATTCCATGGTAAATAACAGCTCTCTTCTTTCAAGGTTAATAACGTCTCGAGCAATCAATGATGGAAGCGCATGAAACATACTATAAATTTTATTGTCTGCAGGGGAAGAGGGTGGGAAGTGGCGGATACCGTATTCCTGGAAGAGTATGTATGGAGGTCCTCCAGATATGTCCATGTTTTAAGACTGTTGTTGGAGCTCACAGAGTAACAGACACAGAGGTTGTAGTAGTAAAAGTATGATCCAACGAGAAGTTTATGAACATCTGATCAGAGAGACCTTTCTTTGTTTGTTCCTGGGTTTGTTTCATCATAAAATCTTGTACTGTATAACAAACTTAACAAATCAATACAATGCCTCTAGGAGACCATCAAGAGTCATAGAATAAGAGATCCCAATCAGATTCTGAATATATGAGTGACGAGAACTAGTACTACTATTCTTAAACGTTGTTGGGTGTTTTACAAGTGGAAGGCCCATTGGGATAACAAGACGATGATAAGACGCTAAACCAAAATCCGTACCGTGTCTTAAACTGTACATCAGTTGAACTCAAGACTTAGGCCGGAATGCATAATGTATCTGATGTGACCGGGGTTATTATGCGGTTTACCTGTGGATGCAAACAAATGTTATAATTTTGCATGAACAATAATGTAAAGAAGAAATATCTTCTCCGGGACTCAGAAAGGAAGTAGTTGAGCAATAAATTCTGGAGTCATTGTGTTTTTTTTTCTTTCTTTCTTATTGTACAGATAGGCCAAGGCAAGTACTTCTGACCGGTTTTTAATTGCACTTTTATTGCCACCACCCGAAATAATTATAGTATACGAGATGGAGTCTCATATATATATATATTTGTAAGTAATTCCTGACCAAGACAAAATACTTGGAAAAGTAATATTTGTTCAACTGATGATGAATGGGGACCTAACTTGTGTACATGTAATTTAAATCTGATAAGGGACTACTTCTTTTTCTGCTATTTTGAAGACTAGTAGTAGTAGTACAAAGTATATCTATAAAAATTACAGAGTCTGACTTTGACTATTATGAAATCTTGATTCTTGAACTTTTATCGTATTACTGTATTAGTAAACCTGAAAATTCAAATATGATGTCATAATCTTAAGGTCTAATAAGAAGGAAAAAAAACATTAGACTGAAGAAGTGAAGTAGAAATTTCCTTATAATCACCGGAAAATGGAAAAATACAAGTTCAGTGGATGATCACCCAATATGAACATATGGGAGATAAAAAGACTGAAAAAAGTCGCAAAAATCCACTTACTAATAAAAAAAAAAGTGCACAAAACCATTAGTATCAGAGTGGGTCACCACATCAAATCCACATTAAAATCAAACAACCCTAAAGCAGAGCACTATCCCTCCTTTCTCATTCTCTTTTTTTTTTAATCCTCTCATTCCATTTTGCTAATCTCTTCTTTCCTATCTAAAATTATGATAATACTATCTACAGTTACTTATCTATAGAACACTAATTACCCAAATTAGTGTACGATCCAAGGACTTCACGATTTGATTGCTTCCAAATTTGCAATTATTTGATTAATTATGACTCAGTTTTTGATCATCGTGTAATTTCTTTGAACCCAACAAAAAAAAAAAACACTGACGTGTAAATTTGAGTCTTCCCAATATGGTTTACCTTTTAGTCAACGCTTCTCTTTGTTTTTTGCTCCACCAAAGTCCCCAAATACTCATTTTACGTTTAAACCTTTCACTTGAAGCTCTGTTTTAGACTCTCTTTATTTCTTTAACCACCATGCGATTCGTCGCGGCACCGCCTCGTTCAGGCGATATTTCACCGTCTCCTTCACCATCCTCCGGTGTATCAGAGGAGATTCTTTCAAGTTCGTCGGATCCTCCTTTGGAGTTTAGTCCTCCATTGATCGCTATGGTTGTTGTTTTAGCCGCCGCTTTTCTTTTCGTGACCTACTCTCGTCTCATCTCCCGCCGTTTTCTCTCACCTCTTTTCCGTCGTTTTAGACGGTGGCGTTCCCGTCGGCGTCGTCTCCTTCACTTATCTTCAGCTTCCTCTGCTTCAACTTCATCATCCGATCTCCGATCTTTCTCCCCTTTCCCTTTCGACTCTTTTCATTACTCTTCTTACTCTCCCTACGGATTAGACGATTCCGTCATCAAAACGCTACCGTTATTTCTCTACTCCGCCGCGTCTTGCACCGGGAAAACCACGGTGGGGAAAACCTCCGCCGCTGATTGCGCCGTTTGTTTGTTGGAATTCGAGGATGGTGATTATTTACGAACACTTCCGTTATGCTTCCATGCTTTTCACCTTGAATGCATCGATGAATGGCTCCGATCTCACCCTAACTGTCCGTTATGCCGTACGGCGATTCTCGGATCCGCCGTCGTCGCGGCCGCCCCTGTGTCGCCGTTCGTTCCGTTGATGGCTCCACGGATTCGTCCGATCCTCGATGATGATGATGACGAGAGCAACGCGATCATCATCCGCGGCGAATTCACACCGTCGCGGAGCAATTGGAACACTGATACGGCGGTTACGACGACGAACGATCAGGAGATCACAGCGTCGATGGAAGAGCAATCATCACCGGCGATATCTCGGTTCCGTGAGCTGAAGAGATCGTACTCATTCGAATCTGAATCAGAGAGAGTAACGATGGATGAACCAGCGACGGTGTCTCCGTGGAGGTACCGGAGATCTACGTGGAACAAACGTCAATCACCGTTCGGTAACCTAATCTCGAAATCGAGAGTGTTCTCGTTCCGTTACTACAGAAGCACGAAGTCACCGTTCTTCCGGCGGAGATCATCGGCGGGAGTGTTTTTTCCGATATCGGAACGGATTACAGCGACGGGAAGCTCATCGCGGCGGACGAAATCGATGACGAGTCCGATGTTTTTCAGAACAGCACCGCACTCGTCGAGCCGGTTAAGATGTGGAGATCCAGAGGCACTGTTATCGCCGGAGAGATGGAGGAGGAGGGACACGTGTAGGGGAGAGATGTGAGATGAAAATTGGACGGTGGTGATGATGATAAAAAAAAAATTGAAGTGGAAGGAGAGAGAGCATTAATGGATTGTGGGGTTTAAAGCATTTAATGGAATTAAAATGCACGAAACAGAGAAGATAGAGAGAGTTTCAGAACTTGCTCTGNTTTTTTTTTTTTTTTTTTTTTTTTTTTTTTTTTTTTTTGCTATAAATTAAATAAATAAATAACAGCCATACCTTTATTTCACCTCTCTTATTTAATGCTGCTAAAATACGGATTTCATTTATGAATTATATAACGTATGGTCATTGAAATATTTCAATAATGTATATATACTTTTGAATTTTCCTGACTACTATACACTTTGTTTTACTCTCTCCATAGTCCATAGACCAGAGACGCCAAAGACGATGAAGGTTTTGAAGCATGTTGCGACGACGTTTTGGCTGATTCGTTTTTTTTTTTTCTTCTTTCTCTTGGAGTTATCAAATGCATTAACTTCCAAAGCTGCCAAAGTTATTATAGAAACGAAGTCAACAAACCCATTTAAATTTCGTTTCTATACTAACTTTATTATATCGTCGGTGGCTTATTGTTTTTTGTTACCGGGACTTTATGTTCGCTTATATTAGCTGTCGATTTCTCTTCAATTTTTGTCCAAAATAACTGATACTAGTTTATTACATTTTTGATGAAATGACATAAACACTGAGAAGATCTGGAGCTAACATGAGTCCCTGTTGTTCAGTAAGATTTTAATATTATGGACTGTTTAGTATTGTTATTCGGTTTTTTTTTTAAGTAAGAATTACAGAACAAGGTTTAGGAGATCGCTGAACGTTACTTAAGGTCATTGTAGTCTTGCTGGTGCTTGATCTTAAGCTCATGTTACCTTACTCAGCGATATCTCTTCATCCTTGCCTCGCAAGTTACAATATACATACGAAACAAGCAAAGTTGTGGTTTCGAGTAATTTGGGGGCTGTTTTCTGGTCCAATATTTGCAACTTTTAAGGAGTGTATTTGTAAGATATTGAGAAAACACCAATTGGTGGTATATTTGCAAAATACCATGCTTGGCTTAATTGGTACAACTTGGAAGGTGAATTGGGTGAAAAAGAAAACTCAAAGAAGAGACCAGGTGAAAGAAAGCTTAGTACATGTTTTTTCTCTGTATCACCTTATCTCATTGAATTAGAAAAGCTTGAAACTGAAAGAACATGACCAAGACAACTTAAGAGAAACACAAACTCAAAGGAAAGAGATTACATGTAGACGGTGTTTTAGTTACCTCTTATCCTGTTTCCCTCCAGCTTGCTCGATTTGAACCAGACTTGGAACATAATTAAGAAGAGTTGGGCGACATCCATCAATTTCATTTACTCCCAGTTTCACATGAGTGACCACATTATCCTCCCCAACAATGTAGATCATGTCTCTGGATATGTCCACATCTACCTCCACGTCAATTGCGGTCTCACAACAAACGACGACTTTCTTCTCCTCCCCTAACAAGAAAGTTACATCATGCCAAATCTGAAGATCAGGGCTCAAATCCAATGCTAAGACCTTGCTCCAAGACACCACTGAGGTGGTCTCCTCATCAATCACATTTGACACCCATATCTCAGTCTTGGAACGTCTATCTCGCTGCAACAACACAGAAAGTTTCTCTTCTCTAACAACGGAAAGACTAGTAGCTTCAAAACGACGACTCTGATAAGGAAGAGGCACAGGCACAGATCTCTCCTTTGTAAAATCAAACTTGAGTAAAGATATGATCCGAGTCGTTTTTGTTACATCTCTGACGAACCAGTAAGCATTCCCCTTCAAAGACACGCTGAGTTCAGAGTATGCAGTGCTCCCCCCTGGAGCCATGTTATCATCATCATCAAGGCTCTTCCACGAGTCAGACTTAAAATCGTAGATATCAAAATACTTGGTACCACTATAAAAGCTCAACACCTTGTATCTCTTATTATTCCAGGATTTGTTGTTGCCATCTTGGTAGTAGCAGTACCCGAGTTCAAAGTTGCGGCGGCCTTCTTTGCGAAAAGCGCCGGTTCTGATCCACCTTGTTTCACCCATCAAAGGGTTCCAAACCAAGACTGTATATTCGTAGACTTCGGAGGTGCATAACAACAAGCCATCGCAGTGAAAGATTCGAGTTACATAAAATCGAGCTGCTGATGAGTTCTTAGAATCAGCAGGATCGATTAGCTCAGTTTTCAATTCTACAGATGGACTACTACTTCCATGGAGATTGATGCTAACCGGAAAAATGTTGTTGTCATTTCTCAACAAAAGAGGCATAAACTGTTTTGTGGAATTATCGAAATGCTTACTTGCGAATCTCCGATCATCTTTGATTAAAAGGTTCCATGCTTTGCAAGTAGATCGTAAGCGTTTCAGAGACGTTGCTGGAACGCGACAGAGTATCTCCTCTACCAAATCCGTCGGAAGCAGCTCCGGTACCGTCACTGCCATCTCTGAACCAAATCTAGGGTTTCCTCTCCTCCCCAATTTAGTAATATCGAACAGTGAGTGATATGGACTTGATAATAATCTAACAAAGCCCAGTTTAAAGCCCATATATTCGGTTGATTCACACAGTAAAGAAAACAGAACAAGGTTTAGACAAAGCCGTGGCACTCAAGGAATTGAAGAGCCATGTTGCTTTACTCGGCGCTTGTGTCGTTCTGATCCGTTCTGCTACATACGTCCTCTCTTATATCTCTGATTCCATGGAAGAGCTCAGATCGACCTCTAAGTTTCCATTCAACTTGTATTTAGTTTTTTCAGGTCAGTTAATTTTGCTGATTGTGTCTCTGACTCTCTTTCAAGTTTCAATTCGCATATTGAGTTTAATAATAAGTTAATTAGTAATTGCAATGTGATAACTTAAATGGATACGTATACTATGTGATGAGATCATGAGAGTTTAGTTTGAAAATTGAGTTGTAGAAAAAATCATCTTGTATGTTCTTGGCAGTTTCAAGTTTCCATCTTTGCATAGAAACCTTAGGCAACCAAATTTTTTCCCTGTTTCGTTTCCCATGAGATCATCGAAGTTCTTGTAATAGCTTATTCAACTTGTTTGAGTTCTAAACTTAATTGAATCTCATAACTGTAAAAATTGACACAATATAAAGTTCTTGGATTCAACTCTCACATCACATCAGATGAAAAAAAAAAGGAAAACAATAACCTCTGTTCATGACTCACGTTTTCTTCTCAGAGAAGTAACCCGAATCTGAAATCATGTGCGACCCAATCTATGGAGAATCTTCCATGCTTCTTGTTTCGACACTGCTGGATTCTGTCTCTTACAACACAAGAACACACACTCAAAGGAAAGAGATAACATGTAGACGGTGTTTTAGTTGCCTCCAGCTTGCTCGATTTGAACCAAACTTGGAACATAATTAAGAAGAGCTGGGCGACATTCATAATTTTTATATACTTTCAAATTCAAATTCAGATGAGTGACTACATTATCCTCCCCAACAATGTAGATCATGTCCACGTCTACCTCCACGTCAATTGCGGTCTCACAACAAATGACGACTTTCTTCTCCTCCCCTAACAAGAAAGATACATCATACCAAATGTGAAGATGAGGGCTCAAATCCAATACTAAGACCTTGCTCCAAGACACCACTTTGGTGGTCTCCTCATCAATCACATTTGACACCCATATCTCAGTCTTGGAATTTCTATCTCGCTGCGACAACATAGAAAGTTTCTCTTCTTTAACAAGCGAAAGACTAGTAGTCTCAAAACGACGAGTCTGTTCAGGAAGAGGCACAGATACAGATCTCTCCTTTGAAAAATCAAATGTGAGCAAGGATGTGATCCAAGTCGTTTCTTCTGTTACATCTCTAACTAACCAGTAAGTATTCCCCTTCAAAGACACGCAGAGTTCAGGAAATCCAATGTTCCCGCCTGTAGCCATGTTATCATCATCAAGAACCTTCCACGAGTCAGACCTAAAATCGTAGATTTCAAAATACTTGGTACCACGATAATAGCTCAAGACTTTGTATCTCCTCTTATTATTGCCGTAGTAGCAGTACCCGAGATCAAAGCTGCGGCCTTCTCTGCGAAATTTACCGGTTCTGATCCACCTGGTTTCACCCATCAAAGGGTTCCAAACCAAGACTCTAGATTCGTCGAATCGAGAGGAGCATAACAACAAGCCATCGCAGTGAAAGACTCGAGTTATATCGAATCGAGCTGCTGATGATTTCTTAGAAATAGGATCAATCAGCTCAGTTTTCAACTCTATAGATGGACTACCAATTCCATGGAGATTGATGCTAACCGGAAAAATCTTGTTGTCAGTTCTCACCAATAGAGGTATCAATTGTTTTGTGGATTTATCGATATGCTTACTTGCGAATCTCCGATCATCTTTGATTAAACGGTTCCACGCTTTGCATGTTGATCGTAATCGTTTCAGAGAGGTCGCGGGAACGCGACACAGTATCTCCTCTACCAAATCCTTTGGAAGCAGCTCCGGTATCGTCACTGCCATCTCTGAATTTGACCAAATCTAGGGTTTCCTCTCCTCCCCAATTTAGTAATATCGAACAGTTTGAGTGATAATAATCTAACAAGGCCCAATCTAAAGCCCATATGTTCGGTTGATTCCCAAAATAATATTACAGTAAGAAAAACAGAACAAGGTTTAAGGGTTTTGGAGAAGGGAACGCAGAGAGACATGTTTCCAGGAGTGTTCATGCAAAAGCCAGACAAAGCCGTGGCACTCAAGGAATTGAAGAGCCATGTTACTTTATTCGGCGCCTGTGTCGTTCTTGTCCGTTCTGCTACATACGTCCTCTCTTATTTCTCTGATTCCATGGAAGATCTCAAGATCAACCTTTAAGTTTCCATTCAACAATTTTTGGTTTTCAGGTCAGTTCTGAGTCTCGCTTTCAGTTCGCATGGTATCATACGAATATAAGATTTGATGATAGCATTCGATTGCTTAGTAATTGCAATGTGATAATTACTCCTACACATAGATAGATGAAATTTTTAGATGGATACGTCTACTATGTGATGAGATCAGATGATTGCTTGATACGTATACAATGTGATGAGATCATGAGAGTTTAGTTTAAAGATTGAGTTGTAGAAAGAATCATCCTGAATTTTCTTGGCAGCTTCAAGTTTCCATCTTTGCGTAGAAACCTTAGGCAACCAAATTTTCCCCCGTCTCGTTTCCCATGAGATCATATTGAGCATCGATGGTCTTGTAATAGCTTATTAGATTGAATATATGTGATAATTATCTCATCTGGAGCTAGTACTTAGAACTGTTAAAGCTTTCCTCTGGTGTTGAATATAATCAAAGCATGTATAACCTTGATTTTTCTCTGTTTCTTTTTTTTGTTTTTACCTTTTGTGTTGCTAGCTTGCTAAGCTTTGTTATTCCTCTTTGTGTAGCGGTTTCTTGATGTCCTGCGTTCATTTACATAATCTTGTTTAGAATTTGTTTTGCCAAAATGAGACATGGTAATAGAAAATATATTTTGTGTTCTCATGGATTGTGACTTCTGATCTTACTTAATTTAAACAATCTGATGATCAAACAATGGCAATGATTCTCATTGATTAATAGTTTTGAGTGGAAGAAGTCTAGTGGATAAATCAACAACAAGGTCACTAGCTTCTTCTTCCTCTGTGACTGTGAGGTGTGAGTCTTCTCACTATTAGTTTCAGCTCTCTAGTTTTGTTCTCTCCTATGTTCTTTGAATTTACAGTTAAGCCCCACACTCTGTAACAGGTGTTTTTTTTTTAACCCAAGGGAGTTAAGTCTTTGGAGTCTGACATTCTGTTCTGTCACAGTTCTTGGGTTCAATGATTCAACTTGTTTGAGTTCTAAACCTAATTTAAATCTGATAACTGGATAAATTGACACAATAGGAAGTTCTTCGATTCATCTCTCACATCACATTACATCACATCAGATGAAAAAAGGAAAACAAAAACCTCTGTTCATGACTCACATTTTCTTCTCAGAGAAGTAACCCGAATCTGAAATCATGTGCGATCCAGTCTATGGAGAATCTACCGTGTTTCTTGTTCCGACACTGCTGGATTCTATCTCTTGCTTCACAAGGCAAAAATTTACCGATCATGTCGAGAACACCGACGTTGCAAAGTCCAGTATCCTTGGCATATAATTCAACGAGCTTCGGCAAAAGAATCTTGTTGTCTTTGGAGATTCCTAGGTTTGATAATACATACTCTTCTCTACCATATTCTAGCTCCATCATCACGTTCTTGGGCGTATATATACGAACCTAAAAGAAGACTGTTGCTTTAAAACGTAATCTTTCAATATGAATAGCGTGTAATATAAGAAACGATGTTGAGTCAGGGGATTCGCTTACTGATGGATCTGACATGTTCCCTGAGCAAAGAGCAAGATGAAGAAGAGGCTCAGGGTGAGTTATAGCATAATCTCTTCCCAAATCTCCAGCTTTACCCTTTGATCTTGAAGCAAACAAGAACCTAAATACCTGCAAATACACATTAATCCTTATTAGCCCTTATCAAGTCAATTGGAAGTTGTAGAACCGAAACCAGTCTTGGACTTGCCTGTCCTGGACGAGAGACACGACAACCAAGGGTTGAAGTCTGAATGGTATCTAAGTTCAAGCTTCGACCTCCAACGTTGTACGCTGCCTTTATTACACAATATATTAACCCTAGTCATTGTTAATTTGACCTATGACTTGTGCCTCAAGTAAGTCTGCACTGTAAGTATGATCACCCCTACCTTCAGCAACCCAGATACCCTTTTCATGCTGTTTTTAGGGTTCCCATAGACAAGTAACGACTGCAAAAGAGAAACAACAAAAATCCAAAGTAGCTAATTAATGTCTATAGAGATTTATCAGCAAGATCGTGGTAAAAGAAGTTTAGTTCGAGAAAGTAACATTACATGCATAACCAGAGAGTTGTGAATGTTAATCCAGAAAGCTAGCTTTTCTTCATGATTTAACCTCCTTGGATTCACTCCTTCTAACTTATTAACAAGTGACCTAAACATTGTGAATTGATTAAATAACAGAGTTAACTTATATAAACCAAAAGAAATTGATATTGTAACAGCCTGAGATAGAAAAACCTGAAATGTTTCAAAGCAGGTTCAACTGCATTTAACTTCTCCGTGTCTCTACATATCGATTTCACCATTAATAATTTGTCGTAAGGTCGGCTAATGATCTTCAGAGGCTCTTTCCCGCGGAAAGGGCTGCTTGATTCTCGATCATCGTCGACTACTAGTGATTTTGGATCTGTGAGTTGACGAATTACTTCCGAGATGCACTTGACCATCTCTTCAGACAAACTATTCGGTGATTCATGAACGTTTTCAGAAACATATGTCCCGATCAACGCATTGATATCAGATTGCTGCAAGCGTGAAAATGTAAATCACCATCTAACTTAAGAATGTCAACCAAGAATTTTTAACTGTCTAACACAGTTTCGTTTACCTCAAGCATTGAGAAAGGAAGAGACCGATGATATGATGAGTCCATTGCTTGGGGAGACATTCTAAAGGAATAGCCTGAACAATGAGACAACGATGAGTGGCTCCGGAATATTCCAGAGTCATCTATAACTTTCTGAGGGCTGGAAACTGAGTTTTTGGGTGAATGAATGTGTTTAGAAGCCGCTAGAACATCCTCTGATCCCTCCTTCTCTTCTGATTCAAACTTGGATGTAATTTTGTTGTTGAATAGTCTCCGGTATAACAAAAGAAGATATGTTTCTAAGTACATCACTTGCTGCTCCAACCCCGCGATTTCCCTGACCAGTTTCTTTGCTTCCTAAATCAAGAATTCATAGAAGCATTCTCTTATTGTCTCAGAGAAGATATTCACACAGGGTAGTAACGCTTACTTGTCTTCTAAGATAACACAAACCTTGGGGATAGAGGAATCTTCATTTTTAGAATATTCTAAGAACAGTTTGCGTCGAAGGACTGTCTCCATTTCACGCCGTACTAATACTTCATCTTCTTGAAGCAACAAATCAATCTGCAGAGAGTATACAGTAAGAGATTTGAGATCTGTTTTGAATAATATTCTTAGAAAACTTAAGAAAATCTTGTGAGAAAACTTGATTAAAACCTCATCACTTGAGACTCTCCTGGCACTAGGATGTAATTTTCTGGACTTTAGAAGAGATTTTAGCTGCTCTATCTCTCTCTGCAAAAGTTCATCCTAAAAGAACAAATAAGAACTAATTAAGCTGATTTGATAAACATAGAGACTAAGAAAAAGATTTAAACCATTTTGAAGATTCCTTACCATGTGAAATTGGTTGATGTTGTAAAGGGCCTCACTTGATTTCTTGTTTTTGAGAGCTTTTCTTGGGACCGGATCACTGGAAAAAAAAACCCAAACTAGGTAAGAAGAGACAGAACCTTAAAGTTAATATAAACTTATGAAAGAAGAAGAGACAGAACCTTCGAGAACGTTTGTGATTCGAAGTTGTTGCCGACGTCATGAGTGTTTGACGAAGAGTCTTCTCTCTGCTTTGTGTGAAAAATCTTGAAATCCCCCGCCTAATGTATTTTAAAGAGTTTTGTGTTGTGTGACAAAAATCAGAAGTAAAAACTAAAAACCACTGGAAACAGAGTATTAAATGAGAGATATAAAAACAATTTAGATAGTGACAAAAGAAAAGTTACTGAAGAAGAAGAAGAAAGGAAAGGTTTAAAGAACAGAAGAAAATTGCAGTGAAAAGCACTATACCACGAATGGAATGAGACTACTCCCTAGAAATAAGAATCATATATACACAAAGTGTACAATATTTTTTTTCCCCAAGAAAGTTTGATTAAAAAATTGTGAAAAAATATATAACTGTGATATTTATAAATTTTCTATCTGTTCTTTTACCTAACATCTTTGTGTTACAATAAATGACTTTTTTTACAAGCAATACATATTTTTAGGATTTAGATCTTATATGTATCTAACTTGTTATTGGATGATAAAATCATCTGCATGGTCGTTAAGTTTGGTTATCTGATTATTTCATCATTAATAAACTAGTCCGATCTTGGAAAGAAAATGCATTTGATTGACACACTTTAATGAAATAATGTAAAGTATCCTAAAATAAAACAAAATATGTGTCTCTTTTTGGGGTATTTTGCATCAAAAGAAACAAACATTATGTAATTATTGGTTTGACATCGGGTCTGATGTTTTTTGTAAAGGCTACTTTTTCTATGGCAACATCACATACGGAGGACAGCTTACAAATCGAAGATTTACTGTTTCTCTTCGTGTTAGTTCTTAAATCGGATTCTCTTTACGCTAGCTAGATTCTAAATTTAAATTATTTGGAAGTTGGAACATCCATGGTTGTATTCGTACGCTAATCTTATGTTGTAGTGACAAAAATGATACAATATGTACTCATAGACTGCTGCTCATAGTACTTTCCGAGGGAGAGCTATTAACATTTGGAACAGTTAATTTATAAGGATATATATGTAGTAGATTTTTTTAAGGATATATATGTAGTTCCAATTTCCACGTTATTTATATGGGTTGCATACTAGTCAAGTGGACCATTATATTTTCTAAACCTCCACTAAAATTCAAATCATATAATCGCATTTCACGAGTATATAAAAAACATCTTTTGACAAAGCATTATCCGGAAAGAGTTACTAATGGTAAACAAGAAAAGGTATTTAGTGGATGTCTTTTGGTTAAAGAGATGGAGTGGCAAGCACCAAGGCACTTGATTGAAATGGTAAAGAAAGGCCTTAAAAGCGATGAAAGGTGAGAAGGTGCAAAAACCCTTTTTCTATAAGAAAGCTACCATACGTAACATGGAGAATTAGAGATTCATATTTAATAACTAA
>NC_025699.1:9848612-9860658 GCF_000633955.1 Camelina sativa | reverse complement strand
TTTTTTAAGGATATATATGTAGTTCCAACTTCCACGTTATTTATATGGGTTGCATACTAGTCAAGTGGACCATTATATTTTCTAAACCTCCACTAAAATTCAAACCATATAATCGCATTTCACGAGTATATAAAAAACATCTTTTGACAAAGCATTATCCGGAAAGAGTTACTAATGGTAAACAAGAAAAGGTATTTAGTGGGTGTCTTTTGGTTAAAGAGATGGAGTGGCAAGCACCAAGGCACTTGATTGAAATGGTAAAGAAAGGCCTTAAAAGCGATGAAAGGTGAGAAGGTGCAAAAACCCTTTTTCTATAAGAAAGCTACCATACGTAACATGGAGAATTAGAGATTCATATTTAATAACTAAAGCCCGTACTTATATATAAAATATTTAGATAGTACTCATTATTCAATGCTCTTAACTGACTAGTCTTCAATTGCCAAGGACACAACACAAGTTTTTTGGCGATTGGATCAATCAAACATTATTTAAAGAAAAACATCTATACAAAATGTTGTTAGAGTTGGTTTTGTTTGGAAGTGTTCCATATATGTGACTAAACGTAAATTCCAAGTGTTTTCAGGGAAATAAATAAAGAGAATCCAAGAGAGATGATTTAGCTAATAGAAGATTCATTTTTGGGATTGTGCTTTTCGTTGTGACTTCCGAAATTTCTGTTCCGTAGTTTTCGCTCCATGACATAAGCGACAACTCTTCTGTCTTCTCAGTTCTTGTCTCGATCGCCACAAGTTTCAACACAACTAAGAGACTATGACTAAGAGTATTGACACTTATTACCATGCAGAGTAATTTAGTATACATGCATGAATGGTTATTACCAGTAAACATACACTTCGAAAACTTCCCCAAATTTTTAATACTAAATCTGTATACAAACACAAAGTTGATTGAATAAGAATACAGAAGAAAGATATATGAAAACCTAAAGTAACGTTAAGAAATTTGGGTCATATAATATATGAGAAAAGGAAACAAATGGGTTACCACATATGATAGTTGGACAGGAGAAATAAAAGTAGAACTCATAAGGCATATTGTATTACTCTACAAATAAGCTCACTGATTCATACCTGCAAAACTGAATTGCCCCATCTCTCTCTCACTCACTGTTTAGAATCTGTAATTAACAACAAGAAGAAGAATCTCCAGGATTTAAGAGGCCAATTCTCGTTTCACATAACTAATGATTGATGACTGGAGATGGAAGTGGTGAAGTTGGAGGCTTCATGTCCTCGTACCTGCAAACATTTACGTCTCTCAGGTCACATAAGAAGAAGTAATTAAAATGGACACACTTAGAACCAGCAGGCTACTCTCTCTGTATCTCTTACATTGTGTAAGGTGATAAAGGTCTTGGCTTTGGCTGAGCTGGATTGTCTCCTGAAGCAAGGGAAGTGTCTACATTGCTAACAACAGGTACTGCTTCCGGTGCAGAAGAAGATGGAGTAGTGTTCCTGACAAAACAAAGCGAGAAAACCCTTAATATTGAAGTGATTGATTACTTAACTATACACACTTTAAATTTGGTATCTAGATACTTACACACTTCCATCAACTGTTTCCAGCATATCATTATTGCCTGCAGGCAACTCTGAGTTGTCTTCTGCATCTGCTGTTATCTCAGATGCTGCTTCCTTGGGACCGGTTGATGCAGGGGTTGGTGAGGTTGGTGGTTTCAGGTCAGCGTAGCTGCAAAACACAGTATAGATTCATTGAAGAAAAAACGGATCACAAGCAAATTAGATATATACATAGAGGATATACATAACAGATTAACAGAAGACGAAAAGTTGTTACACTGCATAAGGAGAAAGAGGCCTCATTTTTGGTGTGGCTGGTGTTGCTGTCTCGGTAACACTTGTTGCAACTGCTGTCTCAGGGGCACTAGTCGCAACTGCTGTCTCAGGGGGACTTGTCGCAACTGCTGTCTCAGGGGCACTTGTTGCAACTGCTGTCTCAGTGACACTTGGTGCAACTGCTGTCTCAGTGACACTTGGTGCAACTGTTGAGCTTTTATCAGTATCAGAATCGGCTGGACCAGGCAACAAAGAATCAGTTTTTCTGGTACCCGAAGCTTTAGGACAGGGTGATGAAGGTGGTTTCAGATTTTCATAGCTGCACCACACAAGACCAAGTAGAAAAAGCATCAAACTTTTGAAATTAGTACCTGCTCACACATTTATTACTCGGACTGTAATGATAGCAGTAGAAACTGCAAGCGCGCATAACCATTTTCAATCTAGTGGCTTTTGAGTAGAATAAAGCTGCAAAGTTAATAAGGTTTTACCAGGCATAAGGGGAAAGGGGCCTCTCTTTCTTTTCCTCAGCTTGCTTTACTTCTTCTTCTTCTTCTACAGCTTGCTTTACTTCTTCTACTGGGGCATTTGAGATACTATCTGGCACTACATTGGCCTCAACAGGAACCTGAGCTTCTACTGGGGCATTTGAGATACTATCTGGCACTAGATTGGCCTCAACAGGAACCTGAGTGGCATCCACCTCCTTAGATTTGGCAGGAGCGAGTGATTTGGTCGAACTTGGAATAGGAGATGTTGGAGGTTTCAAGTCTTCGTAACTATATTATATTCACAAAACAAAAGGGAACAACACAAGCCGAAAACAATCAATGTCATGTCAACAAGTCATTTTGAAATTTATACCTGCTCACACATTTATTACTCCGTGTGTAATGATAGCAATAGAAACTGTAGGTTCAATCTAGTGACACCTGAACAGAATAAAGCCGCAAAGTTTTTTAAGGTTTTACCAGGCATACGGGGAAAGGGGCCTCTCTTTCTTTTCCTCAGTTTGCTTTACTTCTTCTTCTTCTACAGCTTGCTTTACTTCTAATTCTTCTACAGCTTGCTTTACTTCTTCTTCCTCTTCTACTAGGACATTTGAGATACTATCTGGCACTAGATTGGCCTCAACAGGAACCTGAGTGGCATCTACCTCCTTCGATTTTGCTGTGGTCGAACTTGGAATAGGAGATGTTGGAGGTTTCAAGTCTTCATAGCTATATTATATTCACAAAACAAACAGGAACAATACAAGCCGAAAACAATCAATGTTATGTCAACAAGTCATTTTGGTTACATATTTGAATTTTCCCGTTGAGAAACAAGTTGTCTTACGCTGCATAAGGAGACAGCGGCCTAGGTTTCACATCTTTCTCTTTTGGAGGTGCTTCATCCTCCTTGGGAGCTGTTGGCTCTTGAGTGACAGGCTTAGTTGGTACTGGTTTGACCTCTTTGGCTGCAACCTGTCCACAAGGGTAATGAAGAGAAAAAAAGATAATCATCATATCAGAAGAGAGCGATGATCAAGATGAAAAACGAGAAGAAATATGCAATATATAACCTTTGGTGGAGGCACATAAGGACGTTTGGAAGGAATCTTTTCGAGAAGCTTTTCCATTGGAGTTAATGGAGCAGTTGTTTCAGCAACCACTTCCACAATCTTGGAGCAAGAAAGTTGAGGATTCTTTGCCATACAAGCGAGCAATTCTGCAACCTGTAGATCAATAACAAGGAAGCAGAAAACAAATCAAAGCCCTTCTTCATAATGTGGTCATATCACTGTGTCAGAGATAAGGGAAAAATATGAATACCTGTAGATTGGAGACCTGACCACCAAACAATGTATCGTCTAGAGAAAGAGTTAGATTATGAGTTTTTTTGTATGCATCGGTGGGCCTCTCCATTCCTCCAGGCCTGACTATCTGATAAAATAAGACGGAAAGACAAAAATTTCAGACATGATACAATAGAAAGAGTCTCTGAGATAAGAGGTTTGGTTTAAGATTATTTGTGAATCACTCACTGCGTAATTGAGACCACTTTCAATCAATGCTTCTTCAGCTTTTCTCTTCCAGCAAAGCACTCCCCAGAATAGGCTTCATATACGAGATGTTTAGAAGAAGTTATATATATACCAACAACATGCCATTAAGTAAGTGTGTAATGAATGAAAAACATTTACAGACTTACTTGAGAATCGCAGCGGGAAATCCAAATTTATTTGTCCCCAAGGATGTCACCAAAAGGAAGCTATTAACTTTTGCAGATTTTGCTGCTCATGATACCATAAGAGGCAATGATGAAACAAGATAGAGAGAATAGACAAATAAACCGCTTTGAGCTATATTTTTTCTTACCAGCATCAACAAGGTTTTTGGTGGCAAGGTAATCAATCCTGTAAGGGCCTGTAATATCAGAGATCTCTTTCTCGCTAGCACCAATACAGCATATAATCACCGATGCTTTTCCCAATGCAGGCTTTATTGAATCTTTCTTCTCCAAGTCACATTCCACAATTTCAAGCTTTTCTACAGCTGGGCTAAAGACACAGACACTGCCTGTTACTTTTTCTACAACAACATCATTTGCAAGTAAATCAAAAACATTCTGCTCTTACGTTGAGTTCCTTCATCAGTGTTCTGGAGCTTCATTTCCTTAACACTCTGCAAAGAGTTAAATTGCGTTATAAACATCACTAAACATGATGAATCAATTGACTGTAACATACATTTAAGTATTAATGTAAGTCATACTTGTACAAGACTTCCTGCTCTCTGAGCACTTCGAACTCCAGCTCTAACCCGAAATCCGAGCTTCAGTAGCTCTCTGAGTGAATAAGGACATTGGATAAGACTCTTTAACCAACCAGCATTGTGAATTATATTATTCAGACTTAAAGGAAGCAAAGAAACTAACCTCACAGTTCTAGAACCAACTTTACCAGTAGCACCGGCTACAAAGACAAGGTCTTCTTCTTTGGAATTTAAATTCGTAGGGCTTGCTTCTGTTACTGCAGAGCTTGCTCTTATGGGACCTTAGTTCAATAACAAACAGGAAAATGAGTAAGATCATCAATACCAGGTTTTGAAGGAGATCAAAAGGTCAAAAAGATGAGAACTTTGAAACCATCAGCAACAAACAACAAGAAAAAAAGAGATAAATTTAAGAGAAACATATCGAATCATAATCGAGCTAAACTTTCCCATCACAAACAAAGCTGCGGAAGAAAAAAAGCTTGAAAACTGAATTGCAGAGAGTAGTACCTGAAGCCGAAGCCCTGAGGCTAAGATCGAAAGACAACGACTTTCCAGAATCTGAGTGATTCTTTAAACCAGATAATCTGACAATCCGATTGGTCTTCCATCTTTGGAGATGAAACCCTTTTCTTGGAAGAGAATGTATTGTTGTGACGAGAGGTTGCCCACGGAGAAAACAAGTTCCTTCCATTGTTGGTTTTAAGTCTTTGTTCTTCTTCTTCGCTAGACACTAGCTAATTAGTATGCACATTAACTTGCATTTTTATTTCTCTTTCTCAACCGGACAGGAGGAAAGAAACAAATTTTATCTTCTGAATACAAAGAAGAAGAGACTCAGCAGCAAGAGTTCTTCTGCGTCTGCCACCGCATCCTGATATGATGGGACCCACATAACATTGCAAGAGACCAATCAAATAATCAATGTTTGATTAGGAGTATGCTGACATGGCATGGCTGATTCGGTTTGGTTTGGTCCAAATCCAAACCAGAATTTTATTTCATAAGACACATTTGGATTTGAATAATTCTGGCGTTGGATTCTTATATACATTGTGAACTTTCTCCAAATGTTTATATCCAATTAGATGTGGAAGTTTGATCTTTTTTAACTTCATTTATGAAAAGATTTGACTAACACAATCATCTCTATAAACTTGTTCTTTCTGAATTACAGCTTCTTTTCCTATAGAGTGAGAATTATTCATCAACCTTCAATAGAATATCTTCAACTTAAGATTCATTGATTACACAGCTAATCAGGATTTTAAATTCCGATCAACATCACCTACACTACAGGTCTCAGTTACCATATTCTCTGTTTATGATGCATGCTACTCTAGTATCAGCTACCAGTGTGTGAAACACATTTTTCGAGCCTGCCTGAGTTTTGCTCCTGAACTGCAAAACTGCAGCAAGAGGAACATAGATTTAAATCCTAACCAACCGAAAAGGTAAGGATATTAGAGACTACGATAGATGGACACGAAGATGCCTACCAAGCTATATAATTTCGTAGTGGGTATGACAAAGAAAATGTAGCAGCACAAAATGGGTTCCAAGAGCTTAAGAATGGAAGCTCAAGATGCCTAACAAGCTTAGACCGTAAGATACAGAACTATCAAATATCAAATGTGGATGATTTATTTCAGAAACACATCAAAGTCAATTTCTCACGCAGTTCGACAAAAACTAGCTAAAACGTACAAAAGAACACTACTCTGAACTAGCAAGTGAAACAAAATCTGATACAATTAACCACAAAAAGCAATAACTAAATCAATCACCTTAGGAAGAAGAAACAGGGGACTTCTCAGCAATGGAGGCTGAGGAGGAGGAGGAGTTGAGAGCAGCAGCAGCAGCAGCAGCCTGTGCAGAATAAATGCGTGCTTTCTTTATGATTTCTGAAACAATCCAATGCTTATGCTTGCTCAAAGGCCTTGAAGGATCCAATTTCACCTGTACCATTCAAGTTTCCTTTTTTTAAAACCAGCCTAATAACAAGGAAACACAAACAGGCAAGTCTACTTCCAAATGGTTTTGAGTCCAAACCAGTCCTAAGATGTAAAGATCGATAACAAAACGCAAAGCTTCCCTAAATCGAGCTCTTAATCAAATGTATCTCAAATTCACCACAATACAGCTAACAAATTTGAGAGTACAAGTCCAAAATGAAGGGAAATTACTCGATCGCCGATGTTACAGGAGTCCTTTTCATCGTGAGCCATGAACTTGGAAGTACGTTTGACATAACGATTGTAGAGCTTGTTGTGAAAGAGTCTATCGACGGCCACAACCACCGACTTTTGCATTTTGTTGGACACCACAGTGCCTATCACTGGCTTCATCTTTTTCTCCCAACGAGCTCTGGATTTGAGTCAGAGAGAAGACTCTCACACAACATCGAAGACAAGAGAGAAACGGTGAAAGAGCTTCTTCTTCTCTGGGTCTTAGGTTTTTTTTTTTTAATTGATGGGCTTTGATCTTAGCCCAATATACTAGCTAACCAAACCGGCCTCATACTGAACCGGTTTAAAAAATAATTTCTGGTTTATTAATTATAGAAATAGATAAAATCGAACCGGGATGAGAAGAAAGAGTGAAGAATCGGAGGATATGGCTGTTATTGCTTCACTTCATCTTCAACCTCTCCCCTCTTTCTCATCGTCGTCTTCTTCTCCTCCTTCTAGCTCTAAACCTCTCTATCTCAAATTCCAAACCTCGCACCGTGAAAACCTTAGACACCTCTCTTCTCTCGGAATCGTTCCACAGAATCCCCGACTCGCTCCTCCGGCTAATGATCTTCCCGTTATCCTCTCCGCCGTGAACTTCCTAAAATCGAGAGGAATCTCCGACGAAGATTTCCCGCGCCTCGTCTTCCTCTGCCCACAGCTCTTCTCTCCCACTTTCGACATTTCTAAACTCGATCCCGTCTTCGATTTTCTCACCGGCGAGCTCGGAGCTTCAGCGGAAGAATCCAGGGGCTTAATCGTAAATTGCCCCAACATCCTCCTCTCCGACGTAGAGTATTGCTTGAGACCGACGCTTGTTTACCTAAAGGAGCTAGGGTTACGGAATCTGAACAAAGCGAGCAAGACGAACGCTCACGTGCTGAACACGAGAGTTGAGAAGCTAAGAGCTAAGATGAGATTCCTAAAGAGCATAGGGTTCGAACACGAGGAAGCAGCTAGAGTCTGTGGGAGAATCCCCGCGATATTTGGATACAGCGTTGAAGATAACTTGAGACCCAAGTTTGAGTTTCTGGTTTATGACATGGAAAGAGAATTGGAAGAGCTCAAGAAGTTTCCGCAGTACTTTGGTTTTAGCTTGGGGAAGAGGATAAAGCCAAGGCATTGGCATTTGAAGAAGAAGAACGTTAATGTTTCGCTTAGTAGAATGTTAATGTGGGGTGATCAAAAGTTCTACTCTAAATGGAAGCCATGATAGCAGAGTAGAGTTACTACTACTCTTCCCTTGTTTTCACATCTGTTAATATTCAAATCTGTATTCAGAAATCTGAAAGAAATAAAAGTGAATTGCATTTCAAGGAAAAGTGATTCTGAGTCATATGGAAAAATGTTGGGAGAATCAAAGAATATCTAAATCCTCGGGTTCCATCACAAACTCTCATTTAAAGTTACTGACGAATTACAAGATCGATATCGGCACCAACTTCTGCAATCTTGGCTTCCTTAGAGGCTTTTGCTGATTTCGCGATGCTCTCCACATCAAAGTCTATAGCTATCTTCTTCACGAGACCTTCAAGCATCTGTTGTTTCAGAAACACACACCGATCAATACTATGTTAATTAACAAGAAGATATATTACTCTCTACTTGTTTGCGGAAACTAACCAGTGACCCGATTGCTACCAAACTCCGGAACTTGGAATCGACATCTGAAGCTTCCTCTTCTGCAACCTGTATTAACTTAAATCTTTTAGTACAGAAATGATAGTAAACTATTTGGTACATTGGTCCCTCTCCCATTTTATTTTGATCTAAGAGATTTGTGCAAAGTACTATAGACAAACAAAACAGATGAGATTCAACTAATTGGCGAGATATGAACTGGTTATATGTAATGATGGTTAAAAGCACCAAGTTTAGACGCACCTGCAATGCTGCTGAAAGGACTTGAGCTTGACCTTCTTGATCCTTCTTCTCTATTAATAGCACTGCATAACTGAGGAAAAACAAAAACATAGATTACGGTCTGATCTTCTCACAGAGAGTATAATATAATTTAGCTACAATTTGGCATGAGTCTATGTAGAACAAAAATTTACTAAGAGAGATCTTACTTGAGAAGCAATGTCGAATATGCCAACTGCAGATTCTTATTTGGGGATGAATAACAGTTTGAGAAGGCATCAAGAATCTGTATTGATGGACACCACATAAAATAAGATGAGTACCCATACCCATGGAACCACTTCTTTAATATAGTCATAATAAAACACACAAACACAGATGTCCTGGCACTATGACAGATGTATTCATTCAGCTATGGATACTAGACACAGGAACCAAAAACTCCTCCTCAAGATCATCACAGATTCTAATTATTATGATATAAAACCATATATAAATGAAATAGCACTTACTTGACTGTGATGCGTCTGTAGCCAGTAATGAAATGAAGAATTCTTGAATAGATTAACCAGGACACGAACAGTTGTTAAGAGATTTGCAGGAAGAGCTGAATTTTCTGTGACTTTCTTTATCAAATCCAAAAGCAGGTCTGATTGAATAATAGTAACAGAAAGATACAAGTTAATAAAGGACATTAGCTGGTACTCTCCTTGATGTTGAGAAAGCATAGCTCTACGAGAGATAATTACCATTGTTGTTTTCGACATGCTTAATAAGTAGACTTGCTCCGTGAGGATGCAAGACAAGCATTCTGACTATATCAGTAGCTGCATATTCAAAAATCATATATGTAAGCGCTTGACCCAAAAGCAAAACAAAAGGCTATATCAACAATAGACACAATAATAAAGTGGCTTCATAATATTAAGAAACGTATGGCTACCCTCAGGTGCTCAGCATGTAATAAATTGGTCTGTTTGACTAATTGATTGACAAAAGAAGACTAACCAGGAAACATCATTGCAGGTGGCCATGCTTGTAGCACTTTCAAAAGTAAAGCAATATCCATGTCAGCAAAATTGGTGGAGTGGTAGTGTGATGTGTCCTTGAGTATAGTAATGATTGCGCCTACTCTGGATACTTCGACTTCTGTCAGGGACTTGTCACTATTTACCTTCAAAAGATGGAAACGTTGTAGAAACATAAAAACCAACCATAGTATAAGTAAAATAATCACTAAATCATTTTGTGTGCCAAACGTTAATACTAAAAGCTTACCGAGTCAGATCGTAAAGTAGTATTAAATTCTGTCATCTTTTTCAGAATCCCGTCATATTGAGCAACATCGAAAACAAGCACACCTTTCTGGAGAACATAATGAAAGAAACAAGGATCAAAAGCTAGAAACATTAAACTGTAATGAAGAAAGAATTCCGGCGTACTTTCGGAATGTGCTTGTATAAAGGTTTTGCCGAAGTTGCTGCAAGAGAGAAGAGTCAAAGCATGAGGCAACAAAAAATATTACGAGAAACAGAGATCCTTTATGGAAATTTAAGTAATATGTGAAAAATAACACAGATAGTGTTGTTCATACCAGCTGTATGTGATGCTTGCCCAGGCACATAAGCATTTGCTGTTACACAAAAATGGCAAACACACAAAATTAAAACAAAATCTTAAAACCAAACTTTCAGACCAAATATTTTCAAAAACATGTGATTTTTTACCGCCAGTGAAGGGATCACGAAACGATGGATTAAAGTTGAAGTCTTTCTGCCCAGAATTTTGTAAAATAAATTCAACAATCTGCTGCCGATATGCAAAGGGAAGATTCTCTTTCAGAAGCCACTTGTCAGCTGCATCATAAGGATTGTCTGCAAACAAGAAAAGATTTAAGTATCATAAACTGAAGCAGTTAACTGTGGTTGCACTTGGAATCAAAACAAGGCCAGTAAGAGCATTCAGGTACCTGATCGATTGTAAGGTAGCTTGCGGATAGGTTCCCCATCACCAATGTCAACATCGAAAACTGAGATAAGAAGAAAAAGACGAATTCTATTCAATTCGATTTTACGAGAATCTGAAGTTTCAGTAATATGTCAGAATCTAACCAAAATCATATTGAACTCCATCGAAAATTGGACGGTCAGCCACACCATCTGGGCCATCAACAACCTCGCCAATCTGAAAAAGGCATGCAGTGAGAACTCAAATCCACTCTACCACATAAGGACAACCTCACCAATCCGTTCATATGCAACCAAATGTTAGAGAGAAATCTATCTCATATCATATCCTGGCTATCCACTTAAGAGATACTGGTATTCCTACTTCAAAAGAAGGACTAGAATTCTAAATCAGAGCCCATTTTTCTCCCAGGTTTTGGGACTTAAGAGATACTGGTATTCCTACTTCAAAAGAAGGACTAGAATTCTAAATCAGAGCCCATTTTTCTCCCAGGTTTTGGGTGCCACACTAGATCAAGCACTCTTTAAATTCATTTAAAACCCTCGCTACTAGCACTGATTGACGATTTCTGGCAGTATATGCTATCATTTTATGATCGGACAGCATGCTCATTCATGGAAACTTACAAGCCTTCATCCGATGGTAACTTTTCAAAAAAAGATAAAAGTTCATTCTCTGGACTTACTTTGTCCCATCTCTGCTCTTTCATACTCCATGCATAAGCAACACCATTGTCTCCTTCCCTTACTACTTTTGTCTGGCCATCACTGGTACCTGAGAATATACATCAAATACGAGAAGATGATGTTACAACTTACCAGAATGCCCAGCTTAATCTATTCAACTTTAATTGCCAGACATTATCAATTACAGCTGGGAAATTATATATGTATTCTCTTGAGATCTCTTTAAAACTTAACCCTTCTACTATATGATAAAAGTCAATAATACAATAAATGGATAATAAGTGGTACCTGGTGACGTCAGAGAATCAAGTCCCGGCAGCTCGTCAAGTTTCAGCCCGCCAACCTTTTTCCTGAGATAAAGAACAGCACGCATATACTTTGCAGTTATATTTTGAGTACAAAAGAAGTGAAATCGTACCCCGTAAGCAGGTCATATAATTAAAAAAACATAATTGCCACATGAAAATACTCAATGGACACAAAATTTAATCGATAAGAGTTGAGACAACCATAAATGATCAGATTACCTGCTCAATTTGTACTCAGAAATTTGGGAATCGTAAGCATCAATCTCCATCTGATCTGCAATCACGCCTTGACGTACTGTCCAAACACGAACCACTCCATCTGAACATGCTGTCACAATATCCCCGCTTTCCAAAAACTTGGCATCCCAGACACAGCCTGGGTGTTCCAAACTCTGAACGCAGACTCCATCTGTA
>NC_025699.1:9836708-9847469 GCF_000633955.1 Camelina sativa | reverse complement strand
CAATGGACACAAAATTTAATCGATAAGAGTTGAGACAACCATAAATGATCAGATTACCTGCTCAATTTGTACTCAGAAATTTGGGAATCGTAAGCATCAATCTCCATCTGATCTGCAATCACGCCTTGACGTACTGTCCAAACACGAACCACTCCATCTGAACATGCTGTCACAATATCCCCGCTTTCCAAAAACTTGGCATCCCAGACACAGCCTGGGTGTTCCAAACTCTGAACGCAGACTCCATCTGTAACAGACAACAGCAACAAAGTAAGAACAACATCTCAACCTATAATAAATAAACATGCTCTAAAACCATAATATTGGTCTCTTTTCGCTAGTGATATCAATAATAAAATTTATAGCAGACCAATCTTTGTAGCATTTCAAATGGGTTTCTGATCACTTGATACTGTCTGAAATGCTAACAACTAACTTTCCATAGGCAGTAACTAAGTAATCACATTTATAACACGTCTTCCATATAAGAGACATCTTTAATATTCAAAGAAAGCTTTAAGAGCGAGGATCATACTGAAAATTGGAGAGATATTTTCTAAATTAAAACATCTCAGACCTCAGAAAACCTAGAAAACTGTAAAACACAAGTGAAGAACAGCCAAGACATCAATAGATACAAAAGGAACTCATTATCACCTTTCCATATCTTGGCATGGCGATCTTCACTGCCACTAACAATAAGACCAGATGAATGTGCGTCAACTGAATAAACAATGGAGGTGTGGCCAACCATCTCCAGAAGAACTTCCCCACTTAGTGCCCATAACCTGATTAAACTGTTAGGAAAAAAAAAATAGTGATTTACAACCTTTGCTGTGTACAAAGGTATGAAAGACTGAAAAGGAGAAAACCTAAACATCACATTAAAGATCAACACATATAATCCTCAGATCCAAAACTTATCCAGGTCATGCAAAATACAACACAATTCGAGTTAAGCACATAAGGATTCACTTGGACAATGGAATTCAGTAAGGCATGAGTTTGTTGGAATCAAATAACTCACCCATCATGTGATGCGGAAAGAAATCCTAAATCAGGCATCACAGCTAACCCTCTAACAGTATCTGCATCGCAAAAATAAAATTAATTGCATAAGACAATAGTTTCTCCAATAAAAAGGAATTCCTGACAACACGCACTTTACAAGATAGCTATCTGAGTGCAGCTAGTATCATATTCTATCTCATTTTCGATATGTGGTTTCTCATACTGTCAAGGAATTTCGAGAGATCCGGAAATTTGAGAGAGGCCAACGAAATTCACCTGTATGCCCTGAAAGAGTTCGCAGACTAGTTTTTCCCTTCCAGAGTTTGAGACTGGCGTCACTTGAACCTGGTTATAGCAAAAATGACTTCAGTGAAAACTATGCTATCAAGCATGATCAAGGAGAAGTCTATGCATCTTAAGACCAACCGAAAAATCATTAACATAAGCTTGCAGAACAATCAAATTAGATAAAAACAATTGATTAAGGAAATATTTGACATCAATGAACTAAAAGAAAAACAGAAAAATCAAATGACAGCTTTAGCTGGATGATGTACCTGATACAAGCTCACCAGATGGCAACTTTATCACCGCCTGGATAGGCGACTGGTGTGCCTCCCAAGATTCAACGAGCTGCCCATTTCTCCATCGTTTCAGAGTTCTTCAGATAACAAAAATAAACGGGAACTTAAGTTACACTACACAACAGTAGAGAGTAAATCATATTTTGATAGATCTCTTTAGCCCCGTATTACTAAAGCGAGTAAGCTACTTAAGACAATGCACACAGCTAACACTCGTAAACCCCTTAAGAGTTATGGTTAAAAATCATAATATAATATCCCATATGGGAGATTAAATTACTGGGAAACAGTGAAGGAAAACTCAGGCTTAATACACTCACTGGATACTAAGCAAGAAACATTATACTCTGAACAGTTAAGTAAGTTTCATACTAAAGAAATTACATGAACAGGAGAGGGACTTACTGGTCAACCGAAGAGGACACTATATCCTCGTTATCAAGAGTAACACCAGTGACTTGCATCTGATGACCCTTCAATGTCTGAATATTCTCTCCATTAATCAGGTTCCAAACAAAGACGAAAGTATCCATACTCCCAGAGACAAGTCTTCCTTCAGGGTAATCATCAGTTGGTGGAATCCATGCAAGTGGGCCAACGAAGCTAGTATGACCCAACAGAATCTTAGAAGATGTATACTTGCGCTTGTCAGATGGATCCAGCGACCAAACCCTTATGGTCCTATCTCTTGATGAAGTAGCTATATTCTCATCACTACAGACACATATCCCACGAACCTGAAGATGTTGATAACCCATAAGTTGCAATTAAAATTACATTAGCTCAATAGCATAAGATACAGTTTGAATGAATTTAGAAACAAAGAACGAATCACACCACACCCGAAAAATTTGTATAAAATAATTTCAATGTTCATCAGAATTGTACATGTTAATGCCATTGGCAAGAAAGGTTAAAACATCTAACCCTAATAGATACAATTCTCAAATCCAGTACCCAGTGTCAAATTATATCTGAAAACTTCGCAGATACATTAACCTAATAAGTAAAAACTAATCGAAAACACACTAATTAAATCAGCTCATAGGGTTGAAAGAAAAAAAAAAATTGGATGCAAAGCGGAAGAAGGAAATCGAAATCACGAGGGTGAATACTAAAAACCCTTACAAATATAAGACTTAATTCTGGATAGAATTGATCAAGGAAGAAGCAGATTTTTCTGGGAAAAAAGAAAAGAAGATCTTACATCATCATCGTGGCCACGAAGCTCGCACCTGAGCTTGTACGCGTTGAAATCGATATCCATGACTGAGGAAGGAGCAGTAGATTGAGAGCGAGAGAGAGAGAGAGATACCAAATTGCTGCGCGACTCAAAAGTGACTTGACGAAGGGAGAAAGAAGAACTGATGAGTTTAGAGAGAAGAAACTAATTTCATTTCCTTTTCTTTTTTTTTCGTTTTTATAATAAAACACGTTTAATAATAACCTTTGTGGGCTTTAAAAGCCCGGCCCATTTCAGACAGACTGAGTTTTATTTTTTTTGGTAAGATGATAATAATGAATGGGAAACAGACATGGTGACGTGTAGGATTTAATAATCACGAAAAAGGAGGGGACAGTGGTTTAAATTTCCTCATCTTCCCTTTAGTACTACTTTTCTACGAGAGATACGAGAGAGAGAACAAGTGGCATAAACCGTAATTACACACCACCTCTGAACCCTTTTTCCACAAAACCATCGTAGTCCTTCATGATATTTTATTTTCCTCGGCCATTAATAACCTGGAAGCTCAGTTCTCTGGTAACCTGTCTTCTTCTATCTGGTCTTATTTCTATCAAAAAATTTTATTTTTCCAACAGTGGAGTCTTTTCACAACAGCATTGCCCACTTGTAAAATTGTAATACTCTGTGTTCTTTTTTTTTTTTTTTTAATCCTAACTGGGATTTTAGCTTAGTCTTTGATTATCATGGTGGGCAGTTTTTGTTTTAGACAATGTATCTCTATCTATGTTATGTGTGATGTGTCTGAGAATAAAGCTTCTTCTTTTTTACTTCAAGTCAGATCCTTCGATTCTGTTTTTCAATTTTTTAATCTATACAAATCTTTTCTAACCTCTAGTGTTTTACTATTTATATATAAAGTTTTTCAAAGGAATCCTCAGCTGAATTCGACTTCTATTAGAGATTCTAGACATGGTTTTCATATTCTGTTGATAACTACTTTGCAATCGATTCTTTAATTTAATAAGTCTTGATCATTTTTACCTGCAGGTGACTCTTATAAGTTAATGAAACTTGCGATTCATTGCATCATCGAATAATAGACAACAATAGGAGGGAGGTTAAATAGATTTGTCTTTAAGGTTTATAAAATGGAAAAAAAGAGTGTACCAAACTCTCATACATTGTCTCTGGTTAGAGTGTTGAGAGGAATAATCTGTCTGATGGTGTTAGTTTCAACAGCTTTTATGATGTTGGTATTCTGGGGGTTCTTATCAGCTGTAGTGTTGAGGCTTTTCAGCGTACACTATAGCCGTAAATGCGTTTCCTTCTTCTTTGGTTCGTGGCTCGCCTTGTGGCCTTTCCTCTTTGAGAAGATTAACAGAACCAAAGTTATCTTCTCTGGCGATAAGGTTCCTTGCGAGGAACGAGTGTTGCTCATTGCCAATCACCGAACAGAAGTTGATTGGATGTACTTTTGGGATCTTGCCCTGCGTAAAGGACAGATTGGGAATATCAAATATGTGCTTAAGAGCAGTTTGATGAGATTACCTCTCTTTGGTTGGGCGTTTCACCTCTTCGAGTTTATTCCTGTTGAGCGGAAATGGGAAGTCGATGAAGCAAACTTGAGGCAAATAGTTTCGAGTTTTAAGGATCCCCGAGACGCTTTATGGCTTGCTCTTTTCCCCGAGGGCACAGATTACACGTAAGCTTTCCTTCTTCCGAGTATCATTCTTGTTTAGAGACCTTTTCGTTTAAAGCATTTTACCTTGGAACTTTGTGCAGAGAAGCTAAATGCGAAAGGAGTAAGAAATTTGCAGCTGAAAATGGCCTTCCTGTACTGAACAACGTGCTACTTCCCAGGACAAAAGGTTTCGTCTCCTGCTTGCAAGAATTGAGTTGCTCACTTGATGCAGGTTTGTCTTTACTTTTTTTTCTGGTTTGCATCAGTGATTTAACGATACCTGATCCTTTCTTTCCCACTTTAACAAAGAAAACTCTTACGCAACACTTGCACTTGCAGTTTATGATGTGACCATCGGTTACAAAACCCGCTGCCCTTCTTTCTTAGACAATGTCTATGGTATTGAGTCATCAGAAGTTCACATTCACATTCGTCGTATCAAACTAACCCAAATCCCAAATCAAGAAAAAGACATCAATGCTTGGTTAATGAACACATTCCAGATTAAAGACCAACTGCTCAATGATTTCTACTCCAGTGGCCATTTCCTTAACGAAGGAACAGAAAAAGAGTTCAACACAAAGAAGCACCTCCTAAACTGCTTGGCAGTGGTTGCCTTCACCACCATCTGTACGCATCTCACCTTCTTCTCATCAATGATTTGGTTCAAGATTTATGTCTCTTTGGTCTGTGCCTACCTGACCACTGCTACACATTTTAATCTTCGTTCTGTTCCACTTGTTGAGACTGCAAAAAAAAACCTCAAATTAGTTTACAAATAAACTTTCATTGTTCTCAATCCAGATGATGGAATCGTTTTACTTGTGTATTTCGGGGTTGAGAACCAATCCACTTTCTACTTATGAAATGTAAGCTCAAGCTGCAATATATGACTAGCTATCTATTTAAGAATGTCTTCATACATTCATCTACACATGTTACATCATAGCCTGGCAGATTGAGATAATAAAACACAAAATACAATCATAAGAACAATTGACCGCTACATAACTCACAGAGCCACTACAATTTTACCAACCAAAGACAGGATAAAAGACCAACTATTCACATTAATAAATTGTCAAATTGGGATAATGCATCCAAGATATATCAAGTACAAGAAATTACATACTGTATTGTTTTGGTTGCATATGAAAGCAATTAAATTGAATTTGAGGCCACCAAAGAACACCCGTGACAAGTTAGCACATTGGAACATAGTAATGCCAATGTCTCACGGGTCTTCTTACTCTGATAGTATATACTTATATTATATTTAAGTATCATAAGACAGCAAATTAAGAATATTAGATTCATTTTTTATATTTTTAGTATAGACTACCTTCGACATTCGATACTTCCCCTACACATGCTCATGAATGTGGATATTGAATAATATCAAAAGCACATGAAATTAGTTGTGAGATTAATCACAAGAGTACTGTCTTATATGATGCGAGGGACCCATGTTTTCATGTTAAAATGATAAATTTGTAGATCTAAGCTCAGTAGTAAAGTGCCTATCCTCTCTATATAAACCCTATGAAGCAGGTAGCATAGCCTATCCTAAGCTAAGAAAAGAGCAATCCCATCCACTAGTTGCAAAACAATTGGTTAAAAACTCTCTTAAAGTACTCAAAGCCATGGAGCCAAACACTAAGCTTGTTGTTATTACCTTGATTCTTGCCTTGACACTCACGGCAGCAACCGGACAGAACACCTGCGGTATGACCATAGCTGGTCTGTACTCTTGCAAGCCCTATGTGCAGACTAAGAACCCATTGACCACCGACATTGATCCCTTGGGCCCTTGCTGCACTGCCCTGTCTAAGGCCGACTTCCCGTGTCTCTGCAAGGAGAAAAACAAATTCAATCCCTTTCTCAGTGGGATCGACTTTGGCCTTGCTGCTAAACTCCCAGAGAAATGTAAATTACCTGCTGCAACTTGCTAAGACAGGTTTTGTTTTGGAAGGTTTTCGCTTTGTGTTTTGATTTCTTCATGAATTCATGTTTCTTGTACTGGTTTCTGTTGCTGTGTTTTGTTTTGTGTTGGTTTGACGTTGTATCAGTTGTTGTTATCTTAACTGCTTTGTGTTGGTGTTCTTGGTCTCTTCCCAGCTTACTTCAAACTAAATAAAACAAAAAAAAAAAAAAAATTAGTAAGAGTGATTGCGGAAAGGAAACATACAGTATACAGTTCACTTCAAATCTAAAACATGTTACAGAGACGATGAGAGATGAATAAAAAGACCAGAGATTCTATTGGTACGCACATGACCTTGTTATCTGGTTGATCACAGGCCCTTCTATCAATGGAAGAAGTTTTCAACAACCAATTTGGATAAGAAAACTTGGGTTTTCTGTTTCTGAATCTAAAACTTTTGAAATACAAATCATATTGCAATACAAGAGAAGAACTATGGGTCATTAGCTTATGCAACAGCTTTAGTTATCCTCCAACAGAAGCAAGTAAAAACAGGTCGAGTTGATTTCCAAAATAAGCAAAAACCTAACTGTGAAATACAATCTATGTACCCAAAAATTAGTGAAACGACATTGCTGACCGTAAATGGCAAACGAAACCTTTAACGCACAAAGACAGAGATCATAAAACCTTGGGTCATGTGAGTATTCTATAATAATGTACAGAAACTTGATACCTCTCTCTTAAATCTTGATTTCAGCTATTTCAGACAAATCCTTGGTCACAAAATGGATCATGGCATATATAGCTTCTGTTTTGGAATGAGAAACATCAGAGGAAGTAAACATATGAACTTGATTATCGATATATGCCTTGCTGCAACCAGAAAATTTTCCTAGCTCCTTCCCTCTCATAAGATTCCGTATACGTTTCATATCATCCCATCTACCAGATGAGGCATATGCATTAGCTAGTTGAATATAACGAGACCCATTAGATCCTTCAATGAATAGCAACTTCTCTTCCACTCCCTTCACAAGCTCTGTATTCTTATTCCAGTTACAAGCATTTAAAAACGCACCAAGAATAACAGCATCTTCATCAACTTGATCAATACTTTCCATAAGTGCTACGGCTTTGTCCAACCTATTGGCCTTTCCATACAAATCTATCATGCAGGTATAGTGACCAACCTCGGGGGATATGTTGTAAACCTCTCTCATCAACTTGAAGTATTTCTCACCTTCTAGGACTAAGCCGCGGTGACGACAAGCTGACAGGAGGGCTATAAACGTGATTTCATCCGGCTTGAATCCACCCCCAGTCATGTCTTCAAAAAGCTGGAAAGATTTGGCTTCATGGCCATGATGAGCACAACCAGCTAGCATGGCGTTGTACATAACTGTGTCTCTCTCGAAGCTACTGTCAAAGACCTTTCCAGCATACTCAACATTTCCGCATTTTGAATACATGTCAACAAACGCAGTAACAAGTTTTTTATCCATGAAAATGCCTGTTCTCAAGCTGTGACCGTGAATCTCCTTCCCAAGTTCCATAGAAGCTTGTAAAGAGCATGCACCAAGGATGCTAACCATGACCAAAGAATCAGGAATTTTGTTCTCCTTGGCTATAATAAATTCACGAGCAAGATCAAGCACAGAACCAGGTTGACCTGAATTGAGATATCCCAAGAACATGGCAGTCCAGACCACAAGATTCTTTTCAGTTAAAGAATCAAATAACCGTTTTGCTTCCACCATCTTGCCCTGAGAAGAGTAACCAACGATCATTGAAGAAGTCGAATACAAGTTTCCAAAACCATATAACAAATGGACAGACTCCGCGTACTTCATGTTTCCACACTTGCAGTAAACATCAACAATTCCACTGCTTACAAACTTATTAGAATATGATCCATCCTTCAATACCCGAGCATGTACTTCTTTCCCAATCTTCAGGCTCTTCAAACTACTCAGAACATTTAGTACAGCTGCGATAGTGTGTTCATCCCATTTCAACCCATGTTTCTCCATACTAACAGCCATCTTCAAAGCTTCTTCTTCATAACCATTCTGTGAATACCCTGAAATCAATGTATTCCACGAAATTGTATCATTCAGTTCTGGATTTCTCCAGAATATACTCAAAGCTCTTTCAATGTCACCTTCTCTACAGTAAGCTGCAATCATTGCATTCCTAGCCACACTATCAACAAAATCAACACGCGATCCGTTAAATACATTACAAACTTCCTTAAACTTCCCACATTTCGAATACATGTGAATGAGAGAACTAATGGCAAACTTAGTTGCATCATTCCCTGTTTTCACCATAACGCCATGCAACTGTTGGCCATAAAACGCATTGGTCAACTTGGCAGAAAGCTTAAGCATAGTAGTGACAGTAAAATCATCTATCCAAATCCCATCATTCTCCTTCCTATGCATCTCACCAAACATCTCAATAGCTTCACTCTCACACCCATCAGTTTTGGCAAACCCTGAAAGCAAAGTGTTGTACGTGATCAAATCTCGTTCACAATTGGCACTTTTGAACAACTCACGTGCTTCCTTTAAGTTGTTGAACTTTAAATAGGCAGAGATCACCGCGTTCCACGAGTAAACGTTCCTCTCAGGCATTTCGTCGAACACGTTCCGAGCTTCCCGCAATAAGCCATTTTTTGAGTAAAGGTTAACGAGCTGGTTCGATGAGATTGCGCTCAAGGCTGAACCAGTTTTAATGGAGCGAATGTGATGCAAAAACCCGTCCTTTAAGCACTTCATGTCCAGTTTCAGAATCTTAAACTCGGGAAAATTCTCTAGGACAGGGGGAGCGACAACTCCAACTTTATTACTGTCTTTAGTTGATGTACTAAATACATCTATAAACTATTGGGCTGAATTTTCTAATTCGAATTATTTTGGGCCACATTAAACGCCCACTAGATTAAATTTTAAAGCCAGCCCAACTTCAGCTAGGGTTTCTGTTATTTCTTCAGATCGGTCGGTAGGCGAAACAAATTTGCAACCACAAAGAGGCAGAACAGAGTGTTGTCTGATTTTTCAAGCTTTAACCCAGAAAAAAAAAAAACCACAAAGAGGAGACTTTCTTCTGACGCTTTAACCCTAAATTATTTGTGTTACATCACGACCCTTGCTTGCTGAAGAAGATGCTGTCTGATCTACCAAGGGATTTGGCAGAGGATGTGCTGATTAGGCTTCCAATGACATCTATGAGAGCTGTGCGATCTGTTTGCATAAAGTGGAACACTTTATGCAAAGGTCGGAGCTTTACAAAGAAGCACCTTGCTCAAGCTAAAGCAGCAGCCACAAGCGAGTTTATGTCGGTTATGGTGATTAATAATCGGGTTTATCTGATGAGCGTCAACCTCCACGGAATTCACAACAACGTTGAACCATCAATAAGCCATCTAGGTAAACTCGTTAGCCTAACCAATTCAGATGGAGACGATTACGATATATCTGTAGTCTATCACTGCGATGGTTTGTTGTTATGCATCACGGAAGACCCCCCTAGGTTCGTTGTTTGGAATCCTTATTGCGGCCAAACCCGGTGGTTCGAACCAATACGCAGACCTAATCCTAGATACGCTATAGGATACGAGAATAGCAAATCATGCCGCAGCTACAAAGTGTTGAGATTCTGTGAACCTTCTCCCGGATACGTTCGGTATGAATTGTACTACATCAACTCTAAATCACCTAGTGATATCATGTCTATCCCTGTTACTATCTTTCCAGATTGGGATATAGAGTTTTATGCACGTGGCGTGTCTCTCAAGGGAAACACTTATTGGTTTGCTCAAGAAAATTGTGTAGGAGACGACGGAACAGAAACAGGGTACCAAGATTTTTTAATCGCTTTTGATTTTACAAAAGAGAGATTTGGACCGCGTCTAAGTCTACCGTTTCACTCAATTATGGAAGATACTGTGACTCTATCTAGTGTTAGAGATGAGCAACTTGCAGTGTTATTTCAGGAAGAGGATACGTTACATTTAGAGATATGGATTACGACTAAGATTGAGCCCGAAGCGGTGTCATGGGGCAAGAAGGTCTTCTTAGCTGTGAATATGAAACCACTCGATGATTATGCATTTGATGTTACAGCAGGGAGTTTCTTTGTTGACGAGGAGAAGAAAGTTGCAGTGGTTTCTGATATTGACAGACGTACGGAGATGGGCTGCTTCGCTTATATCATTGGAGAGGATGGATATTTCAAAAAAGTGGATCTCGGAGACCCTTCAGAAGAGTCTTCTTTCCCACTTATGTGCTCTTATGTTCCAAGTTTAGTGCAAATTGAACGACCTACACGAGGTGGCAAAAGGAAAAGACGAGAAAAAAAAAAAAAAAAA
>NC_025699.1:9809626-9836608 GCF_000633955.1 Camelina sativa | reverse complement strand
CTACACGAGGTGGCAAAAGGAAAAGACGAAAAAAAAAAAAAAAAAACCAGATTCTCGACGACCTCTAATTTATTGATTTCTTTGTTTCCTTTTGTTTTTCATATCTTGTTTGCAATTTGAAGCGGAAAGTATTCTCTTATATATATCCAACTCGCGGATAAGGACGTTTAGTTTGTTTCTCCTCTGTGGATTACTTTCAGTTCAACCAAAATGGTGTTTGCAATAAACGCTTCAAACAAAAGAAGGTGTTGCTATCACGAAAATGTGTTTTTGTTAGTACTGAAAGAAAAATATTATTGACTTGATTGGGAACTACATCCGGAAATCCATTCTCATTTGTTCCCAAGGATGTTTCCAAGATAAAGCTGTAAACTTTTGTAGATGTTGCTGTTCATACCAAATACTAATTACCACATGACATAATGGTAACTAAACGCGCATCAGTAATGTTCTTGTCGGCTTTGGTAGTTTCATCTCGCAAGCACCTGTGCTACATGTAGTCACCAATGCATTTCCCGGTTAGGGATAACTAGCAGCACCTTACTTATGTTATCTTCACGTATTCACAGTTAGGATTTGGCGATTGAGGTAGATTGTCATCTTCATGTTAATAGATTTCATTCATTCCATAAGTTACGTGTCCTGGAGCTTTTATTCTTAGGTTGATTTGCAACAAATTGTTGACTTGCAAAACCAATTTGCAGGGCTCCGGGTTGCCAAAAGGAGTATGAAAGTGTTGCCGCAGTTAACACAGTTGTTTTACACCCAAATCAAGTACATCAACTAGTCAAGCCCTCTGTCACTGTTTTGCTGTAACAATCAGCTTCATTGTTTGTAAAGAGAGTTGTGCTTGTTTTTCTGGTAGTTATACCAGTTGTTATCACCACCTTTTCAGTGTACAGACTGAAGTGATATCTGGAGACCAAAATGGCTGTATCTCAGAGCAAATTCGTGTAGCTGTGAACTGGTATCTCGTGATTGAGATCAGCCATACGAAGCGTTTTGGGACGGTGGAATCAGGAATCACTTGCGGCTGAGCTGAGCCAAACTTTGGAGATACGGTTCAAGTGTACGACGCAATGATAAGGGGTTTATTTTCATAGCCGCACATGGGCTGCTCGATGCAATACACTTATCAACGCTAGTTTTAAATCTGGTGGATTGACTCCGAGTCTGGCTGTTGAGCTGTTAGATATGGTGAGAAATCTGGGTCTTATAGGCCTTATGCTATCACTTGCAACACTCTTCTTAGTACCTGTTGTTCACGGGATTCCAATTTGAAGGGTGCAGTGAAGGTTTTAAGGACATGGAGGCTCATTGATCTCAGCCTGACTTGTAGAAACTTATAATGATGATTTTCTGTTTAGAGCCTGATTTTCTGGATGATGTAATGCTAAAGCCACGGAGCTAGAGCTTAGAGCCTTAGAGGTTATATCCCTGATGCAGTGACATACGGAGAACGACAGAGGTGTACCAAACAAATGTGGAAAATGGGGTTTGGGAAAGAGATGACGTACTCACGTACAACACAATCGTTCACATGTGGCAAGGAGGAACCCACCCCGATGCTATTATTTACACTGTTATGACCGGTTCACTTGGAAAAGGAAACAGAAATGTGGAAGCGCAGCTCGTAGGAGGCTAAAAATACTTTCTTGGTTTTTATATCGTGTGATATGATTTCTGATGGACTTATGAAGGAAAGCAGGTCAGAAAACCATCAGAGATATGGAAGGATTGTCTGGCATGAACCCCACTAGAGATTTCATCAGTTCTTGTTAAAGATGAATGGTTTGATCTTACTGCTAGACAATTGAAAGTGGTTGTAGCCAATGGCTATGAATTGGAAAACGACACTCTATTGTCTATCCTTGGTTCCTACTTCCTACAGATCATCATTCAGGCATTAAGAAGCGTTTGAGTTTCTTGAATTTTTAAAAGAACACGCCAGTAGATCTAGGAGACTCATAAATGAAGCACGCATTGTTCTGCATTGCAAGGTTAACAATATAAGCGCTGCCCCATGAGTTAATGGCTGGTGTTTTTGCAGTTCCACCTTGCATTACTCTGCTGTGTAGCAAATGAACATTATGCTGAAGCTTCTCAGGTTTTCTCTGACTTGAGACTACCTGGCTGCAAAGTGTCTGTAAAAGCATGGTTGGTGTGTATTGCAAGCTTGGCTTTCCAGGGACAGCTCATAAAGTGGATAATCATGGTGAGACAAAAGGTTTCCATTTTGCTTGTTCGCCTTTGTATACTGATAACGTTGAAAGCGGAGAGTGTGGTAAGACAAAGTGGACGAACACCTGATCCGAAGACATGGAACAGTTTGAGTGTGGCTGTTACGAGAGGGCAAGGGCTATATATATTTGACACTATGATGAGGGATGGTTCATTTCCTACTGCTGAAATATCTTTGAGATAAAGAAGATATACTATAGCATGAAAGCAAAGATGGTTAACAGCGTGAGCTTCTATGCTGCTTGGCTCTGGTTGAAGACCGAAGAGATAAGCGAAGATGGTTAACAGCGTGAGCTTTTTCACTAGTTAAGACATTTTAATACGAATAGCAGCAACTAAATGTTGTTACTAATCATTCAAAGTTCAAAGAGAGTCTACATACAAAGTGTAACCAGGGCAGAAGAACCACTACTGAATATAAGGGATTTCTTCAAATTTTGAGCAGAAGAGCACTCTTAGCCAAATTAACCAACATATATCTTGGCTCTCTTAAGGAACAGTTAACTCTCAACTAACAAAGAAAAAAAAAACTAGGCCAGAAAAGCTATAAGGGATAGAAGAAAAACAAGAGCCCTCTTCAACAGAAGACTTTCTACTCATCACCAATAAAGACGGTCTTCTTCCCTGCAAAGACCATACAAAAACAAGTTTATAAGAAGGCTGATTGATTCTACAATGCACACACACACAAAAAAACAAAAAAGAGAAGAAAATACAAACCTTAGGCTGATGCAATCAAACATGGTTTGCTGAGAAACGACCAACACTACCATCACCAGCCTCTCCTCTCGGTCTAGCCTCTTGCACCACAATTTTCCATCCTCTAATTTCACTTCCATTCAGTTGCAATGCCTTTGTAAATCCATCCTTCAAATCTATGAAAGCAATCCTGAAAGAATAAGAAAGCCTATGTTACATGAGTTTCATCATCGTCAACATCCACCAATGCACGAAAGAAAAATACAAACCCCTTGATAGCACCAGTCTCACGATCTGTTGGAATAGAAATCCATGCCACTTCTCCACAAGTACTAAAATGAGTTCTCAAGGCACGCCTGATCTGATCATGTTCACAACATATTTTTTGTTGTTTGCATCAGCCACTTACGAATAACTACTATAACATGTCGAATTGGTTTTAAGAAAGTCGAGGACGAGAATTTTACTTCAGTTTCGTCAAGAGAATAATCAAATCCTTTAACAAAAATCCTTTGACCCCGGCTTCCTCCTCTTATGCCGCCACTCTGGTAGTTGTCACCAGCATTGCTGTAAATATTCCAGCGATACAATATTAGCCTGGAAACAAACATCCATAATCAACTTTCACAGCATGCTCATATCGCAAGTAAGAAAAATACCTGCTTCGTGGAGTATTGTATACAACCCTCTCGGAAGCAAGATCAAGATGAACTATGCGACCTAGTAATGATTTACCGTTCAGTTGCAATGCCTACATCCAAAATAGATTGAATCATCATCGTAGTTCCAATACCACTTCAATGATTCCAAAATAACCAACACGAACTTGCCTTATGAGCTGCATCTGCAGAAGCAAATTCAACATGCCCAAATCCCTTTAAAGTACCATCTTCACGTAAAGCAATTCTAACATCGACAACTTCACCAGCTTCTTTGAAGAAATTCTCTCTGTATATTGGGTTATAAATATCATACAACTAACACTTAAATCGGAAGAACCAAAAAAAAATGTTATATACTTACATGTCAGATCTCTTAATTCTGAAGGAAAGATTTCCAGCAAAAAGCGTCTTTGATCCTCCTTGCTTCTTTGGCTGTAATATAAACAAAAACACATTACACAGAACTAAAGGAAGAAAATTCATTACAAGCATTTACAGGAGTTTTTACCTGTTTTGCATTTGATTTCTGCTCTGCATTCACCATTTTAATATCAGAATCCTGGATTTCGATCAAAAGATAGAACAAAAATTATTATCAGACATTAAGCAAGTAAATACTATAGAGAATGAGTTGAAGACAACATTAATGGTACCTTTTTCTTTCGGGTCACTTTTTCATCTTTACTCTCCTCCTCATCAGATTCGTCACTAGAGCTTTCTTGTTTAGAAGTTTTTGTTGATGAAACTTTCGCCTGCAAAAGAAAGTTTAACTGTCACTTCTATAACATAAAACTAATGAGAACAACTTTGTGGAAGAATGTAACTACCTTCTTCGTAGGAGGTTTTTCATCATTGCTTTCCTGCAAGTGGGACAATAATATGAAATATTAAGTGTATATACGGAAGTTGAGAAACTATCACAAATCATAAAAATGATCCAAACTTGAGAAATAACAAATAAAAAGATACGGAAGTTGTCATGTTTTAATAGTGTATATATATATATATATATAATATATGAAGACATAGAGAAACTGTATCAAAACAAACCTCATCATCAGAATGTTCCTCTGAGGATGATGAGTCTTTTGCAGCTGATTTGACATTCTTGACAACTGTTGGCTGCTTCTTGGTAGATGTGGGTTCCTAATTATGTTTTACAAAAAAAACGAATCGCAAAGTAACTATGTGATATTAGTTTACCATTGAGCTAACAATGTATAACGCAATTCTTACCTTGTCCGAAGAAGATTCTTCTTCTGATGAACTGCTCACGGCTTTGGCATTCTTAAGGACTGCAGGTTGCTGCTTCACAGGGGAACATTCCTATTATGTTTTCTCAAAACAAAAAATGAAAATCAAACATATGAAAATCCTCCAACAGTGAGATAACGTGTAATGGCACAATTTTTACCTCGTCTGAAGAAGATTCGTCCTCAGAGGAGCCGCTTTCTGCCTTGGGCTTTTCAACAACTGTTGGTTGCTTCTTTGCAGGGGAGGGTTCCTAATTATGTTTTATCCAAAATAAAAATAAAAATATCCTTGTAACATTAAGCTAACATGTAAAAACGCAATGTTTACCTCGTCAGATGAACTACTGTCTGCCATGACATTCTTAACTGGGGCAGTTTCCTAACAAAGTTTTATTAAACAAACAAATTTCAAATTAAGCTTTCACATTCTTCTAACATGTAATGATGCAACAACCCATACCTCATCTGAAGAAGATTCATCCTCGGATGAGCTGACTTTCTTAACAGGTTGCTTCTTTGCAGGGGCAGGTTCCTAATCAAGTTATATAGAAGGAAAAAAAAAACGAATTTCAGCTAAGCATATGATATTAGGTTGTAATTATGAGCTAACATGTGTAACACAACTCCTACCTCGTCTGAAGAAGAATCATCCTCTGATGAAGAGCTCTCGACCTTTGAATTCTTAAAAGGTTCTGGTTTCTTCTTCACAGGGGCAGATTCCTATATTTTTTTTATCAAAATAGTTTAAAAAACAAACATATGGCATTCCTCCAACATTGAGATAATGTGTAATGATGTGATTTCTACCTCGTCTGAAGATGTTTCGTCCTCAGATGATCCGCTTTCTGCCTTGGGTTTTTGAACACCTGCTGGTTTCTTCTTTGCAGGGGCAGGTTCCTAATTATGATTATTTAATAGAAAAAAAATCAAAATAAGCTTATGATATTCTTGTAACATTAAGCTAACATGTAAAAACGCAATGTTTACCTTGTCAGATGAAGATCCATCATCAGATGAACTGCTGTCTGCCTTGGCCTTCTTAGTAACTGACGGTACCTTCTTCACAGGGGCAGTTTCCTAACAAATTTTTATTAAACAAAACAAATTTCAGATTAAGCTTTCACATTCATCTAACATGTAATGATGCAACAACTCATACCTCATCTGAAGAAGAATCATCCTCGGATGAGCTGTCTTTCTTAACAGGTTGCTTCTTTGCAGGGGCAGGTTCCTAATCAAGTTATATAAAAGGAAAAAAAACGAATTTTAGCTAAGCATATGATATTAGGTTGTAATTATCAATTATGAGCTAACATGTGTAACACAACTCCTACCTCGTCTGAAGAAGAATCATCCTCTGATGAACTGCTCCCGACCTTTGAACTCTTAAGAGCTTTTGCTGTTTGCTTCTTCACAGGGGCGGTTTCCTAACAATGTTTAATAAGACACAATTGCAAACTAAGCTGATGACATCTCCCTCTAACATTGAGCTAACGTGTAATGATGCAGCAAAACACACCTCGTCTGGAGAAGAATCATCCTCTGATGAGCTGCTATCTACCTTGTCTTTCTTAAGAGGTTCAGGTTGCTTCTTTGCAGGGGCAGTTTCCTATATGTATAAATCAATATTATTAAAAAAAAAAAAAAGTGGCAATGTAATAGCATTGAGAGAAGTTTGGTAATGCAATCCCTACCTCATCCGAAGAAGAATCATCCTCATCCGACGAAGAAGAATCATCATCGTCTTCAGAAGAGTCATCCTTCAGCTTAGATGGAGGTTCCTTTGCAGTAACTTTCTTAGTCTAAAAAGCAAATAAAAGAGACAAGATGAGTATAGACAGAAACATAGTACTCAGTTTAAACTCAACTTAACTAAATTTTTCACGTTGCTTTATACAAATTACACAACAAGGTTGAAGTTTTTACCTTCTGCANTGGCTGCTTCTTGGTAGATGTGGGTTCCTAATTATGTTTTACAAAAAAAACGAATCGCAAAGTAACTATGTGATATTAGTTTACCATTGAGCTAACAATGTATAACGCAATTCTTACCTTGTCCGAAGAAGATTCTTCTTCTGATGAACTGCTCACGGCTTTGGCATTCTTAAGGACTGCAGGTTGCTGCTTCACAGGGGAACATTCCTATTATGTTTTCTCAAAACAAAAAATGAAAATCAAACATATGAAAATCCTCCAACAGTGAGATAACGTGTAATGGCACAATTTTTACCTCGTCTGAAGAAGATTCGTCCTCAGAGGAGCCGCTTTCTGCCTTGGGCTTTTCAACAACTGTTGGTTGCTTCTTTGCAGGGGAGGGTTCCTAATTATGTTTTATCCAAAATAAAAATCAAAATAAGCTTATGATATTCTTGTAACATTAAGCTAACATGTAAAAACGCAATGTTTACTTCGTCAGATGAAGATCCATCATCAGATGAACTGCTGTTTGCCATGACATTCTTAACTGGGGCAGTTTCCTAACAAAGTTTTATTAAACAAACAAATTTCAAATTAAGCTTTCACATTCTTCTAACATGTAATGATGCAACAACCCATACCTCATCTGAAGAAGATTCATCCTCGGATGAGCTGACTTTCTTAACAGGTTGCTTCTTTGCAGGGGCAGGTTCCTAATCAAAGTTATATAGAAGGAAAAAAAAACGAATTTCAACTAAGCATATGATATTAGGTTGTAATTTTGAGCTAACATGTGTAATACAACTCCTACCCCGTCTGAAGAAGAATCAACCTCTGATGAGCTGCTCTCTGCCTTGTCTTTCTTAAGAGGTTCTGGTTGCTTCTTCACAGGGGCAGATTCCTATATTGTTTTTATCAAAAGATTTTAAAAATCAAACATATGACATTCCTCCAACATTGAGATAATGTGTAATGATGTGATTTCTACCTCGTCTGAAGATGTTTCGTCCTCAGATGATCCGCTTTCTGCCTTGGTTTTTTCAACACCTGCTGGTTGCTTCTTTGCAGGGGCAGGTTTCTAATTATGATTTATTTAATAAAAAAAAATAGATCAAAATAAGCTTATGATATTCTTGTAACATTAAGCTAACATGTAAAAACGCAATGTTTACCTCGTCAGATGAAGATCCATCATCAGATGAACTGCTGTCTGCCTTGGCCTTCTTAGTAACTGACGGTAGTACCTTCTTCACAGGGGCAGTTTCCTAACAAATTTTTATTAAACAAAACAAATTTCAGATTAAGCTTTCACATTCATCTAACATGTAATGATGCAACAACTCATACCTCATCTGAAGAAGAATCATCCTCGGATGAGCTGTCTTTCTTAACAGGTTGCTTCTTTGCAGGGGCAGGTTCCTAATCAAGTTATATAAAAGGAAAAAAAACGAATTTTAGCTAAGCATATGATATTAGGTTGTAATTATCAATTATGAGCTAACATGTGTAACACAACTCCTACCTCGTCTGAAGAAGAATCATCCTCTGATGAACTGCTCCCGACCTTTGAACTCTTAAGAGCTTTTGCTGTTTGCTTCTTCACAGGGGCGGTTTCCTAACAATGTTTAATAAGACACAATTGCAAACTAAGCTGATGACATCTCCCTCTAACATTGAGCTAACGTGTAATGATGCAGCAAAACACACCTCGTCTGGAGAAGAATCATCCTCTGATGAGCTGCTATCTACCTTGTCTTTCTTAAGAGGTTCAGGTTGCTTCTTTGCAGGGGCAGTTTCCTATATGTATAAATCAATATTATTAAAAAAAAAAAAAAGTGGCAATGTAATAGCATTGAGAGAAGTTTGGTAATGCAATCCCTACCTCATCCGAAGAAGAATCATCCTCATCCGACGAAGAAGAATCATCATCGTCTTCAGAAGAGTCATCCTTCAGCTTAGATGGAGGTTCCTTTGCAGTAACTTTCTTAGTCTAAAAAGCAAATAAAAGAGACAAGATGAGTATAGACAGAAACATAGTACTCAGTTTAAACTCAACTTAACTAAATTTTTCACGTTGCTTTATACAAATTACACAACAAGGTTGAAGTTTTTACCTTCTGCACTTCCTCAGAATCAGAAGAGTCAGAACTGCTAGTTTCTACCTTCTTCGGTATTTTTTTCGCAGCTTTCTCCTTCTGAACAGCAGAAAATTAAAGAGACAAGATGAGTATAGACAGAACATTGTACTCAGTTTAAACTCAACTTAACTTAAATTTGTCACATTGCTTTATACAAACAACGAGATTGAAGTTTTTACCTTCTGCTCTTCCTCAGAATCAGATGAGTCAGAACTGCTAGTTTCTACCTTCTTTGGTATTTTTTTCGCAGCTTTCTCCTTCTGAACAACAGCAAATCAAAGAGATGAGATGAGTATAGACAGAACATTGGACTCAGTTTAAACTCAACTTAAACGAAATTCATCACATTGCTACATACAAATTACACAACGAGATTGAAGTTTTTACCTTCTGCTCTTCCTCAGAATCAGATGAGTCAGAACTGCTAGTCTCTAGCTTCTTTGGTATCTTCTTCGCAGCTTTCTCCTTCTGAACAGCAGCAATCAAGTCTTTCTTCTGCTTCTTCGAAACTTGGATGTCCAAATCCTGTTCCGCATCTCTCTTACCTAACAAACAAATTATAAGAAAATAGAACATAATTGCTGAGAAGCTAGTTCTTGACAATTGATTTGTAATCACACTCGTTCAACACGACATAATAACAATGATTCAATCAAAAAACAAATCCCCAATCGTCCAAGCAGAAAAGTAATGAGCCAGAGTCAGATTCCAAGAAAAAATTGGGACTCTTAACAAAACTGAAGATGATGAATTAACCAAACAAATCATTAAGTGCATGTGAGATTGTGATGAGAGTATGTAATTAAATCATGGAATTGCTTCACGACACAATAATTCCAGTTTTTGAGCTTTGGTGAATGAAACACAATTAAGAGAAACCACAGATTTTTACACAGTATATATAAAAAAAAATAGTACCTTTCTTGAGTGGCTTTGTGATTGAAGCAGGTGGTGCGGCTTCAACCTAGAGAATCAAAGATAAAAAAAAAACACAGAATTCATAATTGTCTTCACAGACAAAACAGAGTGAGAAGAAGAAGGAGAAAGATCGCTACTTTGGTGTCGGATTTTTTTGCTAGACTTGCTCATGGTATTCTTGTAAGCTTATGATATTCTTGTAACATTAAGCTAACATGTAAAAACGCAATGTTTACCTCGTCAGATGAACTGCTGTCTGCCTCGGCCTTATTAGGAACTGATGGTACCTTCTTCATAGGGGCAGTTTCCTAACAAAGTTTTATTAAACAAAACAAAATTCAAATTAAGCTTTCACTTTCTTCTAACATGTAATGACGCAACAACCCATACCTCATCTGAAGAAGATTCATCCTCGGATGAGCTGTCTTTCTTAACAACTGCAGGTTGCTTTTGCTTCTTTGCAGGGGCAGGTTCCTAGTCAAGTTTAATAAAAGGAAATTACGAATTTCAGCTAAGCATATGATATTATGTTGTAACATTGAGCTAACATGTGTAACACAACTACTACCTCGTCTGAAGAAGATTCATCCTCGGATGAACTATCTTTCTTGACAACTGCAGGTTTCTTCGCTGCAGGGGCGGGTTCCTAATCATGTTTTATCAAACAAAACTGAGTTTTAAAATAAGCATACGATATTAGGTTGCATAAAGAAAGAAAAAAACTAAGATCACAAAAGACATAAAAGTGCTCTTAGTTACGTTTTAATGTGAGTTATACCTCGTATGAATCAGAATCATTCTTCAGTGAACTGTTCTCCTGGCTAAGCGAAGTTTCGTCTGAATTAGCCTCCTGTTGATGTTGACGTCTAGGTCATTTTAAATTAAGTAACCAATGTGGTAACTTATTAATACTTATAATGATGGTTGAGCTAACCACGCATGAATCAGAATTATCAAGTGATGAATTGTTATCACGGGTCCCTCTTTTCATAACCAGATTCTCGTCTGAATCATACTCCAATGCAGCATTCTCCTGTTGATGTTGTTTATAATATGTTATTTGACATTTAGTAAAATGATGGCCTAACTACTTATTGGTATATAAAATTGTTTGCAGAGCTAACCTCATCAAAATCAGCTTCAGGAGAATCCAGATGATTCGTCTTCTCCGCAATAGGATTTTCATGTACTCTAAGGTAGTGGATACAAGCTAGTTTGTTGAATCTGGAAAATATCAAAAGTATAATCCATTAATGAAATGAGTATCTAAAACATTCAAAACAATTAACTAGATACTCACTGACGTCGGAGCCGTATATTCCTGCGGATGTACAACAAATTACTCCGTTTATCCTTAAGTTTGGCCTCCGTGAACTTGAATTTACCAAAGGGACGTCCTGATTGTGTGTAACGACCGTCATTCACAATTTCATAATGGGTCCCATCTGAGTATGCATGGGAAACTACGAAGAAGAGGCCCTCTTGGTTTATCCCCGGTTTTGTTGGAGAAATTGGTAAATGACCTTCTGAAGCTTTGACAAACAGAAGTCGAGTGTCAGATTCCGTCAGAAAGTTCACCTGCGAGGCTCGAAGCACATGTCCAACATCTGGATGTTCATCCGCCAAAGTTTGTAAATTTGTGAAAGTGTCTCCGATGACCAACTTTGCTACCCATGGGGTACCGTCAGGGTGGCACATATTCAATTCTTTTTGCTGCGGCATGATTTCAGACAGACCTAAATAGCAGACAAGAAAACAATCATGAGCGAGCAACGTGATAGCTTCTATAACAAAGAATAACTCTAAGACTCTAAGGAAAGAAAGAATCAGCAACACTCATCTAATTGTAAGTTATAGCATAAAACGTATCTAAAGTTCTATCATAGTCACAAGCAGGATCAGTAACAAGCTGAACGAATCAAACGGATAAACAAAATAAGAAAAAAGGAACTAACATGATAGCTTCTTTAACAAAGAGTAACTCTAACCTAACGAAAGATTCAGCAACATTCATCAAAGAAGAAGTTATAGCCTACAACGTAACTAGAAGTTCTTGATTCCGAGAAATAAACCGAATCAGAGAAAGTCGCAATCTCCTAAAGGACCGTAACAAACCAAAACAAGCTAAGCGAATCAAACTACCGGAGACTGAGTGAGAAAACAACGGCGGGGTGAGAAGTAGCGGTGGTGACAGTCGCAATTGCCGACGAATCAGAGAGAAGGTATCCAAATCAGAGAAAGTCGCAATTTCCGCAACAAACCAAAACAAGCTAAGCGAATCAAACTGATTAACCATCAAAGAAACATCGAGAAAATTACCAGAGAGACTGAGTGAAAAAGCAACGGCGGAGGGAGACGCAGCGGTGGCGACAGTCGCAATCGCCGAGAAATCAGAGAGAAGGTTTCCAAATCAGAGAAATTCGCAATTTCCGCAACAAACCAAAACAAGCCAAGCGAATAAAACTGATCAGTGATCAACAATCAAAGAAAAATCGAGAAATTTACCAGAGATAGTGAGTGAGAAAGCAACGGCGGAGTGAGAAAGCAACGGTGAAACGGCGGAGTGAGAAAGAAACGGCGGAGTGAGAAAGCAACGGCGGAGTGAGACGCGGTGGTGGTGACAGTCGCAATCGCCGACTTATCAGAGAGAATTGAGAAAGTTTCCGAATCTTGAAGCCCACGCAAACCCCAATGTTTCCAATTTTTTCCTCAGATGACTACTGGCTCGAGATTTTATAAGTAGACTGTAGACACCACACCACTGCTGGGCACGGATCGGGTACCCTTTACTCGACCCGACCCGACCCGCGAGCTAGGAAAAGTGAAAACAGAGGAAGGGGTCTCGAGTTTTATGCAAAATTTATGTACGCAAATATAAAACGACATCGTTTCTTATGCAAATTTAATAATTGGGCTTGCTTTAAGATATTTGTATTGGATGTTAAATGTTATTGGATTTAATAAAATCTCTGGGCTTTTAAGATATATGAGTTGGGTTGGAGAAAGAAATAAATCTATTATTTAACCTAAGCAGACAAACAACACACCACACAAATCTATTTTCATCTTGGTAAGAAAATCAAACGAGAAACTTAGATAAAAGATAAATTACAGCGACACTTTTTACTGAGGCTGCAACAGAGGAATTCAACCAGCAGATGCAAATGCAGTTTTCTTTTGTTAAACCAACCCTTATTAAGCATGGTGAGTTTGCCGCTTTCCGTGTCAGAGTTTACTTGAGCCAAGGCAGTAAGTTCATACAAGTAAGTAACGAACAGAGTTGGTGCTTTCTTCACTTGACCCAGTTGCCCACATATAGCACAAGCTAAACCTCATACAGTCACAACAAGCTGATAGGAGGTCTATAAACGTGATTTCATCCGGCTTGAATCCAACCCCAGTCATGTCTTCAAAAAGCTGGAAAGATTTGGCTTCATGGCCATGATGAGCACAACCAGCTAACATGGCGTTGTACATAACCGTGTCTCTCTCCAAGCTACTGTCAAAGACCTTTCCAGCATACTCAACATTTCCGCATTGTGAATACATGTCAACAAACGCAGTAACAAGTTTTTTATCCATTAAAATGCCTGTTCTCAAGCTGTGGCCGTGAATCTCCTTCCCAAGTTCCATAAAAGCTTGAAAGAGCATGCACCAAGGATGCTAACCATGACCAAAGAATCAGGAATTTTGGTCTTCTTGGCTATAATAAAGTCACGTGCAAGATCAAGCACAGAACCAGGTTGACCTGAATTGAGATATCCCAAGAACATGGCAGTCCAGACCACTAGATTCTTTTCAGTTAAAGAATCAAATAACCTTTTTGCCTCAACCATCTTTCCGTGAGAAGAGTAACCAACGATCATTGAAGAAGTCGAATACAAGTTTCCAAAACCATATAACAAATGGACAGACTCCGCGTACTTCATATTTCCACACTTGCAGTAAACATCAACAATTCCACTGCTTACAAACTTATTAGAATATGATCCATCCTTCAATACCCGAGCATGTACTTCTTTCCCAATCTTCAGGCTCTTTAAACTACTCAGAACATTTAGTACAGCCATAAAACGCATTGGTCAACTTGGCAGAAAGCTTAAGCATACTAGTGACAGTAAAATCATCTATCCAAATCCCATCCTTCTCCTTCCTATGCATCTCACCAAACATCTCAATAGCTTCACTCTCACACCCATCAGTTTTGGCAAACCCTGAAAGCAAAGTGTTGTACGTGATCAAATCTCGTTCACAATTGGCACTTTTGAACAACTCACGCGCTTTCTTTAAGTTGTTGAACTTTAAATAGGCCGAGATCACCGCGTTCCACGAGTAGACGTTTCTCTCAGGCATTTCGTCGAACACTTTCCGAGCTTCCCGCAATAAGCCATTATTTGAGTACTTCATGCCCACTTTCAGAATCTTAAACTCGGGAAAATTCTAGGACAGGGGAGTCCCGCGAGCCGCGACAACTCCCAACTTTATTACTGTCTTTAAAATATTGGGCTGAATTCTTATTTGAATTATATTGGGCCACACTAAAATCCCACTAGATTATATTCTAAAGCCTGTGATTTTTGAAGAAGAATCATCCTCAGATAAGCTGCTCTCTACCTTCTCTTTCATTAAGAGGTTCTAGTTGTTTCTTTGCAGGAGCAGGTTCCTATATATGTGATACGTGATCATGGTTTGGTAGATTAGAGTATGGTTAGGACATTTTAATTAATTAGTTTTGGTGGTTTACTTTATGAATTTGGTTTAAGTATTTTCCTTCATGGATTGGGGTTATGATTTAAGTTGTATGAAAACCTATGTATAAGGTTCTCTATTGATTAATAAGAGAGGAAGCCCCAAGAATTAAACTTAATCTCTAAAAGAGAATTAAGGTTAAGAGGGAGCTAAGGTCATCTCCACTGGTTGTTACTTCCCAAAAAGAGAACATTGCTTAAATTCTCCAAATTCCCCAAATTCTTTTTATTAAAAACTAATAAAATAATGCAAAAAGAAGAGAGAAGAAGAGAGAATGTTGCTTAAAGTGCTTAGAGTATAATTATTACTTAGTTTATTTTTACATTTGTCCGTTTCTCATTAGTTAAATATTAAAATATTAATTTTTTTCTTTTAGCAACGCTGAAAAATTTATCTGATGCTCTAAGCATTCCTATCCTTCTTAATGCATTAGCAATAAAAGAGGTTCATAACACATTGATCTAACAATAAAATAATGTTTAGATTAAAAGATAGACCAAAGAACTTTTATCAAACATAAGCAAATACATTCTATATAGAGAACTATCCTAAAACAGAAAGGATGTGGCACCTTATTTGTTTGGGTTACTCTCTCATTCTCATGGGCGTAAGCAATCTCCATAAAATGCCTTCGTAAAGGTTGAATTGGCCACCAAAGAAGATGATTTTGCCTCATATCTATGTATATATATACGTTAATTTAATTACAATGATGTCAAAACCAAGTGCTTAACTATCTGCGGTGCTCGAATTTTTGAATGTTTTTATGTTAATGTTATTTCTTATTATATAGTTGCAAAAATATTTTTGTAACCAAATTAATATTTTATAATTATTCGATACACACATATCTATTAATCTATATGGTATTTATTTCAAATTTTAAATAGCTTAATTGGGATTTTAATTGGATTTTTTTTTTCATTATCCACTTCCCTACTTCCCTTAGGTAATCTCAAACCCTAGAAAGTGCTCACACTAACATGATAGTGCTTTAGACAATTGAACAAATAAAGCACAACCTCATCAATTGGTTAATCAATTCAACAAGCTGATCATATATTATTGGCTTTAATTAGCAAGACTATTTTTACTGGGTAAATGAAATTAGTGAATGTTTTTGTGTTACTGTTATTTCTTATTATATATAGTTGCATAAATATTTTTGTAAAGAAATTAATATTTTATAAATATTCGATAAACACATATCTATTAATTTATATGGTATGTATTTCAAATTTTAAATATAAAGAGCTTTTTCCATTATTCTAACTTTTGTAAGAAATTTAACTTAAATAACATGTTTAACTGTTTAAGGTAGTGAATACACTTGAGTGTGCTGAATCTGGGGAAAACAAAAAAAAACAGAAATACTATCCATTAATGCAATGATGTATGCGCAAATATCACTACAAAAAAGGTATATATGTTGTATCACTTAAATCATATCATAAAACTAGATGATATAATATTAAATTATTTATTGATAATTGAAACAAATATATAGGATTTAGCATCAATTATTCAACTGATATTATAATTATTTATTTTGGCATCAATTAATTAAAGTTGATTCACATTCTATTATATATTTACATCATTTAGATAATTGATCTATCTATTCATTTTTAGTAAAATTATTTTCTTAAACAATACAATATTTACATCAATCATAACTGATGTTAAAATAAATTTTATTAATAAATTATATATATATATATATATATTGAAAAAAATCTAACGTAATTAAGAAGATAATATATATATAAAATAAATCTTAATTATTATACAAGAAAATAATTATTACATGTCTAATCAAATTAATATATATATATATATTGTTTGTATTGATTCTTTATCTTGAGATGATCACAAATTAAATCTTAAGCTAGCCTTATAATTGAGTTTCTCATTTATAAACGTAGATTGTTTTAGATATTGACTTTTAAATATAATAAGTTTATAACTGTCAACACTAATTATATGATTTTTCTGATTTGTTTCTTTTCTCACCCACAATCTTTGTTTTTTTGCCCACAAGGCCACAACTTTCCTTAATTCCTTAATGCTACTATATTCTCTCCAAAAATATTTCTTGTAACAAATCTCTCTCAATTCTTTCAGCCTCCGTAAACATATATTCTACCCTATATTCTAACTATATTAGATTCTAAAGGGGTGTCTTCAAATTTGTAACCACCGGAAAGCAGAGGAGACTTTCTTCTTACGCTAGCTTAAACCCTAACTTATTTGTGTTACATAATCGATCCTTGCTTGCTGAATAAGATATGCTGTCCGATCTTCCGAGGGATGTGGCAGAGGATGTGCTCAATAGGCTTCCAATTACATCTATGAGAGCAGTGCGATTCGTATGCAAAAATTGGAACGCTTTATCCAAAGATGAGAGTTTTACAAAGAAGCACCTTGCTCAGGCCAAAGCAGCAGCAGGAGCAAGGGAGTTTATAACGGTTATGGTGATTAATTATCGGGTTTATTTGATGAGTGTCAACCTCCATGGAATCCACAACAACGTTGACCCATCAATAAACCATCTAGGTAAACTCGTTAGCCTAACCGATTCAGATCGAGTCGATATATCTGTTGTGTATCACTGCGACGGTTTATTGTTATGCATCACCAGAAACATCCCTAGGTTCGTTGTTTGGAATCCTTATTGCGGCCAAACCCGGTGGTTCGAAACAATACGCAGACCTAACCCTAGATATGCTATAGGATACGAGAATAGCAAATCATGCCGCAGCTACAAAGTATTGAGATTCTGTGAACCTTCTCGCGGATACGTTCGGTATGAATTGTACCACATCAACTCTAAATCACCTAGTGATGTCATGTCTATCCCTATTACTATCTTTCCAGATTGGGATATAGAGTTTTATGCACGTGGCGTGTCTCTCAAGGGAAACACTTATTGGTTTGCTCAAGAAAATTGTGCAGGAGACGACGGAACAGAAATAGGGTACCAAGATTTTTTGATCTGTTTTGATTTTACAAAAGAGAGATTTGGACGGCGTCTAAGTCTACCGTTTCACTCAATTATGGAAGATACTGTGACTCTATCTAGTGTTAGAGATGAGCAACTTGCAGTCTTGTTTCAGGAAGAGGATACGTTACATTTGGAGATATGGATTACGACTAAGATTGAGCCTGAAGCAGTGTCATGGGGCAAGAAGGTGTTCTTAGCGGTGAATATGAAACCACTCGATGATTATGCATTTGATGTTACATCAGGGAGTTTCTTTGTTGACGAGGAGAAGAAAGTTGCCGTAGTTTTTGATATTGACAGAGGTACGGGGATGGTCACGGGGATGGACTGCTTCGCTTATATCATTGGAAAGGATGGATATTTCAAAAAAGTGGATCTCGGAGACCCTTCAGAAGATTGTTCTTTCCCACTTATGTGCTCTTATGTTCCAAGTTTAGTGCAAATTGAACGACCTACACGAAGTGGCAAAAGGAAAAGACAGGGAAAAAAATAGAAAAACAAATTATGATGATGTTCTTGTTTTCCATACCTTGTTGTGATGTTTTATTTCTTTCTTTGTTTCCTTTTGTTGTGATGTGTTCTTGTTTCTCATATCTTGCTAGTGCAATTTGAAGCGGAAACTCATATTTCCTAGGAAGTTATTTTTATCACAAGATCACAAACACACACAAAAATGTGTATTATTGTTAATAATCCAAGAATGATATTACTGACTTGCTTGGGAACTGCATCTGGATATCCAAATTTATTTGTTCCTAAGGATGTTACCAAGATTAAGCGATAAACTTTTGCAGATGTTGCTGCTCATACACTAATACCACAAGAGGTAGGGATGAAATTTCACAATATCAAGGGAGAACCAAACCGAACTACTTTTCTGAATTATGGGTATCATTAGAGTACCTTATCGAGTAATATATAAGACAAAAACTTTTTTTTAGCGTTATCTAGCAGCAGCTTAATTATGCCATCGTCAAGTATTCAGCTTGCAAAAGAAGCACATATAGGATTTGGGGCTTGAGGTAGATTATGAGGTTCCATTGATAGTTCAAAGTATTGAGGTTCCATCTATTTTATAATTCAAAAAAATACAAAACTAAAATTTTAGAAACTTCTAAATTTGAGATAGTCCATTGAAGGTTCTAAAAATTGTGTATATCACTTGACTATCTTTATTTGACACACAATCTCCAACACTTGCTTCAAGAAACACAAACAAATACATGTCAAAGCAACTTCTTGTTCTTGTATGATTCTCTAAGAGCAGACTGCTTCAATTTAGAATCCGACACACCAAATCTAGAAATGAATAAAGCTAAAATTTTCATCTAAAAGTTTCTCAATACATACATTTTGGAGAGCTTGTTTGGAGCACCACCGATAACTTTGGCGACACGGAGGAGAGCCACCGAGCAGAACGGGTTGAACACGTTGAAGTTGAAATGAAGAACGGGTTTTTGGGATTTTCAAGATACGTTTGCTTTGTTAACCACACAAATCGATGCGTCTTCATCATCATCATCACCACTGCTTCCCAGAGAAAGAGAAACGATCATGTTCTCATGGCTATCTCCTTCTTCGATATGATGATCACGGCCATCACCAACTGTCCCAATTTCATCATCCGATATTTCTTGTATCTTGATGGGACTGCTTGGTTCCAGAGGGAGGCCATCTTGGTGGATGCATACCCAAAAGCTCTGAGAGCCATCATAAGTGAACAAGAGTAAGTCTCTGTCAATGAGACCAAGACTTCAGTCAGAACCAAACTCTAATAGTCAGAACCAGATGAATCCAGGAAGATCTAGTCTAGAATACATGAATCAAACTATATAAAACAGAGGATTCAAACTAAAAAGTTAAACAGAAACAAAGCTAAGAGAAGACAAAGAGTAGAGTAATCAAATATTTCAAGTTGTACAGGGAAAACAAAGATGGCATTTTTTTTTTGTCAGTTTAACTAAAACTAACGTAACATGAACACGAACTACACAAATAAACCATTCAAAAATTGTGTATATATCATTCTACAACCTAGCAAGACGTGATTTGGAGAAGATAAACAGAGAGAGAGAGAGAAAGATGATAATCTGAGACTGCCTATCTACCAAAATCAAGTAAAAAGTGATTTGATAAAACTGTCTTCATTCATGCCTAATAACAAATAAATAACCCTAATCTACATCAATAAGAACCCTAAAAAATTTACAAAAATCAGAAAACCTATTTTATTCTTAGGTTTATTTGCAACTCTATAGTTGGGCCTGGTTCAAGTTCATTAATAAAACGTTTTCTTTTTTCTTTTTTTTTTGCTATAAAGTAAAGTACAAAACTTTTTCCCTATAAGGAGGTCAGAAGATAGAATTTCTTCTGATTTCTGAAGCTTTTTACCCTAACTTACTTGTGTTAAGTCACGATCCTTGCTTGCTGAAGAAGATGCTGTCTGATCTTCCAAGGGATTTGGCAGAGGATGTGCTCATTAGGATTCCTGTGACATCTATGAGAGCAGTCCGATTCGTTTGCAAAAGTTGGAACGCTTTATCCAAAGATGAGAGTTTTACAAAGAAGCGCCTTACTCAAGCTAAAGCAGCAGCCTCAACTGAGTTTTTGGCGGTTATGGTGATTAATGATCGGGTTTACCTGATAAGCGTCAACCTCCAGGGAATTCACAACCACGTTGAACCATCAATAAACCATCTAGGTAAACTCGTTAGCCTAACCAATTCAGATGGAGACGATATATCTGTAGTCTATCACTGCGATGGTTTACTGTTATGCATCACGGAAGACCCCCATAGGTTCGTCGTTTGGAATCCTTACTGCGGCCAAACCCTGTGGTTCGAGCCAATAAGCAGACCAAATTGGGGAAATTATGCTATAGGATACGAGAATAGCAAATCATGCCGCAGCTACAAAGTTTTGGGACTTATTGAATCTTCTGGATACGTTCGGTATGAATTGTACTACATCAACTCTAAATCACCTAGTGATATGACTATCCCGATTACTATCTTTCCAGATTGGGATATAGAGTTTTATGCACGTGGCGTGTCTCTCAAGGGAAACACTTATTGGTTTGCTCAAGAAAATGGTGTAGGAGACGACGGAACAGAAATAGGGGACCAAGATTTTTTGATCTGTTTTGATTTTACAAAAGAGAGATATGGACCGCGTCTAAGTCTACCGTTTCACTCAATTATGGATGATACTGTGACTCTATCTAGTGTTAGAGATGAGCAACTTGCAGTGTTATTTCAGCAAGTGGATACGTTACATTTGGAGATATGGATTACGACTAAGATTGAGCCCGAAGCGGTGTCGTGGAGCAACAAGGTGTTCTTAGCGGTGGAAATGGAACCACTCGATGATTATCCATTTGAAGTTACATCAGGGAGTTTCTTTGTTGACGAGGAGAAGAAAATTGCCGTGGTTTTTGATGTTGAAAGACGTAAGCAGATGGGCTACTTCGCTTATATCATTGGAGAGGATGGATATTTCAAAAAAATTGATATCATAGACCCTTCAGAAGAGTGTTTTTTCCCACGTATGTGCTCTTATGTTCCTTTAAGCACTTATGTCTAGTTTCAGATATCAAATAAACTCGGCATATTCTAGGACAGGGGAACGAGTACTCCAACTCTATCACAGTCACTGTCAGAGAAATCTATCTCTATGAGCTTCTCGTCATCATTGTGTTCGAATGGTCTGTCTTGCTTTCTATATCATATTCGGGTTCAAATTTTCAGCACGATCTGTTTACATTGCAGTCATGAGAAAGACGCCTAATTATGTTAACCGTTGAGATATTTATTTATTTTTGTGGTTTTTTGTGAAGACTTTTACCCTAATGGAGAACATGTTACATATTATATAGTTTTTTCTAAGCTCGATTCTATAATTTAGTTCATATTATATACTGATACGAGTCGCGTGGAAATCGTGCTTTACAGCTTTATCATATTCTATGAATATGCCCACTTTGTATTACATTTTTAGATTAATATATCCACAAAAGTTTACAATATAACTTTTTGAAGATATAGTGCTCAACCATGCCAAAAACAACTTAAAAGTTATTAATTATGTTTGTGCTTATCTCCCAATCGTTAAGAAAATAATCACCGAATGATTATTTTACATTTTAACTCACTTTCTCATAGGAGATCCTAGTAGCCAAGGAATGCAAAGATCGACCAAAAAAAAGCAACTAGTAAAGTGCTATCGAATTATTCTAAAATATATATATTTGACATGTTTTCTTTTTCTTTTTTTTTTATATCACCATTTGCATTTTATTATTGATGTAAATGTTTCTTTATATGAGTAACGTTTGCTTCTATGATTTCAAACACGAATTTACAGATTTATTATTATATAGCACCCATATATTGATCCACAATAAATTGAAAACATATTTTTGGTAAACAGTCTGCATTCTGCAATAGTTCTGAAACCTATCGGCCGTTACTTGAATACATTACATTTCAAATAATTTACGTGGATCAAATCAGAAGTGATCTGTATCCACTTATAAAAGCAATCATTTTGTTCACAATGATGATACTCAAGCAAACATGCATACACATGATTAACTGATTGGTGTGATGTCGAATCTCACATAGACAATAAAATTCTAAGAACTCTTAGATTTGTTTGTCTGGATGTAGTATTAGATAAAACTACAACTTCACTTTAACTGGTCCACAAATCCACCCATCTAGGGGTTAGGACCTTTTCTTTCACGTACAGCACATGCGAACATGCCTGCTGCTTATGTAATAATTTTTATTTGTACAAAATATTTCACATCAATATTTCATTAGGCCTGATTACTATTGCCTTTAATTTGGGTTTTTATATATTACTATGCAAATTCAATATCAGTGAAAATAGAAAATACATATCCTCAAACCCCGCTTTTGCTTTATTAAAAATTAAAATATTGCATGACTTTCATTTTTCTTAAAAAACTTCTAACATTTTATCTAAGTTTGTTTGATAATATCGACTAAAAATGTTACGGTAATATGTTTTTTTGTTTGTATCAATGTTAAGTATGTTACTAATATGTTAGTACTAAACAACAATTCATCTACTGTTCCTTCTGAATTTACGTTTATATATATATATCATATAATAAAAATAGGTGGATATGGAAATTTTATTCAACATTCTTTGTGGTGATTAATCTGAAAGGACATTGAGTTTTAAGTCAATAGAAACCACAGAGAGAGCTTTATGAATTTGTGGTATGTTTTTCAAGTGATTGGAACAGTTGTTTTGTTTTGATTTAAGTCGTGGCCCAACGATTCCCCTATAAATTGTATTGTGATTGATTGCGGACGTGACACCATTTGCTTTATTCAACGTGAACAATTTTTCCTTTTATTCGTTCTGGTAGAAACTCAGATTTAAGATAAATATGTATTATACGTATAGTCGTATACCATGCACAGAAAATATGTATATTATGAGGATATATAATTTCTTATAAATTCCAATCACCGTAACAAAACCAATGTTACAAATTTGATGGATATATGTATAATGAGTTTGTTTGGAAATATAATAACTTTTTTTCGATAATAGCTATAGCTGTTCCAGAGCATTTTAAGTTGTCAGAAACTTGGATTCAGGTATATATTATTCAGATGCGGAATCCATATATTATAACTCAAGCCGGCCCTGTAGTTTCCACTCTCCAGAACAAATATGTTTTAAAAATAAAATCAACGTTTATACGAAATGTAATTGTTTAAGGCCTCAGACAACATAAACCATCTTTCTTACCAAGATTGCTTAGAAAAAGTATACAATATTCATTTTCACTTGTATTATGTTGTTCAACAAATGTCTTAAGTCCTCTCATGACTCATCATCTTCATGATCTAGTTAGCATATGCAAATTCGAAACGTAATAAATAGAGACATATACTTTTCAGATAAAAAAAGAATTAGCACAGAAATTCAAAAGCACGTGGTGAGACTTTTCTAAGTATATAAATTGTTAAGTACGTAGACTCTACACACCTTGCTTAAGGACCCATACATCTCCTATAACTCTATGAACTAACTAAATCAGTCACCCAAGTTAACACAAATCAAAATGTGTGATTGTAATTAGCTCTTTACAAAATGTTCCAAACTAATTCATTATTATGCTGACAAAAGAGTTGAATATCTAGAGTACGCCAAAGTTTAAAAAACATAATAAGTACTCTCAACTGCGTAGATATTACTTTGAAGTCAACGGATTTTGTATACCGACGGCTTTCTTTATAGGGTGCATGATGCATTAAATGATAGATAAGATATTTTGCTGATGTCTATCTGATGCATTAGTTGATTCTGAAATTAGTTTATTTCCGACTATAAGTTGATTACACTAATATGAGAATGAGTCACAAATATATACTACTATACGAAATACGATTGATGTGTGTTGTAAAATGAGATCACATTGGAAATGCGAAAGTGGGGTCATCATAATATCATAATAGGAAGTCCAAAATTACGAGCTGCCCGATATTATGGTCACCTATGATGGCTGCCTTTTCTGCTAGTACTTTGGCCCACTTCACTCACCATTTTGCAACTTTTTTCAATTATTGGATTTCGTTTCTTTCTAATATGATAGGTTGACAACTAAAATAATTAGGTGATAATGGAAAATGTGGTTCATAGTTGATATAAATATGAAATTGTTTACCATAACATATGATATACATGCTCTCTAATATATCATAGTGAGAACCACGATTTATGATGGAAGCACTGATAAAAGAAGTAATAGTAAATTAGATGGAAAGATCCCAAAAGCTAGCTTTTGACCAAAGGTAGATAAGTTGAGAAACTGATTTCTTCATAAATCGTGCTTCTTATGTCATCCGGAAGAAACCAAAAGGGTATAGAAAGTTAAGAACTTGATGTCATCCCGAATGAACCAAAGGGATGGGTTATGTAATGTCTATCAATATAGTTATTTTTTTGTGGCAACAAAATTCTTACTATAGTTTGTTATTAATTTCCTTGATATTAAAATTAAACGAGTGTTTATTATATAGTCATTAAATTTAATAATTGAGGATGGAATTAAACGAGTCTTTGACCTCTAAAGAGGACGAAATAGTTTTGATAATCACATAGTTTTGTTTTTCCGTAAAATTCAACCAAAAGAAAAGAGTCCACAAGTAGAGAAGCAAGTTGTTTTGACAATTCATATAGTCTTCATAACAGCGATTGCTCTCGTAAGCCAACGACTGACTTCTCTACTGATTGTTTCTTGCAAGTAAGTATACAGAAGACTATTATATTACAATGTTTTTGAAGGAATCTTATGATATTATTATTATTAGAGTGATTTATTACCTCTTATCGTCTTCAAGAATCAAGACATGTGGTCTTGGACTGTTGTGTGTGTTGACCCGGCTTCTCCAATGAACCTTCATTAATATATGCATTTCTTTTTTTATACATTATACAGTCATTGTTGGCTAAGGCTCTGTTCCCACAAGGCACGCAGAGTGAAATGCACTTGCGGACTTGTAAAGAAACATACTAGGCAAATTAATACGGATATGTTTATCAGAATAATACTGTTTTATATTGTAGCCAGTTCGTGATCCGAATCTTAATGTAAAACTAATGGTAGTGTGCATGTATAAACCATCGGCGTGTATTATAATAGCAAATATCATATCATCTCAAACAGATATAGATTAATTATCTTGATAAGTGTGTATTACCATTAGGTTACTCGCTATTTGAAATAAAGAAGTACACTATCTGAGCTGTTTTATGCGTTCAATCCTCAAGATCAAGTCGACAACAGCAGTCAACAAGCTCACATGGAGAGTCATGGCACAACAAGTAGACTTTTCCTAGTTTACCTTTTAACCCCTCCGATTTTATTTTTATTTATTGTGGTCTTCCTTTTTGTTGGTAAATTAATAAATTATGAGTAATCCAAAAAAAATTCAATGCAAAATATCATCAGTTTGACCAAAAATTAACAAAAATTCAATGAAAATAATACACATGTTTACATAGTATTAAAATGAAAATTTTGTATCGAATAAGTTGTCGTTTTTTGGTTTCTACTGATATTCTGTTTTGTCTCTAATATAAACATGCAAATGTAATGAAATGAAATGATGATACATGACCATAGTTTTGGACAGCTTTCCCATTTGCTCGGACGATTATGCCCTTATCTTATTGGACTCTGAAGTCTGAACAACACACGTCTATATAACTCACACACCTCATAACCACAACTTGTTGTTAGAATACTCAAATCCTCACAACTCTCTCTCTCTCTCTCTCTACCTCACGCCCCATACCTTCTCGAAATGACAGGTTCCGTTCCGGAAAACCAAACAGCTCCGCCGCCGCCACCGGTGAAGCATGTGCCGTCGGAGTTAGGTGTCCCGGCGAAACCACCAAAGAAGAACAGATATGCATTCGCGTGTGCAATCTTAGCTTCCATGACTTCAATCCTCCTTGGCTATGGTTAGCTTTCTCGTTGTTTATCTCTCCTTTAATTATGATTCTCTCAAGTAAGAGACTTGGTTAACAAAAACAAGCTTGTTTTGGTTTTGCAGATATAGGAGTGATGAGTGGAGCAATGATTTACATAAAGAGAGACTTAGATATTACCGATACACAAATCGGTATCCTCGCTGGATCACTCAACATCTATTCTCTTATAGGTTCTTGCGCCGCCGGAAAAACCTCCGACTGGATTGGTCGGCGTTACACTATCGTGTTGGCTGGAGCCATATTCTTCGCCGGAGCTATCCTCATGGGATTAGCCCCTAACTACGCTTTCCTCATGTTCGGAAGATTCATCGCCGGTATCGGCGTCGGATATGCTCTCATGATTGCACCAGTTTATACCGCCGAAGTCGCTCCGGCCTCATCCCGTGGCTTCCTCAACTCCTTCCCTGAGGTACACATTTGTTATATAATAAGATTACACTCTCGGTTATTATTTTTTACCTTTTTACTATTTAGAATTTTTACATCGGGCTATTTTGACTTTTCGCCGTATTAGAATTATTATCTGACGTGGCAGAGCGGTTATGATGACGTGTACAGGTGTTCATAAACGCCGGGATAATGCTCGGGTACGTATCGAACCTGGCCTTCTCGAAGTTTCCGTTGAAGCTGGGATGGAGACTCATGCTCGGGATCGGAGCCGTACCTTCAGTGGTGCTCGCCATCGGTGTTCTAGCTATGCCGGAATCTCCACGGTGGCTCGTTATGCAAGGCCGTCTCGGCGAAGCCAAACGCGTTCTCGACAAAACCTCTGATTCCCTCGCCGAATCAGCTCTCCGTCTCGAAGACATCAAACACGCCGCCGGTATTCCCGCCGATTGCCACGACGACGTCGTTCAGGT
>NC_025699.1:9797432-9807271 GCF_000633955.1 Camelina sativa | reverse complement strand
TGACGTGTACAGGTGTTCATAAACGCCGGGATAATGCTCGGGTACGTATCGAACCTGGCCTTCTCGAAGTTTCCGTTGAAGCTGGGATGGAGACTCATGCTCGGGATCGGAGCCGTACCTTCAGTGGTGCTCGCCATCGGTGTTCTAGCTATGCCGGAATCTCCACGGTGGCTCGTTATGCAAGGCCGTCTCGGCGAAGCCAAACGCGTTCTCGACAAAACCTCTGATTCCCTCGCCGAATCAGCTCTCCGTCTCGAAGACATTAAACACGCCGCCGGTATTCCCGCCGATTGCCACGACGACGTCGTTCAGGTTCGCGTTTTCGACCTAATTTCTCAATTCGCGATTTCTCCGGCGAGACTTTGACCTAATTTCGCCTGTAAAATTTTCAGGTGTCGAGGAAGAACAGTCATGGAGAAGGAGTATGGAGAGAGCTATTAATCCGTCCGATTCCAGCCGTGCGTCGTGTTATGATCGCCGCAATCGGAATCCATTTCTTCCAGCAAGCTTCAGGAATCGACGCGGTGGTTCTCTTCTCACCTCGGATCTTCGAAAAAGCCGGACTCAAGACCGATCACCAACAGCTTCTAGCAACCGTAGCAGTAGGAGTGGTGAAGACGTTGTTCATACTAGTCGCCACTTTCTTACTCGACCGAATCGGAAGACGACCGTTGCTTCTAACCAGCGTCGGAGGAATGGTAATCTCTCTAATAGCGTTAGGAACTTCTCTAACCATTATAGACCACACGAAGAAGAAAGTGACGTGGGCTGTGGTGTTAGCTATAGCTACGGTGATGACTTATGTAGCTACGTTTTCGATAGGAGCTGGACCTATCACTTGGGTTTACAGCTCTGAGATATTCCCCTTGAGGTTGAGATCACAGGGTTCGAGTATGGGTGTGGTTGTGAACAGAGTGACGAGTGGTGTGATCTCGATGACGTTTCTTCCCATGTCGAAAAAGATGACTACAGGAGGAGCGTTTTACTTGTTTGGTGGGATTGCGACGGTGGCTTGGCTTTTCTTCTACACTTTCTTGCCTGAGACGCAAGGGAGGATGCTTGAGGATATGGAGGAGCTTTTCAATGGTTTTAGGTGGAGAGATTCCAAGAATAAGCCTAAAGGGAACCCAGAGAAGACGATTGCGAATCCGGAGGTTGAGATTGTATCGAACAAGCAGTATAGAGAATGAGTGAGGTGGTTTATTAATGTATCTAAAAAAAATGGTAATTGGGTTTTTATGATAAGGAATGATAATATTGGGAAACCAACAAATGTGGTATTAACAAAAACATGTTTATTTTGTGCATGTGAGAGTTGCAATAACAAAACAAATTGCTAAAAGAACTTGATTAACTTAACATGCTTTAACTAAAAATGAAAATCATAGTTCCTTCTAGTGATTAGTCCTTAGCTTTCACACCTGTTGATTCTGATGTATGCATTCGAAACCAAACAAAAGAAACACAAGCTGATAAGTTTTAGAGTTTTTTTTCTTTACTGTTCCATTTAAATGATGTATTCAAATTTGAAGTAAAAATGTAAATTTATTTGACTTTTGTGACCACTAGTATTTTGCAATGTGAATTCTTATTGGTAGAATTGATTGTTCATACTTAATGAATGGAGTTTCTATGCAAACAAGATACAATGGGATTGAACTTTGAGATAATTTTTAAATCTTGGATCATTCAACTAAAACATCACTTAAAATAAAAAGCCCACAAATAACTTACTAAAACAATTCTCGTTTTTTTTCAAGGGTTCCTTCTTTTGTTTTTTTGTTTTTGTTCGCTCACTCATCCCTCATCCACACGAAAGAAAAATTTACAGCATGTAATAATTTAGAGATAAACTTTTGAAAAGAGATAATGAAAGGAGAAGCCTCGTTTCCTTCTGGTGGTGATTGATAGTCCTTACTTAGCATTCACACCCTGTAGAAGACCTCTGCTGATTGCTCGTCCCAACATCGATTGTGTCTGGCAAGTATCTATTGAAAAGGTAAAAGACAAGAAAATCTTAAGACCAAACCCCGCAATATAAAAGATGTATGAGGTATAAAAGTATTGTTTAGAAACTTACAACTCTTCTTCTTCTCCACTCTTCAACGCGTTCTTGGCAATGCATTGGAAAGCTTCCTCCACGTTAGTGCCTTCCTTGGCAGAGGTCTCAAAGTAAGGAATGTTCCCCTTTGAAGCACACCAAGCTTTAGCCTTTTTCTCTGAAACCTGCCATCAAACGAGAGTTTGTATTTGGACGTTACATCACCTCAGAAAAGATTCATGAACAATGGAAAATCACGCAAGCAAGCACATACCACTCTGCTGTTTCCACCATCTACGTCAACCTTATTACCGATAAGAACAAATGGAAAATTCTCTGGATCTGATGGACTCGCCTGCAAGACATATTATTACACTCGTGTTACAGATTTGCTTATCGTGAAGAATCTGTGTACAGGGGTGAAGACAAGCATGAATTATGGTTTACCTGGATCAGAAATTCTTCCCTCCAGTTGTTCAGATTGTCAAATGACTTCATGGAGTTGACATCATATACAAGAACACAGCAATCAGCACCACGGTAAAAGGCTACACCAAGGCTCTGAAACCTTTCCTGTCCAGCTGTATCCCAGATCTGTAATAGAACCATTGACAAAGAAAAGACAGGAACAACAAGTAAGTTTTGTTTTGCAGCTCAATTAAGTAAGGCAGTACACACCAAATTTAACCACAAACAAGGTTAGCCTGAAAGATTCTGGCAGAAACTTATTAGTTAATACATTCTGCTCAGAGTCAGCAACTATCTCTCTTGAATACAACTAGAAGCGCCATTGAGCTTAGCACATGCATCTTACATTAAAAGAAAACTGAGTAATAAAGCACTAGTAAGAACCTGTAAAGTGAAAAGGCGATCTTCAAACTGTACTTCCTTGGTCAAAAAGTCAGCTCCGATGGTAGCCTTGTACTGGTTGCTGAACTTTTTATTAACATACTGATTCATCAAAGAGGTTTTTCCTACCCTGCAATAACCAAACGTTAGACAAGTCCAAAATTAGTTATACTCAAATAACAATAGATGATCAAGAAGAATACACACCAATTTCATGTACTCGTTAAAGAAACAATTTTTTTGATAACCACGAAAAAAAGAGAGTCCAAACGAGTGCATATTAAAACCAACATGAAATTGATTATTAAATGACAGATTCAGTACCAGCAAATCAGATGCAGAGAAAAGAACATGCAAAAAAGAAACCAAAACCTCAGATCATAAGTAAGTTTAGCAACTTCATGTTGTCGGAGAACCAACAAGTATAGACTAAAACCGTGTGGTATAGTGAAACTCAAGTTATTTGGGTTTTGAGACTATTGTCATCTCAATTTTTAACCAAAGAAGAAAATATCAGATTTTTTGGATAATGAAAAAAAAAAAAGCTAACCTAACATCAGATCAAATTCAATTCAATTATGGGTTCTTAAATTAATTAATAAGAGAAAAGAAAACAAAATTGCAGCAGTAACCTAAGGGATTGATCAACAAAATTAAGCAAATCACACAGTTCAAAGGAAACGAATTAGACAAAAATCCGACTTAAATCTCAAAACCCCAAAATAAGAAACACCGAATCACTCATCAGAAAACTCAAGTAATCACATGTAGGACAAATATACAAATTAACATAAAAAAGAAAGAGAGAAAACAAACCCGCTATCACCGAGGATGATGACTTTGAGGAGGGTACGTCTACGTGACGGCATCGTATCGGATCTTCTCTTAGAGAAGAAAAAAGAGAGGTTGAACAAAGCTGAGAGAGATCTCTGGTAAATTTTTGTGGAAGAAAGGGTGTTTTCTCTGTTCTTCTAAGCTGTTCCTGATCTGTCTTCTGATTGATTTCTCTTGGGGCGACTAGTAGTATTTTGTCTTCTTATTAAAAAGGGCTGAGAGAATTATTATTATGTTTAATAATTATATCAAAAAAATATATTTATTCACATATTTTAATTAACGAACAAGCAGCTCTCGTAGCTCAGTTGGTTAGAGCACCCGTTTAGTAAGCGGGAGGTCTTGAGTTCAACTCTCAACGAGAGCAATTTGCTTTGTTTAATTTTTTTGGGTTTGCTCTTTTCATAAGTTTTGTAATAAATCATTCCTTTTTACAACTGTGTTTTTTTTTTCTTTTTACAAATTTAGTTCTAGCCTAGGTACATAAATTGCATGGCTGTATTAATACCCCAAATATAGACCCTACAAAAAGAAGACATTACCAATGTAGCAACAACAACAAAGATTTGAAAAGCAATCTTTAAAAATAGATTTTGAAACACACAAAGAGGTTTTGTGTTTCTTCTCTTTGTTTTTTTGTTCATCTCTCTCTCTCTCCCTCCCTCTCTTTCTTGTAAAAAACCAAAAGAGGAGAGAGCTTCACGATTAAAAAAAAAGAACATATACAAAAAGAAGACACCAAAAGAGAGATTATGGCGGAGGGGCAATCCCCGGAGAATTCACCGCCGTCCCCTACACCTCCATCTCCGTCATCATCCGACAATCAACAACAATCCTCTCCTCCGCCTCCTGATGATTCCTCCTCCCCCCCAGCTCCTCCTACCCCTGCGGATTCCTCTTCCTCTCCTCCACCGCCTTCTTCAGGCGGCTCACAATCTCCACCTTCTCCTCAAGGAAACAATAACAACGATGGCAACAATGGTAACAACAACAACAACAACAATGGTAATGGCAACAATGGTAATAACAACAATGGTAATAACAACAACGGCAATAACAACGGCGGGAATAACAACAATGGCAATAACAACAATGGAAATAACAACAACAACAACGGCGGAGGAAACAACAATCGTTCACCTCCGCCTCCTTCAAGAAGCTCCGACCGTAACTCTCCTTCCCCACCTAAAGCGCTGGCTCCACCTAAATCAAGCGGTGGTGGCTCCAAGTCCTCACGAAACAATGAACCGAACACGGCTGCTATCGTTGGGATTGTGGCTGGTGCTGGACTCTTGTTTCTTGTTATGATATTGTTCTGCGTCTGTTGTTGTCGCAAGAAGAAAAAGAAGCATCAAATGCCTTATTATTCAGGTAACGGTTTAGCCACCGGCATAGGCACAAATAGAACCCATCAAACCTAACCCTATATATCCTACCCCAGTTTCTAATTTAGAACCATTTCTTGTTCATCAAGCTAATTAATATTCTAATTCGTGAAAATGGACTTAAGAACCTCTAAATCACCTTCCACAATATTTTTGAGATATCATGTCCTAGGTAAAGTTTTTGAATATGGTTTTCTTGTTACTCAAGCAACAAGGTAAAACTCAAGTCTCTGTTTTATTTCAGGTGATCAATACCAACAGCAGCAATACAATAACCAGAGCGACCACGTAATGAATCTGTCTCATCAGTATCCTGGATCAAACGGGAATAGTAACTGGATGAATTCACCGCCTCCACCACCACCTGGAAGCTGGCAACCGTCCCCGCCACCACCACCACCGCTCGTCTCAGGGGGTATGAACAACGGAAACAGCAGTGACATGAGCTCAAACTACTCAGGTCCACATGGTCCGTCTCTACCACCACCTCACCCTTCAGTGGCTTTAGGTTTCAACAAGAGCACATTCACTTACGACGAGCTAGCTGCTGCAACTCAAGGCTTCTCTCAAGCAAGATTGTTAGGTCAAGGCGGGTTCGGGTATGTTCACAAGGGAATACTTCCCAATGGGAAAGAGATTGCGGTGAAGAGTCTGAAAGCGGGAAGTGGACAAGGAGAGCGCGAGTTTCAGGCTGAGGTTGATATCATTAGTCGAGTTCATCATCGGTTTCTTGTGTCTCTTGTTGGGTATTGTATTGCAGGAGGACAGAGGATGTTGGTTTATGAGTTCTTACCTAATGACACACTTGAGTTCCATCTCCATGGTAAAAGTGGCAATGTTCTTGATTGGCCTACAAGGCTCAGGATTGCTTTGGGATCAGCTAAAGGTCTTGCTTACTTACATGAAGACTGTGAGTCATAACAAAAATCTAAACTCTTCCATCTTATTGGGAAACTCGAGTGGTTTAATCAGTGATGTGATCAAACTTTGCTTTATTGACTTTGTTGACTTAGGTCATCCCAAAATCATTCATAGAGACATTAAAGCTTCAAACATTCTTCTTGACGAGTCCTTTGAAGCCAAGGTAAGCTAATGATTTTGACTCCTAATGCTTTCAGTTTCTTTGGCATTTCTTTATTTCATTAAAACTGAACTGCCTCAACTCTGCAGGTTGCAGACTTTGGGTTAGCGAAGCTATCTCAAGACAATGTTACACATGTCTCCACTCGTATCATGGGAACTTTCGGGTAATAACAAGAATAACTGTTCATGCAAATTCCAGTAGCCCTTGCTTCTATATTAGAAACGTTCTTGGTTTATAATCTCATTCAAGAATCTCAAATTGTGAATCATGTGACAGGTACTTGGCTCCAGAGTATGCGTCAAGCGGTAAACTGACAGACAGGTCAGACGTTTTCTCCTTCGGAGTGATGCTTCTTGAGCTTATTACCGGACGCCGACCTGTTGATCTCACTGGTGAAATGGAAGACAGTTTGGTCGATTGGGTTCGTAACCATATCATCATATTAATGGTTCCCTCTGTTAGTATCTTGTGTGCTTAATGCAAACTTGGTTACTTTTTTGTTACACAGGCAAGACCCTTATGCATAAACGCAGCTCAAGACGGAGATTACAGCGAACTAGTTGATCCACGGCTCGAGAACCAATACGAGCCTCATGAGATGGCACAAATGGTGGCTTGTGCCGCTGCAGCCATCAGGCACTCAGCTAGACGCAGGCCTAAGATGAGCCAGGCAAGTTTTACTTTAGAACATGACTACTCTTTGAAACATATAACATTACATAAACAAGAAAATGATCATGATGGTCCAATGTTTAAACAGATTGTGCGGGCTCTTGAGGGAGATGCAACGCTAGACGATCTAAACGAAGCAGGGAAGCAAGGGCAGAGCTCATATCTCGGGAGGGGATCAAGCTCGGACTATGACTCGAGCACTTACAGTGCAGATATGAAGAAGTTCAGGAAAGTGGCCTTGGATAGCCATGAGTACGGTGCAAGCAGCGAGTACGGGAACACGAGCGAGTACGGGCTTGACAGCGAGGAGAATCGTAGAGGAGGGCCTAACAACAACAAAACAACTCCTCACCGAGAGTTTTGATTTAGCTGTGTTTTGTTTCCCTTAATGACATTTTTTTAAAACTCTTTTTTATCTTTCTTTCTTTTTCTTGTCACCGTTGGATTTGTGTTCGTCTGTGAAAAAACCAAAAAATCAAAACTTTTGGTTGTGATTAATTGATTGATTTATTAATGCTAATTGTCTCCTACTAATGTTACAATTGTGATTTCCATTTCTTGTATCTAAGTAACTTGGGAATTGCATAAATGACAAGAATTGAACAACTCCATATTGAATCCAAATTACAAAGTTTCCATCTTTTTAGTGATCCCTTTCGATTTCAATATCATTGCAACTCCAGATGGAATCAAAATCTCAAAGATTCTAACTTTATAAATCTATTTCAATCTCCTTTATGACCCTTCTAAAGCTGAAGTGAAGACTAATGGATGATAAGAGACACAAGGGGTTTTGTGGAATTTTACGAAAATGCCATTCTAGAGAAATCTCAGAAACAGAGGATAACAACAGAGAAGGAGATCATGAAAGTGTAAAGAAGGATCAAGAAACCAAAATAGAGAGCCCAATTTCTCTTAAACTTGCCAAAGTAGCTATCTGGTGGTTCTTGATAAGGTACTTCCAGATCCCAAGCAGCAGCCGAGGCCTCGTCACCATCGCCGCCGCTTAGGAAATCACCAGCGGCGATTCTTGACTTGATGAAACGGAGCTTATGAGTGGCGAGACCGAGAGTGAGCTTGTGGCAGCGACGCTGGTACTTGAAGCCGTTGATGCAACGGAGGGTTTGAGCGACGGAGACGTAGAAGAAGAGGTGGGAGAAGGAGAGGAGGCAGATGGGTGCCCAACAATGACGGCAGCGGAGACGACCTGAGGGTTGGGAGAGAGAGAAGAAGACTATGGCGAGGAAGATGAAAAAGAGCTGAAAGAGCTTGTGGAGCTTCTTCTTCTGGTGGTCAATGGCTCGTTTCTTCTCGAGGGTTTTCTCGAAGTGGAGCTGGATTATGGAGTTGAGGGCTTGTAGTGCTGTTTCTTTTGGGATGAATGGTTGGTTATGGTGGTCGATTTCGTCTTCGTAGTCCGCCATTGAAATGGGGACTGAGAAGAGAAAAAAAGTGTTCTTTTTTTTTTTTTGTTTCTTTTGGTTAAGAGAGAAATGGTTTGGTGATTGTGTCAAGGAGAGAGAACATGTGGGTGTGGTTCGTATCTCCAGACATAAGTATTATCCATCTCAACGGTCATTCATATTTTGGATGTTTTGTCCTTATTCAATAAATATTTTCATTTATTGACACAGTAAAATAATGCGGTTCGTGGTTGAAACAGCTTATGTCTCTACATAGCCACCAATCTAGTTAGTGCCGATGCATAAACCTCGACAATGAGCATTACATTCAGTGATCAAAATCTCAATTACCTACAGTAGAAAGCCTCCTGACATCCTCTATCCTCTAGGACACGAAAGAGGCGAATGCAAAGGAAACTTATCAGTTAGCGGTATACCATTTTGATGAGATTGCCAAATTAGTCCCAAAACTTTGCTCTCTAGAAAGACTAATCCCACTTTTTCACACATTTAAAGAGATCACATTTCTTTTTATTTTATATGATTATTTATATTTAAAGACATTCTCATATATAGGATGACCAATGAGGATGGTTAATGGTTGAGTTCCTCAATTTATGGATATAGTATGTGTCAAGTTCACAAAAAGCATTGAGTTGCATGTCTAGTCATGTTTATGGTGTTCAGCTTCCATAAAAGATTACAATAACTTGATAATGATCATCATCATCATACTACAAATTCTTATTTTTTTCCTTTAAAATTTAAAGGTTTCTTTTCAATATTTGCAAAAATATATATATTTTTAAGAAATCTATTTCACATGTTTAATTAGAACAGTGACATTAATGTTAAATACATTTGATAGGGTTAAAAAAGCCATAACATATCACAATTTTAATCAAAAGAACAACTAGAGGAATACAATTTTATTTATCGAGTAAGAAGAAAGAAAGAGTATCTTGTTAGTATCACAAGAAACGAAATATATGTTTACGTACGTTCATTTTATTGGATTATATATAGAACGTAGATGAAGTCATTAGAATGTAAGGGTACTAAATAACAATCTCAATACTAATGCATGCCACTAGCCACACATAGTTCTATACAGTATTTGCCCAACGAAAGATCAGTTGCCGCAAATCCACATGTAAGGGGCACTAATAACAATCTCAAATCTCAATACAAGGTCAAAATACTCAAGTCAGTAAACTCCTGATTGATTGATGAGAAAGGATCATGCACCTCAATGTAAATTCCTATAGACTGATCATGCTATATGACATTACTCGACAAAAAGCCTTATCATACTCTCTGGAAAGACCACCTCACAAAAGACTTGGCTGACCGTCAACTCACGGTCTCTAAGCTAATGATGTTATTGAAAAAGATAGATAACCAGGACTAAAGAAATATAAATCAAGATCTAGAGCAAATTCTCTAGGAACAAAATCTAGGGTGTAAGAAGATATGAAACATCAATAAGTTTTCAGAAAAAAACTGATCAAAATTTCTTAAAACACACAACAAGTCAGCCAATTTCTTGATCAAGAACTGCAAGAAAAAAA
>NC_025699.1:9750429-9797031 GCF_000633955.1 Camelina sativa | reverse complement strand
TTATCTATGAATATTGAGCATAGATTTAGCTTCAGTCTGCTGCTCAACCAAATCTTCACTAGCATACTTACTAAGCAGATCCATCTTCTTCTTCTCCAACACCATCTTCTCAATCTCCTTCTCATCAGGCAACGGAACATGCACAACAAACTCCCTCTCTTTCTCCTCTTCTTTCTCCCTCTCCCTCCTCTCCTCCTCAACAACATCCTCTTCCTCCTCAAACAACACCTCCTTAGCCGCAGCAGCAGCAGCTCCAACACTCACAACCTCAGTAGCACCTTTCCTAGCTTCCTTCCTAACCTCATCTAATCTCCTCCACTCCTCAACCGATCTTTTCCTCATCTCTCCTTCAGCATTCCTCTCTAAACTCTCCAAAATCCCATCTTCATCATCTCTATAACCGTAATAGCTAGCATCTATCCTCTTGTAAATATCATACCTAGTTTTACGCTTCCTCAGCTCAGGAGGCTTCTCGAAAAGCTCTCTAACTCCAGGAAGCTTCTTAGCAGCACCGAAATAACGATACCCAGGACCACGTCCACTAGGGTTCGGTACATCGATGATGTTACCTTCTAGATCCGTCATCTTCGCTCCGTGTCTCGAGTGATTCGGACCTCCTAGCTCAACGATTCGTCGCTCCCAGTGATATCTTTCCCTGAGAAGCTTGTTAATCTCGTCGTTTAGATCTCGGAGTCGGTGCTCGCCTAATCCTTCGTTCTGAATCTCAGCGACTTTGCTACCGATCTCTCTCATGATTTGTTGTCTCCATTTGTCAGCTTCGGCTAGATCTCGGCATTCAGATGCTAAGTAAGGTCGACGCTCTCTGGGCTTCTTCTTCTCGGATTCTTTCATGGTGATAAACCTGTTGAGCATCGACTGCGCTTTCTCTTCATTACGAGCCATCTTGGATCTTCCGAGGTTACGATTCCACTATTAATCAAAGATAAAGCAAGAACTAACAGAAGAAATCGACACTTCTCTAGCTTTTGCTTGCTTAAACCCTAATTTGCAGAAACTGTAAATTAGATAGAGACGCGAAGGAGAAAGGGGATTGGGGTTGATTGGAGATATTTCGAGTTGTAGTATTTCCATTATTATATTATTATATATTCTGTATTTAAATAATTGTTTTCTGTTTACGCCTTGCTTTTAATACTAAGGCGGCCTTAGTAAGGCCCAATCTATCGGCCCAAACTTGTCACTTGAGATACACAGCTTCGTTCCTGCAATTTTTTTATGTTGTGCAATGTGCAATTGTGCATCATGTAAAAGGACTATTAAGCAAAATAGTAACGAAAGTATAAAATTGAAACATTTATAATTGACTGTTGGAGTTGTTTAAAATGATGCTATCTCAATTATCTGACTTTGTTGTGTGCTATTTGAAGTTTAATTGTGAAGGGAAAATATGTAACGCTTAAACTGTTTATTCAGAATAACAATTCCAAGATGAAGATGGAGGTTGCAAAGTAACACTAAAACCCAAATCTGTGATACAACTCCAACAGTCAATTCTAATGTTTCAATTTTACACCTCAACCATTACGAGTTATATCCAGAAAGACATGTGATATAGAATGATGCCATATTAATTATCTATCTTTTTGTGCTAGTTAAAGTTCATTTGTGAATGGAAAAACATCTAACGCTTTAACTATTATCAAGAATTAACAATTCGAAGATGAAGATGGAGGACTCAAAGTAATACTAAAACCCAAATCAATAAAATCTTTATCTCATACAATACTTATATTAACATTGCAAAGAGTTTCAAGGTTCTTCTTCTTGAGTTTTGAAAGAAATTTATAAGGAATAAAGAGGCATCAATTCGATCACTCAGAGCTACAAAACAATGGACTAAAACGCAAAACGAAAGCGGTTTTTGTTTGAAACGCAGACGCAAGTAAAACCCAGAGAGTTTGTCACACACCAAGTGCATCATAGAAACAAAAACAAAAAAAAAAAAAAGGAAATGAAACAAACAAATGGAGAAGCAAATAGAAAGTAAAAAAAGAAACTTTTGATCCCATTCATAAAACCCAAGCTTGTTAAGCCTTTGATCTTGAAGAGCTTAGAAGCATTTTCTGTGAACAATTCCTGGACCTGCCTCGTCATACTCAGCCTTGGAGATCCACATCTACAGAACACAAAACACACAATACTCAGCATTTGAATTAATTTGCAAACTAAGCAAGGAGAAATCCAAAAAGGCTCCGGGTCAATTTTTACCTGCTGGAATGTGCTGAGGGAAGCAAGAATGGAACCACCGATCCAGACACTGTACTTCCTTTCAGGTGGTGCAACGACCTTAATCTTCATGCTGCTTGGTGCAAGTGCTGTGATTTCTTTGCTCATACGGTCAGCGATACCAGAGAACATAGTTGTTCCACCACTGAGCACAATGTTACCGTACAGAGCCTTCCTGATATCCACATCACACTTCATGATTGAGTTGTAGGTTGTCTCGTGGATTCCAGCAGCTTCCATTCCCACAAATGAGGGCTGGAACAAGACTTCTGGGCATCTGAATCTCTCAGCACCGATTGTGATGACTTGCCCATCGGGTAATTCGTAGTTCTTCTCGATGGAAGAGCTGGTCTTTGAGGTCTCCATCTCCTGCTCGTAGTCAACAGCGACAAAGGAGAGCTTCTCCTTGATGTCTCTTACAATTTCCCGCTCTGCTGTTGTGGTGAACATGTAACCTCTCTCGGTAAGGATCTTCATGAGGTAATCAGTGAGATCACGACCAGCAAGGTCGAGACGGAGGATGGCATGTGGAAGAGAGAAACCCTCGTAGATTGGCACGGTGTGAGATACACCATCACCAGAATCCAGCACAATACCTGTTCAAGAAAATACAATCAGAGCTCAGTTTCAAAATACCAAATGAGTATAGTATAATAAACACAGAGAGAAAAGCCTAAAAATGCACTAACCGGTTGTACGACCACTGGCGTACAGGGAGAGAACAGCTTGGATGGCGACATACATAGCTGGAGAATTAAAGGTCTCGAACATGATTTGGGTCATCTTCTCTCTGTTGGCCTTTGGGTTAAGAGGAGCTTCGGTAAGAAGAACCGGGTGCTCTTCAGGAGCAATACGAAGCTCATTGTAGAAAGTGTGATGCCAGATCTTTTCCATATCATCCCAGTTGCTAACAACACCATGCTCAATCGGATACTTCAAGGTAAGAATACCTCTCTTGGATTGTGCTTCGTCACCAACATAGGCATCCTTCTGGTTCATCCCAACCATGACACCATGATGTCTTGGCCTACCAACAACACTAGGGAAAACAGCCCTGGGAGCATCATCTCCAGCAAATCCAGCCTTCACCATTCCAGTACCATTGTCACAGACGATTGGTTGAATATCATCAGCCTCAGCCATTTTATATGAAGCTGCAGCACAAACACACACACACACACACACACAAAAAAAACTCAATACTGTGAAACGAATCCTGATTGATTCATGTTAAGATGAACACATACTATTCCGTAGCATCTCTCAATCAATAGATTCAATTACTCAAAAACTACATCTAACCTTAATCAGTTCAGATTTCAATTGGCGTCTACAAATCATTTCCTAGATAATTAGAAAAACACAAACCTAACTGTAATCAGACTATGGATCTATCCCTAATCAGGTCAAGGTCAAGTAAAAATCTCCGATGATCGGGTCAACTGAAATAAATTCAAGTCAAAATCAAAAGAATCATAGATCCAAATTCAATCAATTCCAGATCTCTACGAAATTGAACAGTTCCAGATCGAGATCCAGCAGATATAAAAGTAGATCCAGAAAGTTCCTTTTACCTTGAAAGAAAGATGGAAAGAAACTGAAGAAGACGAGATTGAGGAAGAGAACAAGGCGATCTACAAGAGATAGAGCCTTGGCTTATTCTCTCTCTTTTAATCTTCTTCCTTTCTCTCTCTTACTTCTTCTTCGAAGTCGCCGGAGATAAACAGAATCGGCCGATGAAACTGAGGAGACAATTCAAAGAGGAGGAAAATATATGAATTTATATAGGCGGGTTGTTATCTCTTTACTCACTTTTTTTTTCGTCCTTTCAAAAAAAAAATTTAATAATAATAAAATCGACAGAGATGAATCATTTCGACCACAGGAAAAGATAACGTGACCTGGCTGTCAGACAGCCTTTTCCCTCGTGTTAACTGATTAATTGTGATTTAATACCCTTAATTAAAGATCTCAGCCGTTGGTTTTTTTTTCTTATTCAGATTAATCTGTTTTTTGCTGAGATGGCTTCATGACTGTGACCGGCTCGGCGTAAAATGACAGCTCCATTATTTTAAAAGGGCTGTAGTGTTAAAACTTAAACCGAGTCAAATTAGGGGCTAACGATAGTCGTGGTTGGCTTGTTGTTATATTAGGAATTTTCATAAAATTCAACGTATTAATTCGTTTTATATTTTGTGTCATAATTAATTCGTGTGTAAGTGGTATTTAATATATCAGACCGTGAAAGAAAGTGACTTTCATGTTGTGCTTACGGATATATATTATATACTATAGTATAAGAAGATATTATTTCATCGTATTCATATTCACTATTCACGATTATATTTGTATTAATCAAATGGCTACTACATCCGAACTCGTCAAAACAATATTGTGATGAATTCATTATTATAATATATATATATATGCTGACACACACATAATAGTTGTTAATCTTAGTATATAGTTGTATTGTATAAACATTGTCTAACTAATGTTTGGATATAAAGACTATAAGTAATGATGAGTTGAGGTACCAATGTACATTGAGTCTCTAGCCATTTTGTTGTGCCATATCTTTCTAATAACGTCACAACTTTCTTACATAATGATAACCTACATGAGATATATCATATATGTGTCTATATATTTGAGGTTATACTAACAAGTTCTTTCTAGCTAAATTTTGACGTTGATACCTAATAGTTTTTCTTTTTGGGGGCTATATATGTTTTGGGACTTTTGGCATCGAGCCATATGTATATAGTGAAATATATTTAACCATTTGCAATATGAAACATTTGAGGTAACGGATGTGATTTGTAGAAAGTGGAAAGACGCATATATTTTGTCTAAATTGAGGATTCCCATAGCTTACAAAACATATGAACGTACGTATGGCGTAGTTAAGATCGAATCATCGTGGGCTTCGTAAGTGAAAGTTATGACTTATGAGTAATAAACATTACGATTCTCATGTCCTAACAAAGAGAAAAAAAGCAAACTGAATCATTCATCATCATCATCATCATAAACTTTTTCTTTTTTTTAAAAAAAATATGTTTGTTGAGAGATTCAAAACTCAAAAAGTCAACTTTTTGAAGATGCACGTGAATGGCACGTGCCGGTAACAATCGTACCCAGGTGAGAGAGAGAAAGGGAGAGAATGTGGGAAGGTGAAGGCTGGCACCTACGAAAAACGTTGTGTCCATCATTACGAAACTACTTGTGATTTACATAACATTGCTACTATTATGATTACATTTAATTCTCACTATTTATTATATAGGGGTTATGGGTTATGTAAGGCAGGCCAGACCACGTTCATGTTTTTTTTTTTTTTTTTAATAATAAAAGAATACATATAAATGGCAGGCCACGTTCATATCTTTTGTTGGAGAAAAGTCAATTAAGGTTAGTTTTTCTTGATTTGGTATGTAATTAATAAGTTTGCTTGCTTGATCCCAGAGATCTAAAGCTTTTTCTCCACCCCTCAACTTTACTAGTAGTGGTACACCACAATCCACCCATAAAGTTTCTATTTCTTTTCTGGAATATGGGAAATTCATACTGTTAAACCCTACATGCAAATTGTTGCTAGACAAATTCATCAAACCATAAAGTTCTTTTACTCACATTATTTAACCTTCAAATTCTGAATAAGTTACAACCATTTTTTCACTTACACAATAGTAAAAACAATTCTACTATTTACTAAAAGTTCATCCATGAAGGAAAATATATTAGACAAATAAAAAACAAGAAATGGTTCCAAAATAAAAATCTGATAATAAATTAAACAACCAATATTACTTGTCTACTTTGAGGTACGGTGCACTTTTTAGATAATGAATGATAATATAGCTGAATTATTAAAGTTAGTCAATTATTACATGGATCAAAAACTTAGTAGGAGCTAAGCTAATCATTTTTATTTGTTTTTAGGTAGGTGAATTACATTTAGATTTTAGACTAACCACCATCTAAATATCAACAATGGAGTTTTATAACAACGCTATCATTATGGGCTTTGTATATAGGCCCAAATCGACATGACCCGGAAACAAACTAAATGGTCCAGAAAAAAGGCAAAATCGCTGTTTAAAAATTCAACCGCCGCCTCTCTGGAAATTTTCCTCCTCTGTTCATCTCCGTCTGAACGTACGATGTCCCAAGATTTTCAGTAAGATCTCTATTCAGTTGTTTTTTTTACGTTTCGGGAATTTTTTTGTTTAGTTTACGTTGTGTTGTGTTTTTGGTTTGTGAAACACTCCCAGATGCTAACACAAGCGTGTTCTGTTGAACTAAAATTGAAAGGCTAAACCAGAGTTGGTTTCTTGTGTATCAAGATTAGGTTTTTTATTGAATTAAAAAAATTGAAAGGATAAACCAGAGTTAGATTCAACTACGTAATTTGATCCATTCATCGTTTATGTGCAATATATATACACCGACTAATTGACAAATGCCTCTTACCCTTCCACAGCCGCCACAGTTCTAAAATAACCCTAAAATTGTTATTTTTGCTCTCCTAATCTTTCACTTTTCGTATTCTCCATCTCCGTCGAAACCATGTACGGTAGGATATATATATATATCTCTCTGTTGCTCGACGTTATTTAATTAATCTGCATTAGATTTTCTTCGTTGTTGATGAATCTCTGATTGTCTTCTGTTACGTTTCGTTTGGTGAATATTAACAGGTTATAGTGAAACACGCGCGCGTCTACTGGGACGTTGAGGATTTCCCACCCCCTCTTGGTTATGATTATGATGTGGTTGTTGATAATATCAAAAAAGCTATTAAGAATGAGTTGTTTGATGGCTTTGTGTCCTTCTATGCCTATGGTTCGCTGGCAACGGAGGAAGAGGACAATTTATTACGGTACGCCGGAGTCTTGTTCGTAAATTATAAAGCGGAAGATAAACGTGCGAGACTTAATCAGATGTTAGTGGACATGGTTTTCTCTGGGCATACGAACGTCCTTCGAGACCCGATAGGAAGAAATTTATAATATTAATATGATGGTAATTTCAAAAGGCATCCCAGAAGAAGGAGTTTCCGCGTGGTACAGGGCTCTTGAAGGGTTGGATAAAATGGGTTACAATCTTTTCTTAGTAGATCCTGATGACTGCGCACCAGGAAGGTTACCTCTTAGTGAGACCTGCCAAGCGAAAGAGCTGCTTCCTCTTTCATTCTTTATATGGCGTTGGGGAAACCTATTACATACTTGGTGAAGAACCTATCCTAGATCCTGTAACTGAGGCTGCTATTGCGGAGGAGGCGAGGTCACTAAGTGCTACTTCCGACAACTAGCTTCGCTTCGTTTTATATGATAACTGTCTGTCTCTGTCCAAAAAGAAAAAGCTTTGGTTTGATGTATGAAAACAAAATCATAACCAAAGTTTTGATAAGCTATTTATTTATTGAACCGATTCCTTCTTCAATGGAGAATCCCAAGTGTCAGGGTTCTTGAACTTACCGAGAACAACCAAACTCAGCCTTCTTACTGAACAAGCTTCCATCTATGTCCCACTCCATTCAAACAACTTGCAAGAATACATATGCAGCCAAATCATTCAAACCTTTTCATCCGGTTACCTTGTGTTTATTGGATGCAGAAGCCAAAATTTTACTTGATTAGTAGATATCATACGAAATAAACAGAAAATATTTCTGGAAATTTCAACTAATCTACTTTTTAGTACTCTGTTTATGTTGTCCTTTTGAAGAAGCTAGTTCAATTTTGACAAGGAGGAGGTTGATGCTTATTGGTGCCAGTAACCCCTTTGACAAGGAGGTTGCCGCCTTATTTGATTATTGGCTATAGCAGTGTACTAGCATAATAATTTTGACTTTTAAACAATTCTTGAGGGATGGGTGAGAGTATACATGAAGTAGCAGATAAACGAAAAGAAGATAATATCAATAATACTAAGGCACTATTAATTAAGTAGAGGAAAAGAGCTCTAGAAAGGTAAATAAAAAACCTTTGTAAGATATGTCTTGTGAGGGATCATTAAGCTCATAGTGCCAGCCCTCTTGATGAAAAGTGTACACGTCATCCAAACACTTGGGGAAGAAGACAGCATCCAAGTATACATCTGACAAGATAGTAAAAATCATACATGGGTAGCAATTGAAGTGTGATGAGAAAAGCACTAAAGTTAAGAGATAACAATATCAGAAAGAAAGCTAGGGAGTTAGCTCCTCGGGGACAACAAAAGGAGGACTCTATTATTTGGCTTATTTTACCTTTGTGGAAGCTTTTACAAACCATATCAATTGTGGAGTACTGTTATATTATGACCTTTGTATATTTGTGGAAGCTGTTATATTTGGCCAGTAACCACATCAATTTTGGAGTAGTGTTACATTTACTGTTTCTTTTTTGGCTCTCAATTGTTCAGATTCTGTGACCTCTGTTTGGTAGGATATTTGACAGCACCAACACTGGTTGTGAATTTATCGTACCATTTTACTTTGTATGATTAGTACAATATATCTTAAACCACTCGTTTTGTTATCATCTGATTTGACTCTACGGTGGTTTCATGCTCAGATTCCATTTTTACTTTATGCCGACGTTTGTTCTAGGTGTAACCTATATATATCTTTTCTCAATCTACGCCGTGTTCTCATTTTGGGTGGATTATATCAAAAGCCTTTTAATCTTGTGGGTTATTGACAATTCTCTGTTGCTTGATTAGTTAATTTGTCACGTTTTTTATATTGTCTCATCATCATCACTGCCTACTCAATATACTTATAGGTCGGTAAAGAATAAGAAGAAAGGTCTTCTTCTATGATGGAGGGCTAATTTATTTATTGTACATATATAGCTTGGTATTAATCAATATGATTATCACTAGTATTAAACAAGAAACTAGTGGCGTATCATGTTTTAATAACCTTGGAATGTCTTAAAGCTTGGAGTATTAAGGAATTCTCTTAGTTGACCAAGTTGATTAGTGCGCCCACTTAATTCGTCGACGTTGGTTTGGTTTCAAGTGTTTTGCCTTCTCAGCTTCCTTATTTGAGTTGTTTATAGTTTCATTCACTCACGTGAGTCTAAGATCTTCTATTGGAATGTACACTTTCAGGCAACAAAGAGTGAAGAAAACAACATGTCATAACGTTTGAAACTTTACACTGGAAATGATAACAGTTTGGGATCTCGACTAACTCTAAAACCGTGGCAGTACATACATATCAGCTTTTATAACATAACTGCACCTAAGCCTAGTCAAGCGGAGTTGACTCTGTTCAGCTAAAACCGCGCATCAATGATTCCGGTCCTAGTGGTGCCATATGCATGTTCTGTTGTGGTTGATTAGATGATGGGGTTGTCGTCTCACTACTGCAGCCAGCTATCTTTTTGCAAGTCTGAATGAGGCACTGCCTGCAGGTGGGACATGATGAGTGTGAACTGAGCCATTTGTCTATACACCGGACATGGAATCCATGGTGGCACTTTGGCAGAAGCTTGACTCGCTCTCCGGATACAAACTCCGAGAGACATATGGCACACTCTGTATCTAGGCCAGGCAGCTTCAGTTCTGCAGTGTAACTTACCGTCTGGAAACTCTTCAAGGCATTTTGTTTCACTCCTGTGTTGGCCAAGCGTACTGCGAGCTCCTCACTAGCTTCTGATGATAGTAAATTGGAGTACCTCAGTGCACATCTTATGATAGAATGCAGTCCAAGGGAGCAAACTAGTGCACATAAGAGAACTGATAGGACCATGACAACATTTGCATCAAAGCTCATATGATTCTCAGAGGACTGTGATGCTTCTGCAAACGGGGGTGATGCCGTGGTAGGTGGTTGATAAGCTGTGTGAAGCAGTAGTCTTCTTGAATAAAAATTTACACGAATATCTTGGAAGAGCTCATGAGTTGGTTTGGTAATGGGAGCAGAAGTTGCAGTAGTCGACATGATAACCTAGTTTGTAGAGTTGAATAGATAGATCTAGCTACTAGGTTTTTGCTGCAGGTTCCATATATAGTGGAAAGGTAAAGGTTTCCACATACTTTTAAAAAAAAATTAATGGGAAATTATTTTAGTTATATTTTCTGAATTATAGTTGGTGGACTATGCCAGCAAAATTAGCAAGGTTCTGTAGTGTTTTATTTTATTTTTATTGTCTGCATCTTACATGGATTCTCCACTGAATTTGTAAAATCTTAGTGTGCCCATCATACCATTTGCAGCTATGGTAGTGCCATGTGGCAGTGTCTTTGCTTACAGGGACCCATGAGCTTTAGCTAGAGCAGCCATGAACGGTTCCATCTTTGTGATAGCATTCAGATAATACATCTCTTAGGTCTTGGTTCATGTCACTGGCCTCTCTTTGTTCATTCCTCAGTCACCTCAAAACAGGAGACCTGTCTCGTCAGTAATAAAACCAAAGTTGTTAGCTGCCAGAAGAGAAAAAGCCCCATCCATGATTCTTGTTAAAGGCTACTTTTATCAATAAAGATCACTCTAAATTAGTGTCCAGCTCCGCTCCTTTCTCTAAGCCAGTCTCGTACATATGATTTTAATCATAGCTAAAGCAGGTGATTTATATAATTTCCTTTTTCCCTACTTTATGATATGTTGTCTTTTACTGCAAATTGCCAGTGCACACTATACATGAGTCTAGAATGAAACGTTTTTACTGTGGATCGTAACTAAAGCAAGAGTTTTTGAATGAAGAGATATATAGTTACTTTTAGTCTTTTTACTTGATATTTTCGGCAAGAAAAGTTGATGTTGCAAAGCAGGATCGGAGAGATCCATCCTTTCTCACCAGTCTCTCTCTCTGAAAGAAAATAGCAGAAAGGCTGTAAGGCTATCTGAAAATGATTTTTGTATTGTCTTTTGTTTGTGCCACTAGGTTCCATATAGCTGGTAAGAACATATAGTGGTCTGTTTTTTTATCCCTTCATGAAAGTGATAAACTTTGCCTTTATTGCTTTATGTTGCTTGGAAGACCATGTGATACTCGTGCGTTCTTTGGTTGACATTCTTGATTTGGTGGTTTTCTTACCCTGTGTGATTATTATGTAAAGGAATATAAAAAGAGCATTATTAAGATCGTGAGTACTTGAAAGCCTGAAGCGCATTAGTTAAGTTGTATTTCATTAATATACTGTATATCTCCAAATGAGTCTGACATGGTAAGTAGTATTTTTGAACACTTTCTTCTGGATGCATTTGAATTCTGAAATTGTTTGGCCGCAGCCACGTGAAGTAACTAATTTCAGGAGCACATGCACTAATTCTATCTCTTCTTGTGCTATGCAGTTCTCTAATACAGAGATTTTCTCTCTTTTAATTATTTGTCTAACTTCATTGTTGATGTTCACTCCTCTGACTTGTCTATGACGGGACTTCTGTATGTGCTTGGATGTGTTGGCGCAACCATTTGTGTCCACCTTTATCCTCAACAATGGGATGTCGACAGACTTTTTCCATTTTTTATTTGCATGGTTCTGTATTATCTGAATCTCTAAAATCCAAAAGTTTAGTCCTGCAAGAGGGTATTTGCATAAAGCTCTATGATACTATTTAGAACCATCTCCTTCACAGTTACCATCGGATTTTACTTTGTGCCTAGTAATGCTTCTCTTTTACATAGTCCTGCTTCTTACATTTTGTTGCAATTTTCCCACGGATAATGGTATATTACAAAATATGATTTGAAACATCTTATATCTCTCAGATGCATAGTGGACTTATATTACCTGTAAATTACATTCTTATGTTGTTAACCAATGAAACTTCTTTTCAAAATGCAAAGCCTCGTTCGCTCTTATAAGCTCCCACTTCTTACTAGGGCAGCAAGGTGTAAAATATATTTCTGCCTGGCACTTTATCTATTTTACATCGAAATATCCAATCACAAGTGACTAGGATCTAGGAGCTTTATCTGGAGCTCCTTTTGTTTATAACTAGGCAACTAGCCATGAACTTGATCACTAGTTACTCTGTTCAAGTTACTATAAAAGGAAATCTACCCATGTTCGTTTAATTGGATGGAAATGTTTTGTACGTCTCTTTATTCGGTTTTAAATAACTATTGTTTGGATTTTTGAGTATGGTATTTGTGGATCAATGCCAGTAGACACGCCTTAGCAATAGCATACGTGCATGTATATGCCAATGGACATGTGTTATTGTGTTGATCACTTTGGCAGCTCCTTCTTTGCTATAAAAAATTGAGAGATTGTTAAAGTGGAGATTTCCATTATGATCCCATACCATGTTGGTGTTGCCCTGACTGATATCTTAAAATACTATAAGCATTCCTCAAAGTAGCTTTTAGGTTTGACTATTAACCACTGCACTTAGGTGGATTAGTTTGACCTTGTTACGTGTTGGGTCCATTTTCCTTTTCCAAACACACCGAGTTTTATTTCTTCATCATTGCGAGGAAGAATCCCTTATTTAGCTGGTGTTAATGTACCAAGTTGGTGAGTGAATCTAACCGATTAGACCAGTTCAATATCGCGCGCATTTGTAGTTTTTGGTACTGCTTTTTCATGACTGTGGTTTTGGACTTCGGTGCCACATGAGCTTCATCGAAACCATTTCTTTTGTTACTTACTTTTATACTCTGTGATTGTGATTTGAATATGCAGAGGAATTCTCAAACTTGAAAAACCATATGAACTTATGATTCCTCTCGGAAAGCTTAAAGTATATTTGATTTTGAAATCCTAAGGCTAGAGACATAAATTATGTTCACATCTAAAAAAAAAAATCTATAATCTTGCTGGTGAAACCAAATTCTTGAAATATGATTTTATTTGTTGGCACACCCTAGCTGCTTTCTCTAAAAGTGGCTACTCTTGCTTCAGGTTCTAGAGGAGCAATTCTGATTTCTATGCTCTCACTTGTTGTTGCTGCTGCCACTTGCTCAGCTTCATCGCAGTCACCTAAGATCTTTTGGCATGTCTCAACTAGACAGTGTCTACATTTCGGACAAGTCATATGTTGCTTAAGCCACTTGTCGATGCAGCGAACGTGGAACCCGTGGTTGCATTTGGGAAGCAGACGTAGCTGTTCTCCAGAAGCAAAATCAGACAAACAGATGACACACTCCTCGCCGAGCCCTGACAGGTTCATTTCTGGTGAGTAATTCACTACTGGGAACATCTTGAGAGCTTTCTTCTTGATCCCTTTGTTTGTTACTTCTGAACCTCGTGGTGTGGACGAGGGGCTAGAGATGGGATCAGAGATCATGAAACTTCGAGAACGTGTGAATGCACAACGAATTATGTAATGCAACCCGAGGGAGCAGATGATACCACATAAAAGGACAGAGAGTAGGAGGAGAACGTTGCCGCTCAAGTTGTTCTTGTCAGGGTCATGAGCTTGTTGAGCAGTGGTGTGATCAAATGGGAGTTGCTGAAGCAATTTTCTAGAGACAAAACTGTCCATGAAGTGTTCTTGGAAGTCTAAAGATGAAGAAGAAGAAGAAGAAGAAGAAGGTAAGTGGTCTGAAAACATCTTTACTCTGTTTTGTTTTTTTGGCTTTGTTTGTTATGTAAATGCTGTTTTGGTTTGGTTTCTTGCCTTGGGTGATTCAAAGTGGAGTTTATATATAGCTTTAGGTAGTGGGGACTAGGAATATTATTATATTTTGAGATGATTAATTGTTGTTTTTTTTTTGGAAACTTCTTTCTCTGCCACTCTCTAATCTCTGGAAAATGAAATGAGGAATTTGGGACCCATAAGAGAGAGAGCTTATCCAATTCCATGACTCCTTTCCTTTCTGAAGAGATTGTGCTTCTGACCATATCTTTTCCCAAATTATACAAATGCTTTGTAGGGACAACATTCATTTCCTCCTTAGCAATAATTTTGATTTCTTTAATTTTTTCTTGAAGAAAAATAATTACAACAGAATATGTAATTATTATATAAATTGTCATTTTAATCAAAGAGGACCTTGTCGAGTTGTATCTCTCTATTATGATGGTTTGGCCCAGTGCCGGCTTAATAGGGAGCGCGGGCAGTGCGACCGCCCCGGGTACATAGATTAAAGAGGCATATACGTATCAGAAAAGGGGCACAAATTTTTTTTTCTGTAAGTTAAAAGGCACAAAAAATATATTTTTAATTTAAAGGGGCACAAAAAAAAAATTTGTAAGCTAAAAATGGACACAAAAAAAATTTTATAAACCAAAAAGACTTTAAAAAAAAAATCAATAAGTTTTTCTATAGGTTAAGGGGCATTTTTTTTTGTTTGCCCAGGGGGACATAATATGTTTAAGCCGGCACTGGTTTGGCCACACTATGGAGAGTTGTTAAGTAGTCTTGTGTGAGTGTTTTGTTTTGCTCTATAATTCTGTGTGTATTATTGCTCTCTTTTTTCCATGTGTCGTGTCGCCTCATAATTCTCTATAATTTGGAAAAATACTTATTTTTATTTGTCTGGATTGAAGCTGTTGAAAACTTGAGTAAATTTTCCTAATTATTTTTTTGCTGAGAAAATGATTGTAACTAAAGTCACAGAAATCACTAAATAATCCTACACATGCGTACTTTTTGAGTAACGATCATAATAGTGACAGTAAAAAAGAGATAAGATCTATGTTGTTCTTTTTTCATTTCTTTATCTCTTTAGTCTTTACTGGTAATATATGCAAAATCTCTTTTGATATTTGTAATGATTCCACAAGATCTAAACTATAACCTTGTCTGCATATTTGTGATCCTTCCTTTGTATTATTAAGTTGTTTATTCAATTTTTTTTTTGGCAAAAAGGCAAAACAAAAAAAGAAAGGAGAAAACGAAACAGATGTAATCTGCTCTATAGAGCCCTTTTTTTTTTTTTGGCTTCTACTCCACAAACGTTATCGTCTGGATTTAAGTTTTGTCTTTTTTCGTCGACATATAATCTTCCCTAACCTTAATCTCTGGTCCTGTGTTTACTAGCTTTTTAATCAAGTTTTTTCCTTTCAAGATTTTTGTTTTTGTCTAATGTAAATTATATAAACTCCAACCTGATTTGTTTTGCAGTGCTTGTTAAAAAAGTTGCAAACTTATCTTCTATCAACTTTGGTTAATATAAGCATATACCATTACATATTCCTTTTACGTTAACAGTCGCAACAACATATTTTGACTGAATATTCAATTTGAAAGGGAATTTAGTGTATAAATTAACTTTATAATTTGTATATTATATATAGTGTGATTCAATTCTAGACAGAGACTTGGAGATAGAGATATGGTTGAATTTTGTGGTTGTGGACATGCATTAGAGCACCGCCAAAAAAAAATCCACAAGTGGGATACTTTGCTTTTTTAACCATATTTTTCTTGCCCATCTTTAAATTTATTTATTTAATGAGCTATTGATGAGAAAGCTATTGAGAGATATACATACTCCTAGGATTTATATATCTAGTAGCTTGGGAAATATTTTGCATGCTAGTATCCCTAATGATAAATTAGTACTAGAATTTGATTATTTTAAATTCTTATAGTGATATACCCATTACCAAAAATAAAAGAATATCTTGTAGTGCGTTTACGTTACAAGAGATTTGAAGATGAAGACGATTTTCCACATCGAAACTAATAGTCATTGTTAATAGTATATTCTCAAAAAGGGTGATATTGATATACATGCAGGCAGCATCATAAAATATGTTAAGAAATATTTGTATTGCTTTCAAAAATCAAAAGTATAGAGTCTTTGAGTTGATTTTTATTTTTTTCAAGGAAAGATAAATCTACTATTGTGTGCAGGTTTTGAAGTTCAGACTTTGGCTCAAGTAACTCAAAACACTAATGTGTCGCGATTCTTCCAAGAGTAAATAAGAATAGTGAGCGTTTTAGTTCAGCTCCAGCTACATACATATCTCTATCACTTTCGCATTCGAGTAGGACGTGTGACTGTGTGAGGAACATTCATCTCCTGTTCTATCAAGAAGGTGACACTGCTTCTAAGATGTCGAGTGAAATGGTTGAGCAATTCGAATTAACTGACCAGGATGTCACGTTCATAGCCGAACTGATTAATATAATACTTGTCAACATGATACCTTCCGCTTTCTTATAGATAATTGAGATTTAGTTTAGTCGGTTATCTGAACTACCGTTTTATTGGCTCTGGTATTTACTGGCTTCCAAGGACTGGAGGAATCCAAGTAGCCACTGGGAAGCCTTTGATACCGGAAAACAATTTTCAGCATATTTCATCTATGAACAGGTGCTACTAGAATGCTGAAGTGCCTTTGCAATTCTTATGGACGAAACTACATGGACTTCACACTTCTACACTTTTAGTTTACATTATCTTTCTACTTTATGCTATCTTTCACATAACATTACTGCTTTATTGGTCAAGGCTAGCATGAAAATAACCTCCCCTCTCCCTTCTCCCATAGTCACTTCTCAGTCTTTCGCGTGCCTTACACCCCAAAACCACTACTCACACCCAATGCTTACCAGATTGCCTCACACATCTACTTGAGGAGCTTGACTTGAGGGTACGATGATGATCTTAATCTGAATTGAGTTACTAAATACGGAACAAGGATGGAACAAACAGACACACCTTCCTCTGCTATGTTCTTCTACTTCACTCTCAAATACCAGTTTCTTCCACTACCTCAAAACCACTACTACTCACACCCCCATGCTTACCAGATCAAACTATTACTACCACCAGAACAATAATCTAGTTACTAATCAAGCGTTGGCATAAATAAATTCAAACCTTTCCAAACATGTAACAAATCCACAAACAGAGACGAAATGTTGTAATAATTAGACCATTGAGGAGTTTTAGAAACCAAATAAAACCTAACATTTAGTCTTTGAAGAAGAACACATTCGCATAATAAAGCATAGAGAGAAGAACAAGGCAAAATCATAGTCAAAATGAGAATCAATCACTGATCACTAGGGAGTGCCTTGATGATGTCAGAATCACCAGGATCAACGATGCTGAGGCAAGAAACTCGGAAGTATTTACCACAAGCAGTACCCAAATCAACGTTGTTGCCATTGTAGTGATGAACTCCAACTTTGGCAAGCATAGCGTAGTACTCAATCTCTGATCTCCTCAACGGTGGGCAATTGGTTGAGATCAATATCAGCTTACCTAAACAACCCCCAACAACAATCATTCAAACAATTACTACTCATCCTTAACTACGAAGATTGATCTAATCTCTCACAAAATCTAAAGGGTTTTTGAAAATTTGTACCTTTGGAGCTGCGAAGGGATTTGAGAACAGATTTGTACCCAAGAGTGTACTTTCCACTCTTCATCACAAGAGCCAATCGGCTGTTGATTCCTTCATGGGACTTCTTTGTCTTCTTTGCCGCAACCATTTTCACGCCGCCGGGAAAAATCAGATCGCCGGATTCTCAAGAAGGGAGTCTTCGAGTTCAACAAGCAGAAAGCTTTGGGGCGGCGTAAAATGAGAGCTTAAATGGAGAGAGAGACTTCGAAACCCTTAGGGTTTGTTTTTTTTTTTTGTTTTTCCTTACAAGTCAGAATATGAAGCCCAAGGCCCAATAAAAACTCGACCCAAGGCCTGATAATAAAAACACATATAAATTGGAGACGATTAGTCTTACCTGCCGAGTTAACTAATAGTATTAATGGGTAAATGGGACCAGAGCAGTAAATGAGTATTATTAATGAACATTAGAAAATTGATTTGTTTGTTCTCTCGAGTCGAGCTCTTAATCGTCTTGTCCCTTAACCATTCAAGAGAACATAACCACCAAGGAAATGACTAAAGCTTCTCGGATATTTTTTTACTCTGTATTTTACAAACTTTAACTTTAGTTATACGCAAAACAAATCACCCTTACTTTAGTCAAAAAAAAATCACCCTTACTTTGCAGGTAAAAGATTTTGTCATTTTTGGATCGTAAAAGCTGTGAGATATGATAATCTTTTAGCACGACTGATTTAACCATAATTTAATTAGCTTTTGGTTTACATTTAGCTTTAAAAATATATATATATATATATATATATTTGACGCTATCTCATATCTAAAAAGATATATTTAATAATTTCTTTGTTATTTGTTGCATATTTACATTTTTTTCTCCATGGCACATTAAAAAACTTGTTTATCTAACAAAATCATTTAGTATATATCCTCACATCTGATGAAAATGTCAAAAAAAAAAAAATTGCAACAATTTCTTGTAGTCAGCTGGCAGTTGCCACAAAATTTTCTTTAAATTATTTTGCTAAATAACATTAAGCATTTCATATATTAATAAAAACTCTAAATATAAACAAATTTTAATTTTCGATAAGGAAAAGAGTAAAATTTTATTTATTTATGGATAGTAAGTTAATAACATTCGACACATAATAAATTTCTGTATATTCCTAACTTCCCTTACCTACGAAGGACCTGGCTTATGGGTCCCACTAACAAAGTTAAAAAAAGTTATATACTATTAAATTTTGAAAAAACAAAAAATTAAAACAAAATCGGTAGAAGAAAATTTAAGTAATATTAAAGTGTGTATCGAACGAGTCACGAAGGAAGAAGAAGATATCAAAATCATCGTCTCTGAAAAAAAAATAAAAAACTAGAAAAGTAATGAAATTTTTTAGAATGAACATAATCTGATATTAATGATGAAAAACCTCGTTTGATTTTTTTTTGAGAAATCATGGGTTTGTTTCTGTTTCGTCTTCCATAGTTTTGATTTCAAGTCTGAAAGACGAAAGCTTTCTTTTGTAATCCAAAGTTTTGTCCTTTTTTTGCTTTTTTCGTCTTTAGGGTTCTTTCAATTTTGCCGTTATTAAAAAAAAAAACCAAAAAAACAAAAACAGTGAACAAGTTCGAAGAAGACGAAGTTAATAAGCAGCGACACAAGCTAACGAAGGAGACGATAAGGTACTAATGATACTTACTACTGTACAAGTTTTTGTATACTACTACTTGCTCTGTTCTGGGTTTTAGGTTTTTTTTATTTTTTATATAAAGTTTTTACTCTTTGATTTTTGTTAATTTAGATGGATTTGATGATCGAGAACTACATAGATGATTTCTGGGTTAATCCTCGAATTATGTGTTTTTTTTTTTACTTGAGATTTTGTTCGATTTGATCAAATGCGTAATTTTAGTAAAGGTTACTGATTTTTGTATCAATCTTTGTTTATGGTTTTGAAATTTCAGGAACAGTTCGCTCAATTGATTGGTTTGTCTAAAAGAAAGATGTCATCTTCACACAACAGGAGTAGCAACAACAACAATTCAGAAGGTGCTAAAGCAGAACAGATCATATTTGAGTTCTTTGCTAAAAGCCTTCACATTATTCTAGAATCAAGGACTCCTTTTATGTCTTCAAGGAATTTTAGTGGTGAGCAGATGATGTGTTCCCCTTCCTCATCTTCTTCATCTTCCTCCAGTGTGAGGCCTCGTGACAAATGGTTCAATCTAGCTCTCAGGGAGTGTCCTGCTGCGTTAGAGAGTTTCGATATAGGTCGTAGAAGCACTCTTGAACCTTTGGTTGTTGATGTGGTTCTTGTTGTGAGGCCACTTGTTGGTGGTGATCAGATGAACTTGTCTGGTAAAAGAGAGCTTATCAGGAATTTTTCAGGGAAAGAGTATCAGTCGTCTGGTTGGAATTCTGATCAAGATGAATTGGGATTTGAGACTAAGAACGAGCAGATAATTGAGAGATGGGTGGTTCAGTACGATAATAGGAAGATCAGGGAATCTGCTACTACCAGCAGCAGGAGGTCAAGCAGTAATAAGTTGCAAGTGATGTATAAGAAAGCAACTCTGCTGCTCAGGTCGTTGTTTGTGATGGTTAGGCTTTTACCTGCTTATAAGATTTTCAGGGAACTCAATTCCTCTGGGCAGATCTTCAAGTTCAAGCTTGTTCCTAGGGTCCCTTCTATAGTTGAGCCATTCACTCGCAGAGAAGAAGCAGAAATGCAGAAGTTTTCTTTCACCCCGGTTGAGACTATCTGTGGTAGACTTTGCTTATCGGTCTTATACCGTTCTCTCTCAGATGTCAGTTGCGAACACTCAACTCCTATGTCTCCAACGTTTATAACAGATTATGTTGGAAGTCCCCTTGCTGATCCTTTAAAGAGGTTCCCTTCCCTTCCTCTTTCATATGGCTCGCCTCCTTTGCTGCCATTTCAAAGGCGCCATAGCTGGAGTTTTGATCGTCACAAGGCGTCTCCACCTTCTGTTTCTTGCTCACCATCGCCTACACGCTCGGATTCACATGCATTGGTTTCACATCCTTGTTCCCGTAACCTTCCTCCTCACCCTTCTGAGATGCCCACTGGTCGTAGAAAGGAAAGCTACGCAGAAGAGTATTCTCCTTATCAAGATTTCTCCCCTCCTCCTTCTCCTTCAGCACCTATACAGGCCGTCTCAAGAGGCATCACACGTACTGAAAGTGCTCCAGTGAGAATCCCAGCTCCGACTTTCCAGACCAAACAAAACATTGTGGCGCCTTCTCCTCATCTAAAATTGTCGAGACACACTTCTTTGAAGCCTGTGAGAAACTTTGGTCCTGGTGAATCTGGATCAGCAATAGACAAGGTAAACGTACTCCACATGTCTTATCTTTTTATCTTCTCTGTGGATCATGTGACTGAACGAGTAAAATTGTAAATTCATTTTTCTTCCAGCTGTTTCTTTGTGGAAAAGATGACTTTAGGAAGCATTCTGGAATGAGGCTGTCTTCCAACAGCTCACCGCGGATATCATTTTCCCGGAGTTCCAGTAGATCTTACCAAGACGATTTTGATGATCCTGATTTCCCTTGCCCATTTGATGTTGAGTATGATGATATTACAGATCGTAGTAGCAGGTATTGTCTTAAAAACCTTACATCTCTCATTGTGTCTTTTCCACTTTATCTACAGCCCAAGCATATGATATGTAGTTCTATGGCGTTTGGTTCCCACTGTTCTTTCGAAGTGCTTCCTTCGAAACCAATTGAGTTTCTACATAAGTGATTTGCTACCCCTGGCCTCTATATGCTAATCAATACGGCTTGAGAAGCTTGTTTGTGTGTTTTTTTTGCTTTGAGCTTTAAACAGCCATTAAACGCAAATGATTATCGTAGTGCTTCTGTATTCGTGTAGCTTCTATCAGTTTTGGCATATTCGTCTGCTGATCTTGTACAAAGAAGATATAGAACTGTTCTGTAGAGAAACCAAGAAATCTAAACTATTCACTATTACTAGTATCATGATTTTTTGTTGGAAATAATCACTTGAATGGTTTGCTCTCCGGGATCCTGATCCAGTTCTTAAGACTTTTGTTTTGTAACTGTTTCCAGTAGAAGAAACTGATTTTGCTTAACTGCCTTGTTTAAGACCAGGGTCGTTCGACCACAGAGGAGACATACATGAGCCACTCGAGTCAAGCGGGTCATTCCCAAAGAAGTCCCAAGATGCTGCAGTTGGTGCCCTTGTGAGAATGCTGAAGAAAGCTCCACCTCTGAGACAAGACGTCTCTGAATCTTCCATACCTGAAATCTGTTGGAACAACAACAAACCAGCACGGGCTCAGGAGATAGCAGTCACGTCAATCACAGCCTCGGGGATTGCTCTGGCCTCAAAGACAACAGCTGATGCTATGGAAGAGTTGAGGACTTACAAAGAAATGAAGAACCATTTGTTGCTTAGTCAATCCACATCAAACCCTTCCTCGGTTACTGCTACTTCACCCTTTGATGCTTGATGTTTCAAAACCTTGACCCATTTTGGGTTTCGTTATTGGTTTTGGATTTGGGTTTTCATATAATGTGCGTATATGTAAATAATATTAAGCTCTCTCTCTACTCTTTGGATGATATTGTGGTCCATGTAAATAAACTTTTGTACCCATAAGCAGAAAATTCCATGTAAATAAATGGTAAACATATACTAATGATAATGATGACTTTAATGATTGTAAACATTAGAAAATCTTTTACAGTATTTGGTTGTTAACTTCTATGAAAATATAAAGCTTTTTACAATTTTCTCTTTGTGTTTATATGAAAATAAAATTAAAACACGACGTCGTTTGAGGAAATGTGAACTTTGGTGGTTACTCGACGGCGAAGTTGTGAAGAGTAAAAACCCTAATAAACCAACGAAACGAGAGAGAGAGAGAGAGAGAGAGAGAGTCCAAATCTAATCTCTTTGTCGTCGGAAGAGGAAGATCAGAAAAATGCCGCTCTACGACTGTATGCTGCTGTTTAAGCCAATCATCAGGAAGGAAGGACTTATCGAACTCGTTGCGCGCATCGGGAAACACGTTTACAGCAGAAATGGTGTCCTCACGGAGGTCAAATCCTTTGGCAAGGTCGAATTGGGTTACGGTATTAGGAAGCTCGACGGAAGACACTATCAGGTTATTCAATTGCCTTAGGGTTCTTACTCAATTGATGATTTTTATTATGAGTCCCGTAGTGTTTGCCTAGATCAAAGTGTTTCTCAGGCCGATTAGGATTTAGGTTTTGCCTTTCGAAACCTTATCAATGCTCTGTGTTTCACATCTTTCTGATTGATTCATATTGATAGCTAGATTTGAGGAAAACTATGCAGTCATTGTACTTCAAATGCTAGCTACGATCCTAGAGTGATACTTGTTTCGCCTTAGATAGTATTGAATCAAAATTCTTCAGATTTTGTTGAGACACTATGATTCTCGTTTCTTTTGAGAGCTTGATTGGCTTTGGATCTTCACATTGGAATAATAAAGCTTGATTTGAATTTTGTGATTTCCACAGTAACTTAGTACAAACAGTCGCAGCTTCCGCTTCAAACTGCTTCTGTTCATAGACAATTTGGTTATTTGTAGAAACATATATTTGAGCTACGAAGGAGGATATAGGATGTAAGTATGTAACCATATGTTTTTGAGAGTATCTGTACTAGCTTTAAACATTAATCTCCTAATGTCTCTTTGATAGAATCTGTAGATAGTGAAAACTTGAGCATGCTTCTTTGTTAGCTTCTCTTTCTCTCTCACTAATCTGTAGAGTTACTGGTTTGCTTTGTAACATTGTCTGCCCTGGAGCTTTGAGGTGTGTGTATATGACATAATGATATATGGGGTGAAATACTTGCAGGGACAATTGATGCAGATAACAATGATGGCAACTCCAAACATGAACAAGGAGCTTCACTACCTCAACAAGGAAGACAAACTGCTGCGTTGGCTCCTAGTTAAACACCGAGACATCACGATCGGACAATCAGAAAAGGAAGTTAATCTGACTGATCCTAGCAGACTTACTAATGGGAGCTTCTACGATGAATCCTCAACAGACGAAGATGACGACAATATTTTAGGGTTATCTCGATGAGGAGAAAGATCATTTTCGTTGTAATGTCTGTCTACTCAGAGACCAAATCTTCATGAGAGTCTACTTCAATGGTTATTTTGACTTTTGGTTTACAAGAAGTGTGTGGTAATGCGTTTTTGCGCAGGCAATGAAATAAAATTATTGACTTATGTAATACTAGTGTTTAGGTAAATTGAACTAAAATTTTCATTTTCATGTTGTTATAAAGATTGGCTATTTTTCCTAGTGGATATTTCAACGTCAGCAATTGCGTTGAGAAACGCAAAAAATTAAATGCCACGTGTATTGACACGTCATGTTTCGCGTTTCTCTGTTTTTAGAAAAAGGACTTGAAAACAAATTTAGTTTTGGGAAAAAAAAAAGGGTGGTGGGTGGTGTTGTTTCGTAAATAAGCTTAGAACAAACACTTGTTGTATTTTCCCGTGTCGCTGCATCTTCCCTTCATCAATCGATTTCTCTCAATTAGGGTTCTAAATTTTTTTCCGTGTCATTGTTGTTCATCCTTGTCCGTCTCGTCTCAATTACAGAACCAAAGCTCTGTTTCTCCAGGTAGAAATCAATACGTCAGAATCATATAAATAAAAATAAGTTTTACGCGATTTCATTACGCTTTTTTTCGGGCGAGAAAATAATATTTTCATGGTGTGTTTTTCTATGTTCTTCATATGAATGTATGCATTGACGTGAATCGGTCTCCCTTTTTGAATATGCTCATGTGTGTATTTTTGTTTTTTTCTCCTATCAAATTTTTGAAATAGTTCATATGGTAATTGTTTATGCTTGTGTCTAATGTAATTGTTGAGGGAATTTAATCTGGGAAGAAGAGTATTACCTTATTGGATTGTGTTTTATGCAAATGATGTCATGATCCTAAATTTTGACAAGCTTCTTCACTTGGATATGATTGTGTTTTGTTTTTTTTTGTTGTTGTTGTTTGGTCTGAGCTGATTAATAAGTTTCACAAAAAAAGGTTTCCAGCTGAAATTAGATTGAAGGTTGTATTAGCGTGTGGATATCTTTTTTTGTCATTGAATATTCTCATGTTGCACTCGAAAAGAATCCATGGAGTTTTTTAAAGATTCTTTGTTTTTTGTTTTTTGGGTTGTTTCTGCTGTATGCTTTTAGAAAGAATGGATGGTTCAGACGATGCTTCCACACTTCATGAGCCTCCTGACCCTGAAGTGCTTGAAGTTGATCCAACTTTTCGATATATACGGGTATGAGACTGATCTCTGTAATTATATTTTTTTCTCTATCTGTTTAGTGTTTTACCTTTCAATCGGTACATAGTTGATACTATAAGGGGAATTAAGATTCACATCCCCTTTGGCTTGTTTTACTTCTCAAATGTTAAGTTTTGAGTCATATTGTGTGGTTTAACCAATAATAAACTGTGGACCTTTCAGTATAAAGAGGTTATTGGAAAAGGCGCATTCAAGACTGTGTATCCTTTTCTGTTTGTTTCATTATTAGTTTCTGAGACTAAGAGTATTTTTGATGTAACAAGCTTCCTAGGAATATACTCATATCATGTCAGTGAAGTTGCTTTTAGGAGAGAAAGAATATTTATTTCTGTGTTCTGTATAGTTTCTTGGTTTATACCTTAACTTAAGGACATCAGTTATAAGGCATTCGATGAAGTAGATGGGATTGAAGTCGCGTGGAACCAAGTACGAATAGATGATGTTTTGCAGTCTCCGAATTGCCTAGAGAGGCTGTATTCCGAAGTGCGTCTGCTGAAATCATTGAAGCACAGTAATATCATTAGGTTCTATAACTCATGGATAGATGATAAGAACAAGACAGTTAACATAATTACTGAGCTATTCACTTCAGGGAGCCTCCGACAGTATGTAACTCTTGTCTTCTGTGCTTGTTTCCCGTTCTTTTTTGTTTATTGTGGTGATCACTGCTGTGGATTTTTAAGCAATCTTTTGTTTCAGCTACCGTAAGAAACACAGGAAGGTGAACATGAAGGCAGTGAAGAATTGGGCGAGGCAGATTTTGATGGGTTTGAGATATCTTCACGGTCAAGAGCCACCAATTATACATCGGGATCTCAAATGCGATAACATTTTTATCAATGGAAACCATGGAGAAGTGAAAATAGGAGATCTTGGTCTAGCTACTGTCATGGAGCAAGCTAATGCCAAAAGTGTCATTGGTATAGTTTTTATTTCCTGCTTCTTGATGTTGCTTACCTGTTCACATTTTCTGCAGTTATGATCACGCTATGTTCTTTGTCTGTTACATTTTGATTCGTCCTTCTTTTGGGTTAAACTGAAGTGTTACTATGTTACCAACAGGAACACCAGAGTTTATGGCACCCGAACTTTATGATGAGAACTACAACGAACTGGCTGATATTTATTCATTTGGGATGTGTATGTTGGAGATGGTGACATTTGAATACCCATACTGTGAATGCAAAAACTCTGCTCAGATATACAAGAAAGTTTCATCGGTGAGTTAGCAACAAAGTGTATATTTCACATAATTCCTGTGGTGAGCTTATTGACAAGATTTTATTAACCAAATGTGGTTCTTGGTGATTTCTAGGGAATAAAACCTGCTTCACTCTCTAGGGTTCTAGACCCAGAAGTAAAACAGTTTATTGAGAAATGCTTGCTTCCTGCAACGGAGAGGTTATCAGCAAAAGAGCTTCTGCTGGACCCTTTTCTTCATGTCAATGGTTTAACAATGCACAACCCTTTGCCACTTCCAGACATTGTAATGCCCAAAGATGGTGCGTTTGGAGATCGTTGCCTTATGTCTGAAGGCCCCCCTACAGCACGGCGTAGTAAACCCATGTCTATAGATCTCGATGAAGACAACCTGCCTATTGTTACTTTTTGCGACACCTCAGGATCCAGGTGTATTGAGGTTAGACGAGCAAAGAGAGGGAACTTCTTTGTCCTCAAGGGTGAAGAAAACGATGAACAGTCTGTGTCGCTAATTCTTAGAATAGTAGATGAGAATGGTGAGCGGTTTGGTTCAGCTCCAGTAACATATCTATCACTTTTGCGTTCTGAGACTTAAATATAACTTGTTTTGTGTTGTAGGACGTGTGAGGAACATTCATTTCCTGTTCTATCAAGAAGGTGACACTGCTTCTAAGGTGTCGAGCGAAATGGTTGAGCAACTCGAGTTGAATGACCAGAACGTCACGTTTATAGCCGAACTGATTGATATATTACTTGTCAACATGATACCGACCTGGAAAACTGATGTCACAGTCGATCATCTCATCCACTCGCAACTAAATCATAACTCAAGAAGTCAGCAGCACGAAGCCAAGACCGCCCAGAGACAAGAGGAGACTACTTTTCATGATGCCAGTGAGTCGATTAGTCACTCGTTGAACTCGGATTTCCCACGATCTGAAGATGAAGATAAGCAGCAATGTGTCGATTCTACCAATGGAGAAAACGGGAGCTCCAAACAAGAAGCAGAAGAGGCAACCGAACCAGTAAGTTTGGAGGAAGAAGAAAGGTTAAGACAGGAACTGGAGGAGATAGAAGCTAAGTATCAGGAAGAGATGAAAGAGGTAACAAAGAAAAGAGAAGAAGCTATAATGGAGACGAAGAAGAAGTTGTCTGTGATGAAGTTGAAGTAAGCCAAAAAGCACAACAATTCATTACTTCTTGTTTTTTCACCTCTGTTATTTTGTTGGTTGTTGAAGAAGAAGCTCTTCGCTCCCTGAAAGTGTAGAAAGTTTGCTACAGGATGAAGGGTTTCTTTTTGATAATTGAGTTTTAGTTTGGTCGGTCGTTTGATCATATGATGTTAGAAAATGTCGATATTACTGTCAAGTTCATTTGAAATTAAACAAATGTGTAGTATGAACATTTATCTAGTTACTAACCAAGCATTGGAACAAGACCAAATTAAGCATTTCACATGTAACAAATCCACAAAGAGAGACGAAATGATGTAATAATTTGACCATTGAGGAGTTTTAGAAACCAAAGAAACCTAACATTGAGTCTTTGAAGAAGAACACATTGCATAAGAAAGCAGAGGTAGAACAACATGGCAACATCATAAAGAAATCGTCAAAATGAGAATCAATCACTGATCACTAGGGAGTGCCTTGATGATGTCAGAATCACCAGGATCGACGATGCTGAGGCAAGAGACTCGGAAGTATTTACCACAAGCAGTGCCCAAATCAACGTTGTTGCCATTGTAGTGATGAACTCCAACTTTGGCAAGCATAGCGTAGTACTCAATCTCTGATCTCCTCAACGGTGGGCAATTGGCTGAGATCAATATCAGCTTACCTAAACAACCCCCAACAACAATAATTCAAACCATTACTACTCATCCTTAACTACGAAGATTGATCTAATCTCTCACAAAATCTAAAGGGTTTTTGAAAATTTGTACCTTTGGAGATGCGAAGGGATTTGAGAACAGATTTGTACCCGAGAGTGTACTTTCCACTCTTCATCACAAGAGCCAATCGGCTGTTGATTCCCTCATGGGACTTCTTCGTCTTCTTTGCCGCAACCATTTTCTCTCCACCGGGATGATTCAATTCGCCGGAATCTTCAAGAAGAGCTCTTCAAGTTCAACAAGCAGAAGCGATGCGGCCGCGTGAAATGAGAAGTTATATAACCGAGAGACTTCGAAACCCTTAGGGTTCTTTCTTTTTTGCTACATGTCTGGATTCAAAGCCCAAGGCCCAATCTAAACTCCGACCCAAGCCCTAAAAAACTCATCAGATTCAGGGTTTAGGGTAATAATTGTCTGAGATTACCAAATTTACCCTTGACTTTTTTTGGCGGCATTTCTAAGGATTTTGATGGCATTGGCACCAAAAAAAAATGGATTAGCGAAATTGGAGAAAATCAAAATCATTAAAACTTCGAGAAATCTGAAAATTTGGAGAAATCAACAATCGATGATGGGTCGAATGGATTTAGCAGCGGCGAAGAGAGCGTACCGGAAAGCGAAGGAAGTGGGTAACAGAAGCGAAGAAGCGAAATGGGCGAACAATGTCGGCGATATACTCAAGAATCAAGGAGAGTACGTTGAAGCTCGCAAATGGTTTCGGATCGATTACGATATCTCCGTCAAGTATCTACCTGGGAAGGATCTGTTACCTACTTGTCAGTGTCTCGGCGAGATTTATCTCCGTCTCGAGGAATTCGAAGAAGCATTGATTTATCAGGTAAAGCCCTCTTTTGATTTCATCTTATTAATTTTGAGTTTCAATTGGGAATCGAGGAATTAAAAAATGCTGCAAAAATTGGGAAAATTACAGAAGAAGCATTTAGAGCTTGCGAAAGAAGCTGATGACACTGTGGAAAAGCAACGAGCTTGTACTCAACTTGGTCGTACCTATTATGAAATACTTTTGAGGTCTGAGGATGATTGTGATGCCATCCAGAGTGCTAAAAAGTACTTTAAGAAAGCCATGGAACTTGCTCAGGTTCTCAAGGAGAAACCACCACCTGGACAGTCTAGTGGGTTTCTTGAGGAGTATATTAATGCACATAACAACATTGGTATGCTTGACCTTGAGCTTGATAACCCTGAGGCGGCTCGTAGTATTCTCAAGAAAGGGCTGCAGATTTGCGATGAGGAGGAGGTTAGAGAGTATGATGCTGCTCGTAGTAGGCTTCATCATAACCTTGGAAACGTTTTTATGGAGCTGAGAAGTTGGGATGAGGCAAAGAAACATATTGAGATGGATATCAATATCTGCCATAAAATTAATCATCCTCAAGGAGAAGCCAAGGGGTATATCAATCTCGCTGAATTACACAACAGGACGCATAAGTACGACAATGCACTTTTGTGTTATGGTAAAGCTTCTACTCTAGCGAAATCTATGCAAGACGAGAGTGCGTTGGTTGAACAGATTGAGCAAAATATCAAGATTGTCAAGAAATCTATTAAAGTTATGGAAGAATTGAGAGATGAAGAGCTTGTGCTTAAGAAGTTGTCTGCAGAAATGACTGACGCCAAAGGCACTTCGGAGGAACGAAAGTCTATGCTTCAAGTGCATGCTTGTCTTGAACGTCTTATTGAGAAGTCTAGCATTGTATTTGCATGGCTGAAGGTTAGTTTTATTTCTTTATCATTCCTTGCTTTTCAATCCCAACTCTCCATACCATGTTTACATTGTTTGAAAAGTTTGCTGTAGTTAGAGTTGTTCATCTTAGTGTTTTTTAATGATGAGTAAGTACTGTGAGGTTTTCCAGACTTCAGAAGGGTATGGAGTAGGATAGATATGCTATTCTCTTAAACAAAGTCAAGTTTTGTGAAGTTCGGCTATTGACACTGTCTTTTCAGATCAGTCATGAAGACTATATTATCCAAGGATTACTAAAGTTTTGTCTCTCAAGAAACATATCTTTTAAATGGTGAATCATATTTTAGTTCTAAACTTGCTAAAATAAATTTATTATGTTTATTCTTTATCATACGGATATTGGGCAATGTATGATCCAAGTCTCTGCGCCACAGTTCCAGTGACAAATAATATAGTTCTGAAAGTTTAAGTAGGAAACTACTACTTAATCTCTGTATGCAACTAATAGGTCGCTACTTATTCTTTGAATGTCTTAGCATCTTGAATTTTCAAAAAGGAAGAAGAAAATATCAGACGAACTCTGTGACAAGGAAAAGCTGAGTGATGCCTTCTTGGTTGTTGGAGAGTCTTACCATAAGCTCAGAAATTTCAGAAAGTCCCTGAAGTGGTTTAATAGAGGTTATGAGGGATACGAAGCAATCGGTAATCTGGAGGTAAGATTTGTTTGCTTGCACGATTAATTGTAAATTGTTATATTTCACTATTTTTATCATAATTTGTTCACAGCACCATAAATAATTGATGAGGCCTCTACTAGATATATTTGGTGTGAAAGGGGAACACTAATTGTTCCTATTTTGGGATTTGTCAATATTATAGCTTTTCTTCGTTCTCACTTATGGTGGTCTCTTGTAGGGTCAAGCACTAGCGAAAATCAATATAGGTAATGGTTTGGACAGTATTGGCGAATGGACAGGAGCACTCCAAGCATTCGAAGAGGCGTACAGGTAGATCCAATTATTAGTAATCTATATAAGAGAGCCCTTTATCAAAGTTTGCATTTTAAACTGCTGAGTAATTATGTTTGTGATTCAAGTAGTAAAACCCCTACTTATGAATCTTCCTTAAGAAAATGACAATTCCGTTTAACATATGAATGAAGATTTAATCATCGTTAAAATTTGAAGGAACGCTTAAAGCAGAGAAAATGTAAATGTGAACGCTCATATAGACGTGAATGCACACATATCTCATGCTAATGCTAAGTACTTAACTAATGGTCTTTTTGGATTTGNGAGAGCCGAATGTGGTACACAAGAAGAATGCTCTGAAACCGACTCAGAAGGGCATGGGAACATATCAAATGATAGGCCAAATGCATGTAGCTCACCAGAACCCCAAACATCAAATTCACTTAGATTAGAACCGTTAGCAGATTTAGATGAAGCGAATGATGACGTGCCACTAATTTCATTTCTCCAGCCTGGAAAACGTCTGTTTAAAAGGAAACAAGTTTCAGGAAAACAAGATGTTGATACTGATGAGACTAAGAAAGATTGCTCTGCAGTAGCAGACTCTCAGCAAACAGTTGTTGGTCGCAAGCGTATTCGTGTAATCCTCTCTGATGATGAAAGTGAAACCGAATATGAGTTGGGATGCCCTAAAGACAATTTTCACAAAGTTCCAACGCAGAATGAGGAGGTTTCTGAGGAAAGTATGTATTTTGATGGTGCTGTTAATTATACGAATAATCCTTCCATCCAAGATAATGTAGAAGAAGGTTCTTGCTCGTATACACCTCTCAATCCCAATAAGGTGGCTCCAAATGTCAGAAATTGTAGATCTTTGAGCAATAATATAGCTGCTGAAACTACTGGTTGTAGTAAAAGAGGATCTCAATCTGATGTTGGTGACTCCAACGGCTCGCATTGCAAAACTGGAGCTTCTCTCGTGAACTTACACGCTTACTCAAAAACTGAGGATGTGAGCAACTGTGATCTGGTTTTGAGTTATCACTGATTATTCTAGATTGGATAGGGTTGCATTTATTTATTCTACTTCGTCCATTCTTCTTTATGATATCTATATTTTTTACTTGTTGCAGCAAAAAATAAGAGTTGAAATTGAAAATGAACACATTGCTTTAGACTCCTGTTCTCGCAATGATGAGTCTGTGAAGGTGGAACTAACTTGCTTATACTATTTACAACTTCCTGACGATGAGAAATCAAAAGGTATGTGCACATTTTTGTTTCCTCAGCAAAAGTTTAGCTTGAATGCATGATCTCAGATCCCCAGTTAGGATCAATCTCTATAACTCTTATCTCATGATTAATAAAAGTTTTTTTTGCATTTTAGTATCATTTTCCTTGTTCCCTAGCACATTTTTCAGTAAATTTTTCGGCTGTAAAAGTTGTTTGAATCTTTGAACATCCAATTTGCTATTTAGGTCTGTTGCCGATCATTCATCATTTGGAATATGGTGGAAAAGTTCTGAAACCATTGGATCTACATGCGGTTCTCAGAGGTGCTTCTGGAAATGTTGTTATTGAAGCTTCTGTTAAAGGTAAGTATATTCTTGGTACAAATGGGATCTCATGATATTTGACTGAATGATTATCAAGCTGATCATCACAATTTTTTTTTTTTTTGCAACAATTTCATCACAAGTTTGTTCTCACTTTTTAAATGATTGTGGCTGAACCGCTGTATTGGTTTTATAGATTATGATCATTGATTATCTCCTCTTATTTATTTAATAAGGCTGAATCAGCTATGTAATTAACTTGTTTCAGGTTGGGTTCACAAGCGCCTGATGAAACTATACATGGACTGTTGCCATAAGTTTTCCGAGAAACCCAGTATAAAATTGCTTAAGAAATTATATATTTCGGAGGTGAGAATAATTTCCCAAATTTGCCGGTTAATGGACAAAATAGTTTTAAAATGGTTATTTCGTTGTTTGTTATCAGGTAGAGGATGATATCAATGTGTCAGAATGTGAACTGCAAGACATATCAGCTGCTCCGTTATTGTGTGCTCTCCATGTCCACAATACAGTTGCTATGTTGGATCTCTCTCACAATATGCTAGGTGAAAGTTGTTCTTTGACGTCTTACTTAGTTTAAGTGAGTTAGTTGGTTATATCATTAAAAAGTACTAGGAAATTTGAAAGTTTTATATTTCGTCTTATTGGTTGTTAGGGAATGGTACAATGGAGAAACTGAAACAACTTTTTGCCTCGTCAAGCCAGATGTACGGTGCTTTAACTTTGGATTTGCACTGCAATCGATTCGGTCCAACTGCTTTGTTTCAGGTACACTACTAGGCTCAAAGCTAGAAAGTTTCACATATTCATGTGTTTTCGTATTGTTTAATATACTCCTCTCTACCAGATCTGTGAATGTCCTGTGCTGTTCACTCGGCTTGAAGTCCTCAATATGTCCAGGAATCGACTTACAGATGCATGTGGATCATACCTGTCAACTATTTTGAAAAATTGCCGGGGTATAGTTTCTTTTATTATTTTGCTAATTGCTCTGATGGTATAAAACCAGTCTAGTGTTAGATTAACAGTATTAACTCTTATCTTCCATTCACTGGCTTACCGTAATGTGTCCCCTTTTGCTTTTTAGCACTTTACAGCTTGAATGTAGAACATTGTTCACTTACATCAAGAACAATCCAAAAGGTTGCTGATGCTTTGGATTCAGAGTCAGGACTTTCGCAACTCTGTATAGGTAAACTCTATAATTTGTTGTGTACATTCAATCTTTTTTTCTCTCTTTTGAGGTCGCTTAAGTTGATGTGTCCATATATGGCAGGTTATAATAATCCTGTTTCAGGGAGTACTATTCAAAACCTCTTGGCTAAATTGGCTTCTCTAAGCAGGTTAATAAAAACATAAAGCTGTTTTTTTGTGTTATCTTTTCCACTAACGTAAATCGATCTAACACCATCATATGTTAAACCACTTCAGCTTTGCAGAACTGAGCATGAATGGCATAAAGCTTAGTAGCCAAGTTGTTGATAGCCTTTCTGCATTTGTCAAGACTCCATCTTTGTCAAAACTTTTGGTTGGCAGCAGTGGAATAAAAACGGTGATGATATGCTAAACACTCAAATTGAATTCTTATATTATGATATCTGCATCCTTTTTCATCTGACGATGCTATACAAATTTATTCTAGGACGGAGCTATAAAAGTCACTAAATCTCTATGTTATCAGATGGAAGAAACTGTGAAACTCGATCTTTCATGTTGTGGACTAGCATCTCCTTTCTTTCTTAACCTCGCCCAAAATATTACTCTAATATCTTGCATTCTTGAACTCAATGTTGGAGGAAATTCAATCACCGAAGAGGTATGTTTTTGATGACCTCAGCATCTTAAAGCTCTTTTCTTTTCAAGTAGTTCCATCTAACTAAAACTCTGTTGAGGATGGAGATAGATCATGCTAAAGAATTTTGCAATCAGTAGAACTCGTGATTCTGTAATCATTTTAAGCTCTGAAACGATATTCCCATTATTGTAATATTCCATTTGGCTGTAAATCACCTTTATCCAAATTCCTGTCTTCTCAATGTATACAATATTGAAACAGGGAATCAATGCACTGGGGATGCTGCTTATGAATCCTTGTTCAAACATAAAAGTTCTGACTCTAAACAAGTGTCATCTAAAGCTCTCAGGAGTTCTATGCATAATCCAAGCACTTTCAGGTCTGAACTAAAATATTCCATAAAATCTCTTGCTGTAATTGCTAATAAACCAAAATTCTTCCCAATTTTGAACCATCAACTACACGTTCTGCAGGTAATAAGAATCTTGAAGAGCTTAATCTTTCCGAGAATGCTAAGATAGATGAGACTTTCTTTGGCCAACCTGTGAAGGAAAGCTTAAAACTAGGGCAGCATTTACAAGGAACATCTGAATCTGTCACTTCCATGGACAAACCTCAGACAGTTGAAACCAGACACCATTGCCAGAACCCGGGCAAAGAACAAGAGTNACACTCAAATTGAATTCTTATATTATGATATCTGCATCCTTTTTCATCTGACGACGCTGTACAAATTTATTCTAGGACGGAGCTATAAAAGTCACTAAATCGCTATGTTATCAGAAGGAAGAAACTGTGAAACTCGACCTTTCATGTTGTGGACTAGCATCTCCTTTCTTTCTTAACCTCGCCCAAGATCTAACATCTTGCATTCTTGAACTCAATGTTGGAGGAAATTCAATCACCGAAGAGGTATGTTTTTGATGACCTCAGCATCTTAAAGCTCTTTTTTTTTCAAGTAGTTCCATCTAACTAAAACTCTGTTGAGGATGGAGATAGACCATGCTAAAGAATTTTGCAATCAGTAGTCGTGATTCTGTAAATCACCTTCATCCAAATTCCTGTCTTCTCAATGTATAACAATATTGAAACAGGGAATCAGTGCATTGGGGATGCTGCTTATGAATCCTTGTTCAAACATAAAAGTTCTGACTCTAAACAAGTGTCATCTAAAGCTCTCAGGAGTTCTATGCATAATCCAAGCACTTTCAGGTCTGAACTAAAATATTCCATAAAATCTCTTGCTGTAATTGCTATTAAACCAAAATTTTTCCCAATTTTGAACCATCAACTACACGTTCTGCAGGTAATAAGAATCTTGAAGAGCTTAATCTTTCCGAGAATGCTAAGATAGATGAGACTTTCTTTGGCCAACCTGTGAAGGAAAGCTTAAAACTAGGGCAGCATTTACAAGGAACATCTGAATCTGTCACTTCCATGGACAAACCTCAGACAGTTGAAACCAGACACCATTGCCAGAACCCGGGCAAAGAACAAGAGTTATGTGAAACCAATATGGAGTGTGATGATCTCGAAGTTGCAGACAGCGAAGATGAGCAACCAGAGGAACAAACTGCAGCCTCTAGCAGTCTAAGTTTACCACGCAGGAACCATATCATCAGCGAACTTTCAACCGCTCTTGCAATGGCTAACCAGTTGCAGATTCTGGACCTAAGCAACAATGGGTTCTCAGTTGAAGCCTTGGAAACATTATACATGTCATGGTCGTCATCAAGCTCGCGAACTGACATCGCCCGAAAGCATGTGAAAGACGAGATTGTCCATTTTTATGTCGAAGGAAAGATCTGTTGTGGAGTCGAATCATGCTGCAGAAAGGACTAAGATCTTCCTTGTCTGAAACTTTATTTACCAAAATAATTGAGTATTCAGAGCGTGTCAGTATCTTGTACATATTGATATGACACATTTGGGATATCGGCTCTCTTGTGATGTGTAAATGCTGAAGTTTAAGAGTGTATTGTATTCTTTTATCTGCTCATATAATTACTGATGTTAATTATAAAAGTGTGGAACTTTAGAGAAATATTTATAAATTTACAAGGCAAAGATTGCTTTTGTTTACGTTTACATTTTGGTTGTGTGAGATGTACTCATCCTCCTTAGTCCTTACACTACCTATTTGTCTATCTGCAGTGCTTGGCTGCAGCCGCCACCGCAACCTCACAACAACCTTAGTTTGTGACTTCATCTTAAGTGCTTTTGTCTTTTGAAATTTTTGTTTGCACAAAAAATAAAATACCTTCTTAAGTTGTTAATTAAACAAACAATTTGTATGATTGAATTAGTTGCAAAGTCTTTTTATGCATTGTAGCACGGATACTCTCTATGGACGGGATCAAGCTTCTTTTAAGCCAATGCCTACTCTTTAGGAGTTGAGACACAACAAGTGTTTCAATATGATTCTAATTCTAGTTCTCTTGACTATTTAAATGTTGCGGTAGATTATTCTTAGGAAGGTCTTATGTCAAATCCTCGGAAAAATCGTTTCTCTGTTAGAATCTTCATAAACCCATCTGCTTGTACATGTTTCTAAGACAACACTGGTGAGTTTATTTGTTTGATACTATGAACAATGAAGAGTGTACAGAGTTTGTGAGCTCAAATCGACGCAACCAATCTTTTTTGTTGCAGGGATTTGTCAAACAAAATATCAAAAAGGAAATGAACTCGATTGCTTCACATTACAGAGTTTAACTGATTTTTTAAGTATTTGCCCAACAAAAAAAAAAAAAACTGATTTTATAAGTCATGCCAACTCGACCGTACAAATCATTTTTTACTCTCTGGTCCGGATTTCTACTAAATTTACAATGGGGAATGTAGAAATCTTAGGAATGAACTTTTCATAACCAAAATGAAGAATTATAGATTCTAATCACTTAAACATTACAACTTGATAACTTCTGTTGTAGTTTAACATCGATTATATGTTAAAAGATTTGGTGGATACGAGGCACATATAGGAGTGATCATCTTTATATCTATTGTATGTAGCAAATTTAAAATTTGTGTTATTAAGAAAAGCAGTGATTAAATAAGGTAAAGTTTAAAGAAAAGCAGTGGTTAATATTTCTCTTAGTAAAGTGATATAATAATGTTAATAATTGAGAAGGGTACACATACGTGTATTTGTAATTTTAGAATCGATTGCGGAATTATCGGATAATAATATGCTATTTCTTTTAGTAAAACGTGTAATAATACCATTATCCTCATCATATTCTACAAATCATGCGGTGTTGGCCATTTTCTCTTCCAATTAAAAGAGTCATCATTTTTCATAATTGTTCGAGATATAACTAGATGGTGATATTTGTAAACGTAATTTAAGATAACAAGATAATTAATAAACTAATTTTATGCAAACAAAAAAAAAAAGAAATCGTAATCTTGGTTAAAACTTTAATTATAGAGTTTTGGTGTACCTTTTCATTGTAGAGAGGGAAAAAGTAGGATTTTTAACATTTTTATGCATAAGAACCTTCGACGAAAAATTAAGCCTAACTTTTTTGTTAAAAACGGCACATCTTTCGGCTCCGTATCTTTTGTTGTATATGATCTTTATGACTCTATGATATACTATACTTAATCTTAATCATGTTCTCCATTAAACCATTAAAAAACCTTAAAGTGAAAAATGTATTTTACACCATACATCTAAAAATTTTACGAAATTAACTTCAATTTTAGTTGGTAAAAAAGGTCAAATGTAGTTTTTTTTTTTTCTTAATTAGGAGTTTGTGTTTTGTCCAGTATAATTCAATGTAATTTTAATGTAACGTTAGTCTAGCTGAGAAAATAAAAGTTGTCACAAAAAAAGAATATATAGATATCACTGTAGAAAATTGAAAACGAGTGTCAAATCAATCCCCGGGCGTGGCGGGATGGGTTATTGGACACTCTTTACATGACGAAGGCTATTATTATTTTTACGTTTTTTACGTTAATAACCCAACCTTGCGTGACTTTTTGGACTATCTTTTTCACTCTTTCTATCTTTGTTTTATTATTCAATATTTGACAATATAAATAGTAGCTTCATGCACTGCCTATATATATTTAGCTATCATTTGATAGTGTAGTATTTAGTATATTATATATTCTTTATATAAAGTAGTGTGACAAAACAAAACAAAAAAATAGTAGTCTTAACAAATTTTTTAGAGACATATTTTTCTTCTTTTCATATCTCATTGGTTGAACAAGTAAAAGATGACCCATGGTGTTCTCTAGACGGTAATGAAGTTGTTGGTCTTTCTTTTTGGACTTTATAAAAGACGATGATTTTCCATTTTTAACCAATTAAACTTTATAAAATGAGTCTTATCAACAGCTTTGATATAATTAGAAATCAATAAAATGATTAATTAAATGAAGTGGGGAAAAAAAAACAGATAACAAATTAATTAGGCATTGATGAAGTAACGAGATTGTTGCATCTAATATCCCGTCTCGTAAACTTGATCATTTACATATACAAAACAACAACAGCAAAAATGGAAGAGTGAGAATAATTAACAAAGCACAAACCTAATCACAATATCTCTCACTTCTACTCCAAAATAGATTACATGCAAACCAAAAGATCGAGGAACAATTAAAGGGGTCAAACATCTGAAACCCTAATTTCATGTTAAAAGCAAACATCAGAGACCGAGATGAATGGTCTTGTACTCCTTTTAATTTGTGTATGAGTGCATAGATTACATATATTGTAGATATAGTAGCAGGTATATATGAGAAAGATCGAGTGATCATGGAGACAACCATGCTTGAATACCAATGTCGTTGTGCTTTCGTGAAGGAGCAGAAGCTGGAACAGGGAAGTGTCTTGGAAAGAATCCTAAGAAATGGCCTCTCCTCATCGTGTTGTTGTTGTGATCATAATTAGGGTTTCTGTAGAAAACGCTTGATGACGAGAATCTCGAGGCGTCACAGTGGTGGACAAAGAAGAAGCAGAGTATCAGAAGAAGAAGAGATTGTGGGTTTATTGATAATCTTCTTCTCCAATATTGTGGACGCGTAGGAAACATTTCTTGGTTACAAATCTGAATTCCAGAGAAGGAGATCAATAGAGATGTTTTTGTTTGGTTTCAGTTTTGGGGAAGTGGGTTTTTGTTTTTGTTTTTGTTTTTGGAGTGTTGTTGAGGATTTTGGATGGAGTAAAAGATGGTAAGTAGTGATGAGATCAGCAAGCAGGCTGAGACTTGAGAAAGAAAGAGAGAGATGAGCTTTTGAAAGCAACCCCTTTTGAATAAGTCTAACTTTGGCTGGAACAATTATAATGGCCAATAAAAGTAAATAAAGGTAAGGCAAAACTGAACATTTCATTTATTGTATCTTATATGATCATCCATAACCATAAAGAGAGAGCAAATAAACTAAAAGTTTCTTCTTTTGCGTGGAAATTGTATATTTTCTTTATTTCAAAATTTTTGAATATATATGTTATATGGATTTGGAGTTTATTCTTTTTTATACATGCAGTGTCAGGTGGACCGGGGGACATGAAACAACAGATTATAATTTTAAAACATTAAAGGGAGAATAGTTTTAGTTACTTTATCATTTATTTCCCTTGCAATATGATACAGTTTTTTTTATATTTAAAAAAACTATTTTTATTAACAAGTTTTTGAAAAGTAAATGTCCACAATCTCTCTTATTAGGTCTGAAGTTAATATTTGATAAATAAAAAGAAGCAATATTCTGTGAAACTCCACAGAATATTTTTTTACAAAAACAAAAACAAAATTCTAGCTAGTACCCGATGCATACGTTAATTACACAACGGTTTATAATACAGTATATATAAAAAGAAAAATGTTGATGTAATGCATTGAAAGGAGGAGTGATTTATTAAGAAAAGCAAAATATATATGGGATGGTCAATGAAGAAGGTTTTTGGGTCCCCAATTCCCCAAAGTTCAGGTGAAGAAGATGGAAAGTGGGAACAACTTCCTTTGTACTTTGATATATTATATTCTCAGTAGTCAGCATTGCTTTCTTCATTGTCTTTCGATTTTGTTATTAATTGACGTTTTCTCATATGGTTAGTGTCACTTGTAGAGAGACTGGTGCAAGCCAACCATTTGTCCAAATTACTTTATTCATCAAGTTTGCGGTTTGAAGAATGCTACGTTTTGTATTCTATACTCTACAGATAAAGCTGGCAAGTTATATATAAATACGACATCCATGTGCGTAATCAATCTTCGTCTAAATATGTATACGAAAAGATGGAAATTAAAAGCATAATTGCTTGCACTGTATTTTTTGCTTTTTAAAAAATTGCCATCAACATAATTGCACTGCTTTGACAAGAAAAAAGCATAATTGCCATGCTTTTGTAATCATCAGATATATCAAGCCCATTCGAATGGGCTTGTATAGTTCCCATTATGGTTACTTACATGACTTTCGTAATAAAAATTTCCATTCTTTTTATGGCACTTTACTAAAAGTTTTTTCATCCAAAGTATCACAAATGTTAATATACTCATGAATGTCTTGTATTTTTTTCATAATTATTATCAGCATTTCTTTTTGATACAAGTAACATGAAATTCCGCATCGTTTGAGATGTTTTGTTTCAACTAGCAGAATTTAACTTAAATGCATATCGATACCTTTCTTCTCTCCAGAATCTAAACATTATTAATCTAGATCCAAATTTTTTTATTTTTACCAAAAAATCAACTTAGATAGACACAAAGTAAGTACAAGACACTCCTCGTGTTTTGATATACACAGTATAGGATTAAAACGTGTTTACTAAGACGATATTTTATAAAAATATCATTTTACATTTAGTTAATAAGAGTTTAACCAATCATAAAAGAATGTGCACAACACAAATAGTTACAATATATTTAACACATTTAATTTTGCATACAAACTTGCAAAACATCCTGTAAAACAAAACATAATAAAAACTCTACAACTTTCTATATAATGAAACCTGAGGGATCCGTCCACGGAGTGCCAATGCGTACAACACGTTTACTCAAAAACTTGTAGTAGTATTAGTATGTATATCCCACATGAGCAAATACCTTCTCCTACGTTCGAAATCTTGTTTTATTTTATTGTCAATAATCCTTACAATTATATAACTCGAATCTCTTGATTAGTTGATTATGTAAATGTAATCCAAATCTTCCCGTATATTGAGGAACAAAAGGATGATCCTGATTCCATGATACAAAACAAAAGTAAATTGTTATGAAATTATATGTAGTCGCACGCGAATGAAAATAAATTATCATTATTCCTATGTTACTTTGCGGTTCCTCATTTTACTCTCATCATCTTCCTTAATTACCCGTAGCGTGTGAAAAATCTTCATCATTAGCATTTTATTATCATTATTCCTCCTTTTATTAGTAGTAATGAGTATAAGTCCCATGAGTATAATACCGTCTTTAATTACTCTTTGAAGTGCGAAAAAAATTACTAATAAATTTGAATGCATAGCATTCGAATATTTCAGTCCACTTTGTAGATTAGGTTTTAATCAATATTCAGAAAGAACATGTTATATACTTATATGGATGTTCGGAGACTAAAGTTTGTTTAGTCAATAAATCATCAATGTAAATCACTTTACTTAATGTTATATCTTCATACAGAACAAATACAAAAAACATTATTCTTATGTATATTTATGAAAAATAAATAATTTCTTGCATTTTAGAAATTAGATTGATACATATATAAACACTATAATGTCTAGCCATTACAACAGATCACTAGCTCCATTGTATATGCAAACACATATTTTATCATCAAAACAAAAAAAGATGTCTAACAAATTATCCCTTAAATATTAATAGAGAAATACACTCCTGAAAAAAATCGATGTGTTTCTGTGCACTTTTTAGCAAAATGCCCTTAAATTTAAAATTTAATTATATTACCATGCCACTATATTTTTAAATAGAATATTTAACTAAATAAGAATTAGATATGTCATCATTTTCACACAAATTTAAATATCACATAGTAAAACTAATTAAATAATTACATACTATTTTAACGTAAAATTTCAGTAAAATATACTTACAAATATACAAGTCAAAGTTATATTTATTTCTTAAAATCAATATAAGTAAAATATTTGAAAAGGCTATAAAAACATATCATTTAATATAAAATTATTAAAAAATATAGAACATATAGCTTATTAACAAAATCATATAAAATTGAAATGTTCTTTTTATGTTAGTATTATTACCATACTAATTTAAATAGTAAGCTTTCGATAGTTATTATAATTAATTATAAAAAATAGTATATTACCCTTGAATTATCTACTCATTAAAAGAAACTTAATTCCCAATAAATATAGATTTATATATATTCATAAATAAAAATAAAAATAACAACAAATAAGGAGATATTGTGATGTGTGATTATTTTAATATATCTGAGTATTTAAACTAATTAATCTCAACATTTAGTGTGATTCTTGATTAAAAAAATGGAAATATTGATAACCGAATAGGAATCCTCTATATATTAATAGAAAATCATTCTTGAAAAAATGATGATATGCCGTCACCAGAGAGCTCGAAGCATATTTTAGCAAATAACTCTCATTGATTATACTAATTACATCTATGCCACTATAGATTTAAATCAAAATTAATTACATAAACTAAAACTATTTGTAGCCATTTAATTTGAATCTATATTACTATTCTTTAAAAAAACAACAAATTATTATTTTTTAATTGATAATCATTCATATTTTATTAAAATAAAGTTCATACAAATTTTTCCATCACGTTAAAATTCTTTTCTACATTTATATATTTCACGGGTGAAATGTATTTTTACACAAAATAGTCACAAATTTGGATAATAATAAAAAATTAGTTACATATTTTGTTTTATACAAACGAATCTTATATCTCAAATAATAATTTTACTCATTATAATTTTATTGAATCAATTTATCGGCACTATGTGCGGGTTGTTTACTTAGTATTTTGTTATATACAAACATTTTTATCTTAAATAATAATTTTATTTAAATCGATTTATCCCGCACATAGTGCGAGTTGGTAGTATCTAGTATACATTATAATTGTATATTCATATGTGTACTTAGTCCTAGGCATTCGGGTATTCGGTTCGGTTCTGGTTATATCCATTCGGTTCCGGGTATTTCGGATATAGGAGTTTAGGATCCATTCGGTTAATTTACTATTTCGGTTCGGGTTCAGTTTGGTATCGGTTATTTTCGGTTTGGTTCCGGGTATCCACAAAAATATAACTTTCTCTAAACTTGTTAAATCTGAATAAAAATGTGATGAAATTTTGTCAAATATATCTAAAATTTTCTGGATATTTTGGTTATTTGAAATATTTTAATATTTTGGTCTAAATTTATATGATATTGGTTCAGTTCTAGTTTCAGTTTTTTAGCTTAAACGTTATTCTCTTATTAATATAAAAATGCATTGAGTTGTCAAAATATTTTGGTGGTGTAGTAGTTGCAACATTCCTTTAATGCTGAGAGATCTCTGGTTTTAGTCCCGAAAATAACAGTTTTAACATGAATTTAATTTTATTCGGGTATATTCGGATAACCGAATGGATATCTTTTTAAAAATGCCCCTTTTTCCATATCTCTTTTTAAAAATATCCCTTCATGTTGACCATTTTTAAAACTACCTCTCTTTATATACAAAATGACCAAATTACCCTTTTTGAGTGACAGCAAGAATGTACAGTCATCAAAATCGAAAATATTTTCCCGCCAAAATTTTTTTTCCCGCCAAAATCGAAAATTTTTCCCGAAAAAATTATTTTTTCCCGCCAAAAAAAAAAATTTCCCCCCAAAAATATTGAAATTTATACCTTTTAAAAATCTTGTAAATGCTTTTAAAAAACTTTTAAAAGCGTTTACAAGGTTTTTAAAAGGTTTTTAAACACATTGTAAACGCTTTTAAAAACCTTGTAAATGCTTTTAAAAAGCTTGTAAATGCTTTAAAAGGTTTTTAAACACCTTGTAAACGCTTTTAAAAACTTTTTAAAAGCATTTAAAAGGTGTTTAAAAACCTTTTAAAAATTTTATAAAAACTTTTACAAGGTTTTTAAAAACATTGTAAAAGGGTTTAGAAGGTGTTTAAAAACCTTTTAAAAATCCTTTTAAAAACCATTTGAAAACCTTTTAAAAACCTTTTAAAAACCTTTTAAAACCTTTTAAAAACCTTTTAAAAATCTTGTAAAAGCGTTTACAAGTTGTTTAAAAAACCTTTTAAAACTCTTTAAAAAATCTTGTAAAAGCCTTTACAAGGTGTTTATAAGGCTTTTATAAGGTAGAAACCTTATAAAACCTTTTAAAAACCTTGTAAATTTTTTTTGGCGGGAAAATTTTTTTTTTCGAAATTTTTTATCAAAAGTTTTTTGACAAAAAAATTTTTGGCGGGAAAATTTTTTCGAAAATTTTTTGGCGGGAAAATATGTCGGAAATTTTTTGGCGGAAAAATTTTGTTTTTCTTTTTATTGAATAAAATAATTTTCATCTAAGGGTAAAATGGTCATTAAAAATTAAAAGAGGGCATAAATAAAAATAGCCAGAAAAGAGGGTATTTTTGAAAAGGGGTATATCAAAAGGGGCATTTTTAACAAATTCTCAAATATTTTGATGGTGTAGTAGTTGCAACATTCCTTTAATGCTGAGAGATCTCTGGTTTTAGTCCCGAAAATAACAGTTTTAACATGAATTTAATTTTATTCGGGTTTATTCGGATAACCGAATGGATATCGGTTCGGTTCGGTTAATAACCGATATCCATGGATACTTCAAACACTATCCATTCGGTTATTTCCCTCTAACCGAACCGGAACCGAAATTTCGGTTCGATTAATCTGTCCAGGACTATGTGTACTATTAAAAAAGAATGAGACATAACCCTTATCATTATAAATAAATTTAGTATCCAAAAAAAGTATAATATATTTAAAATGAGTGATTATTAGATTATGTAAAATTGTTATAGTTATTCGATAAACCATAAATACAAATTTCATTTTTTACACACACAAAAATATATATTGTCATAAATTGTAACATTTTACAAATATTTTCTTTACCATGTTCACATATGTCACGGATGAAATGTATTTTTACACAAATACGTTGATTTGGAATTTCATTAATTTTTCCACAATGGTTTTTTTGGTAATAATTCATCATTTATAGAAAATATTAACAATCTGACTAACTCAAAAGATTTAAATAGCCTAATCAAAAATATTAGTTTAGAATCTGAATGTTACTAACATATAATAAAATTAAATAATTAAATTACCGAATAATTTAATATATATTATTATGGTTACATAAGAAACATGCAAAATTGTTATGATTACACGATAAAACATAAGAAAATATAAATTTTATTTTTAAACCACAAAAAGACATGTTGTAATAAATAGTACTCCCTCCGTTTCAAAATATAGGATGTTTTGGAGAAGTTTGTTGTTTCATAATATAGGATGCTTTCAAATTTCAATGCAACTTTTAGATTAGTTTAGTATTTTATATTATGCAGTATTGTTTCTGATTGGTTGAACTTGTTAAAAGTTAAAATTTCTTAATCTGCGTGCTTTACTTAAAACATCCTATATTTTGAAACGGAGGGAGTAACATTTTATCAATACTTTTTCTTCCATAAAATCTTTTGCACATTCATAAAATTTTACTGGTGAAACATATTTTTTACATGAAAGAAATGCAGATTTGAATTTAAAAAAACTTTAGTTACATAATAATATTAATAATTTTACTTATAACAATTTTCTTTAATTTTATTTATAATAATTTTTTTAAAATCGATTTATCACGCACATAGTGCAGGTTGTTACCTAGTTTGTTAGCAAATCTCAACCACATAAAATTCTATCACTTCTTTTGTAGTGATAATAAACTTTAATTTAAATAAATACTAGACTAGTGGAATTTGATGAAAAAAATCTATATCAATCTCCCACAGAATTAGCAAACCTTTAATGTGTGTGCATGTAAACTGTATACACAAACACCCACATACATGCTAGGTAGTAACTGTTGCCAAATCTGTGTTGGAGAAGATAAGCTAGTCAAATCTAATAAATTAATCCCTTACAAATATTCTAGAAAACTCCTCATAAATGAGTCACTAAGAATTGAATGATGTTGACTTCGAACGGGAACATGACATTGGATATGTTTTTTTTTTGGGAAAATTATAAATTAAGGATCTTTTTCCAAAAATTTGGCCAACTACACCTTTTTTTCAAAAGTTTGGCCAAATAGGTTTTATGATATAAAATTAGCCAATTATGCCCTTAATTGTTTTTTCAGATATATTTTATAGATTTTTTGTCTCCTGAAATTAAAAAAAACATAAATTAATCGGGATATATTTCTCTCCTGTTTTTTTTTCTTCATAAAACCGAAACCAAAAAAAAGGTTTTGGGCTTCATCGAGTGGGCCTAAATTGTTGTTTTGGGTTATGACAAAATAAGGTTTAATTTCACGATTGGAAACTAATTAAGGTAATCGCGACAAACCCTTCCGCCGTATCTCACCATCGTGACAATCTCGTCGTCACCATCTCACCGTCGTCTCTCACCAT
>NC_025699.1:9748783-9749230 GCF_000633955.1 Camelina sativa | reverse complement strand
TTATATTACCCGTGAGTAAGGGACGAGTATAGGGTATTAGTTTAGTTTTCAATACCCGTCCCGTTACTCGGTCCTTTACCCGTTTTGCTACCCGACCCGTAAATACCCGTTAATATTTTGTATTATTATTATTATTATTTGTTATTAATTTATAGAGTTAGAGTTAAAACATAAGTTCAACTTAGCCTAACTGAATTAATATATTATTTTTATTTTCAAAATTCGTAATTTTATAATTTTGGAACTATATATTGCATAAATTTATAACATTTTTTTATCGTGTACTCGTTTTCCGGGTAATAATAAAGGGTCGGGACGAGTAAAGGGTCAACTATTTTTTACCGGGTACCCGTTTCTCCGGGTACCCGTTATTTAAGGGTCAAGTATGAGTAAATTTTTTCTGTTACCCGTTAGAGTCGGGACGAGTAAAGGGTCGGAGAAAATTCA
>NC_025699.1:9745762-9746492 GCF_000633955.1 Camelina sativa | reverse complement strand
CGAAGGATATGGTGTGGAAGATGATAACATTGAGGATGCTGGTGTGGAACAATCTCAGACTGTTGGAGGGGACAATGAAGTTTCGGTTGGAGAGGAGAGTGGTCAGAAGCAAGCTGATATCCCAGAAGTGTCTAGCTTGAAGAAGAGGAAGAAGAAGCTAGTTGACCATGTAGCAGAGACACGGAAAAGAATGGTCTTAAATCAGAGAGCATCAACTTCACATTGTTCTTGTGGAGATGATATGAAGCGGTTCTTTAAGGAGTTGATTGACTCTTCTTTCAAGAGCTTCACAGAGACCTTTGGGGAACGTTTGCTAACTTTGGAGAAAGATGTATCAGATATCAAGGCCTTGATATCCAGACCAGCAGCAGTGGATCCTAAGCCACTAGTAGTGGATCCTAGTCCATCACGAGTGAAGCCCAAAACTTTGGTACATAAGAAGTAGCTCAATGCCTTGTTCGATTGTAATATGTTGTGTGTTCTTTCGTTTTTGTTGTATCCTTGTTTGTATGTGTATGTTGTAAACATAATTTATGTGTTGTAACTTATGTTACGTAAAATTATGTGTCATAATTTATGTGTTGTAACTTTAACTAAAGCCCTTCATATTATTATATTTTTTTTTGACAGGTTGAACCGTTTGATTTAGATAAGCTGTTGATAGACCTCAATGTAGATACACGAGACTATCTAAAGAACACAGTAGGACACTTATCTCAAAAGTCTATTG
>NC_025699.1:9723468-9745662 GCF_000633955.1 Camelina sativa | reverse complement strand
AATATGTTTGATGGAGCAGAGCCATCTACAAGTCGTAAGAGAGCAGCAATTCATATTGATGTAGATGATGTTGAAAAGGACAAAGGAAAGACAACATCATCAGTACCGAAGAAGAGAAAGCAGAATAAGTTTGATGGAGAAAAATCTGGTAAAAGGGCAGCAATTGATATCGATGATGATGATGATGATCTACATGACAATGTCGTAGGAGATAAAGGAAAAGGGAAAGCTACAACAACAGAACCGACAAAGAGAAAGCAGTATGCAGATTGCTGGGAGCATTTTACAGTGGTTAAGAAGACTATTAATGGAAAACTTCAAGACAGAGCCGAATGCAATTATTGCAAGAGGGACTATGCCTACAATTCACACAAGAACGGTACACATTCTTACAATCGTCATATGGAAACTTGTAAGGTTCGGCTTAGTAAAGTTGATATTAGTAAGGTGATGCTCAACTCTGAAGCAAAGTTACAAGCTAGGAAGATAGATCATATGGTTTTTCGCGAAATGGTAGCTAAGTGTATCATTCAGCATGATCTGCCATTTGCCTATGTTGAATATGAGAGAGTTAGATCAGTTTGGAAGTATTTGAACGCAGATGTGAAGTTTATTAGTCGGAACACAGCTGCAGCAGATGTTTACAAGTTCTATGAGAACGAGATAGAGAATTTAAAGAGAGAATTAGCTCACCTTCCAGGGAGGATTAGCTTCACTTCTGATTTGTGGACTGCAATCACTCATGAGGGCTACATGTGTCTAACAGCACATTATGTTGACAGGAACTGGAAATTAAACAGCAAGATTCTTGCTTTCTATGCTTTTCCGCCTCCACATTCAGGTATGAACATAGCAATGGAAATTCTAGAGAAGTGGAAGGATTGGGGAATTGAGAAAAAAGTGTTTTCCATCACGTTAGACAATGCTACTAACAATGACACATCACAAGATATTCTGAAATCTCAGCTTATGTTGCGGAATGATTTGTTGTGTGGAGGAGAGTATTTTCATGTGCGATGCGCAGCACATATTCTCAACATCATTGTTCAGATTGACCTGAAAGATATAGGTGATACATTGGAAAAGATCAGAGAGAGTATTAGATATGTACAAGCTTCTGGAAAACGTGAGGTATTGTTTGCAAAGTGTGTTGAAGCAGTTGGTCTACAGTTGAAAGCGGGCTTGATTATGGATGTGAAAACTAGATGGAACTCAACATACAAGATGCTTGATAGGGCTCTCAAGTATCGAGCTGCCTTTGGTAATCTCAAAGTCATTGATGGGAGAAACTACAAGTTTCACCCTACAGAAGCTGAATGGCACCGATTGAAGCAGATTTGTGAGTTTTTGGAGCCTTTTGATGAAATCACTAATCTGATCTCAGGTTCAACATATCCAACTTCAAACTTGTATTTCATGCAAGTTTGGAAGATTAACAATTGGTTGATATCGAATTCACAGAATCAAGATGAAGTCATCAGAAGTATGATTGTTCCAATGAGAGAAAGGTTTGATAAGTATTGGGAAGAGGTTAGTGATGTCTTTGCAATGACAACAGTGTTTGATCCAAGGTTGAAGCTAACACTGGTCAATTATTGTTTTGGAAAGAACGACAAGGGTTCTGCTGAGATAAAGATTAAACATTTGCGTGGTAAGCTTGCTACTCTTTTTGAATCTTATGAGAATAAGTCCATTTTCACATCATCTTCTACAGAGACACGTGAAACTAATCATCAAACTGATGAGAATGAAGGAAAAAAAGGGAGTTTTGGCAACTATGATGTAAGTATTCAAATTCTCACTCTCTTAGGCTATGAAATCTTTTACGTAGGCTATGAAACTTTAGTTACGTACACTTTTTGAAACTTTGGTTACGTACTTTAGTTATGATCTCACTCTCTTCGGTTTGAAACTTTATTTACGTACACTTTTTTTGTGGTTTAGGTGCAGTTTGGTTTGTTTTAATTATGTCTTAAGTTGTTTGAGAAATGTGCAGATTTTTTTAAAAATGTTCATGTCTTGTTAATTTTTTTTGTTTGAATACTAAGATTAGTTTTATATATTTACAGGATTTTATTAACTTTCGCAAACAAACTGTTGTTACTAGTGGAAAGTCTTCTTTGGAAATGTATCTAGATGATCCGCCGATAGACATGATAGAGTATGAGAGTTTGGATATTTTAAAATATTGGAAAGATAACTCTCAGCGGTATGGAGAACTGGCGTCAATGGCTTGCGACCTCCTTAGTATACCAATCACAACAGTAGCATCTGAATCTTCTTTTAGTATTGGAGCTCGAGTTTTGAACAAGTACAGAAGCCGTCTTCTCCCAAAGAATGTTCAAGCACTAATATGCTGCCGCAATTGGTTAAAAGGTTTTGAAGCCTATGAAAATGGTAAGCAAACAATTTTCACATTTTGGTATTGATTGTGTAACTTTTAAGTGATATATAATTACCTTGACCTTCTTCTATTACTTTACCATATGTAGAGAAGGATGAAGAATTTGATGAAGATGAGACACTACCTTCTTTCCAATCAATTGTCAAGCTTGATTTGGTTGAAGAGACATCTTGACCTTGAGATTTTTGTTTTCAGCTTTCCATTTCAGTTTAATACTTTGGTTTAATGTTTCAGTTTAATACTTTGGTTTATTGTTTCAGTTTACTATTTATCTAATTTAAATTTCAGTTTAAACATATTCATTATGCGTTTGCGTTTCTGTATTGGTTATGGCATTGTTAGCTCCATTATCACAATTAAAAGCTAAGTGCACATTTCGGTTTCTTATTAAACAATCACGTACTTGTTTTGTCATAAGTAATCATGCTATAAATAATACAAGAACCATTGATCACAAAACCGTGGACGATGTCGTAACCGGTTAATAACCGACATCAGTCAATGACTCGATGCTGTATGAGTGTGACTGTGTGTTAGACATAAGTTTGTTCACAAGCAGCAAAGGCCAAACCGTAAGTACTCGCGTCGTCATCTTCTCTAACGAGTCAGAGACTCAGAGCTGTGCCATAGTTAGAAGACGCCCGCGGGCATGCCCATTAGTCCGCAAAGATAGGCGGAGCAGGCATGGGCACTGATACGTCGCCCGTCGCCCGCAGCGCACCTGTCCGCAGCGGTTCACTGAAAATACGGGTCCATCACGGGCGGTCCATTTGGGTGCGGGCATGCCCGTTTGACATCCCTAAAAACTATACCTAAAAAGTAAAATAGAGAACCCAAACCTAAAAAAAAATTCTAAAATTAATTAAACATATTGTAATTATGTAAAAGAGGACCAAAATAAAAATGTTCAAAAAAAAGTATATTTGAAAAAGAACATCTTAAAAAGGATATTTTTAACAAATTCTCTTGATTTTATATTATACTCTAATGTTACTAAAACAAACTGTTTTTAACATTCTATCTCGTACCACCATTTAATATTGGAAATGTTTTAATAACAAAATTTCAAAAAAGGAAAACTGAACTTCTTTGAAAAGTAAAAAAATCTTTTTTTTTAAATTAACATATCTTTACAATTCAATTTTAGCAAATTTTTATGGAACACAAAACCGCAATAATCCTTATGTAAGAGAGGGGTTTAAAGAAACAAAAGTAAAATTAGTACTATACTCCCTCTGTTTCATATTAAGTGTCATTTTAGGCTGAATATTTTGTTACAAAATAAGTGTCATTTTGTATTTCCAACGTAGATGTTTGGTAAATTTTCCAATTTTATCCCTACCAATTTAATGTATTGACCAATAGAAAAAAAAATATATATATTGATAAGAGGTAAAATAGAAAATTTAATGATTTTCTTAATCTGTGTGAAGATCCTAAAATGACACTTAATATGAAACAGAGGAAGTATAAAACAAAAGTAAAGGCTAGTTATGATTATGAAGAGTCATTAATAGGGAAAATTATAAATTAAGGATCTTTTTCCAAAAATTTGGCCATCTACACCTTTTTTTCAAAAGTTTGGCCAAATAGGTTTTATGATATAAAATTAGCCAATTATGCCCTTAATTGTTTTTTCAGATATATTTTGTAGATTTTTTGTCTCCTGAAATTAAAAAAACATAAATTAATCGGGATATATTTCTCTCCTGTTTTTTCTTCTTCATAAAACCGAAACAAAAAAAAGGTTTTGGGCTTCATCGAGTGGGCCTAAATTGTTGTTTTGGGTTATGACAAAATAAGGTTTAATTTCACGATTGGAAACTAATTAAGGTAATCGCGACAAACCCTTCCGCCGTATCTCACCATCGTGACAATCTCGTCGTCACCATCTCACCGTCGTCTCTCACCATTGTCACCATCTCACTGTCGTCTCTCACCATCGTCACCATCTCACCGTCGTCTCTCACCATCGTCACCATCTCACCGTCGTTCCATCTTGACCATCTCACGTCGTCTTTCTCAATCGTCACCATCTCTCTCCATCTTCACCATCCTCCGCCGATTTCTTCACCGTCTTCCGCCGTCTATCCATCTGCTTCTTAGTCGTTTTGGTGGTCTCCTCTTCACTATCTCAAGCTCAATCCGGTTGAATTTCTCTTCTCTATTGCTCCTTGTCGATCGAATTGGGTAAGTTAATTTGTGTATTTTTTTTTGCATGTTTAAATTTTGTCCTTGTTTAATCTCGATTTCAATCTAGAATTGTCCAATGATAAGTAAATTATCAAATGTTCAGTTTGGATTTCTCTTAATCATGACTCCATATTTATCGAATTTGGTATGTTTAATTGTGGAATTTTTTTGCTAGTTTTTAACTTTTTTCTTTTGTAATCTCTATTTCAATCCAGAATTCAAATGAACATCAAAGGTTTTTATAGAACATCATAGTTTTAGATCCGTTTAGCATATTGACCATATAATTCTTGATTTTTTTAGCTTGTGGATTATTATTTTTTGTTTTCTATTGACTTTAAAGTGTAAATTGTGTACCAGGGTTGATGAAACAAGATCGATAAAGCTAGTTAACAAGAACAAGAGTGATGATGGGAACAGTAGTGAACATTTTTTGTGAACGATAAGGTTAGTGAAAAAGTTTGCTTCAATCTCTTGCTTTTTCTTATGAGTTCTTCATTTTTTCTTTTTCTTAGTTTGTTTGATTCTAAGTAGGGTGATATGAGCTTAGATATGAGTGATTAGGGTGTTGATTGAAGCGTATCCACACTTGTAGCAGCAACAGATTGTAACATTGTTTTGTTTTTATCATCATTTAGTTAAAAAGTTTGCATACATCTCTTGATTTTAGCTGTGTTTGAGAAAGTTTGCATTAATCATATGGATTTATTGACTGCTTCTCTATATCAGTCATGACCCTCTTTATATTCTCTTTGCAGTCAATTATATTTGTCAGAGATTGACCTTGGCTGAGAGCAGAATTGGATCATAAGGAGCTTTTGTCAATGTCCTCAACAAAAGCACCATCAGATTCTGATACAAGTAAGAACCGTGATTTTTTTTTTAAAATCGTATCTCGTTTGTTCTTTTTTTTTTTTCAAGTTCCTGTTTGCATCTAAATGATTAGTAGTCTTAGTTTTCATTTATGCTTTGCACTTAAAAGGTTTGCGTATGTTACTTGTGAATCATTTTATTCAACTGTGAATTATTTTTTGGGTTTTATATATCTGGAATCACGGTTTGGTTCCATTTTGCATATGTTATTGTTTTTAAAATCATGTGTTGCATCTAAATGATTAATAAACAAAGTTTTTTTGTTCTTAAATCATAGCTTTAGTAATCTGTATTTTCTTAAACTAAATGCTTGTTTGGTAGGAATTATATCTTGTTTGTTGACCTTATAAGCATTATATTTACACAAATACATTATCTCAAGAAATTGAGTAAGCATCATCTCACGGTTTGCTTCCTTTTTGCGTATGTTGCATCCAAATGATTAATAAACAAAAACAGATTTTTTTTCTTCTTAAATCATAGCTTTAGTAATCTTTAGTGTTTGACTCTATTGGTTCTATTGGGCTTATGGATTGACTCTATTGGTTCTATGGACTTATAAATCATACTTTTAGTAATCTGTTTTTTTTTTTTTTGCAAAATTGAAGTCTCATATCTTTGTTGATTTATTTCAGTTTTGGCTAATTTATACTAATTCATTTTTTACTTTTCTCGGCAGGAATGGAAAAGAAGTACCCTAAACGGCTTATGGAAGATGGAAGCGAGCCACAAGTTGGGCAGATAAATAACACTTGTCGAATGTCAATCTTACACAAAATCAAGAAGGCATTACCAGAAGAGTATGAGATTGTGAAGGGTGATCCAGTTTTCGCATCTGTATTTGCATTGTATGAGAATGGTCTTGGGTACTCAGCTCGGTTGATACACAGCATCATGTGTAGGCAGTTGGTGACTAAGAGAAGACATGAGCTGTGGTTTGTGTTTGGTAAGAAGCCGCTTAGATTCTCAATGCAAGAATTCCATGCAGTTACTGGTCTTAAGTACTCAGCCGATTTCAGTCATGATTCAGAGAGTTGGACAGATGATAATGGGTTTTGGAGCAAATTGTTGAAGAGAGGTGGTATCATTACCATTCAAAACTTGATGAAGACCCACCTTGAAGCAGCTCCATCATGGAGAAAACAAGAAGATAGAATTCGGTTTGTGTATGTTTGTGTGATTGCTGGGTTGGTAGTGGCTAAGGATGAGAAGAAAGCTATACCACATTCATACATCAAGCTGGTCATGGATCTAGAGAAGGTTAGGACTTATCCTTGGGGTCTTGTAGCTTTTGACCATTTAGTTAGCTCTATAGTGGAAGCAAGAAAGAAACTGAAGAACCCCATTAGTTACATCCTCAATGGTTTCTCATATGCTCTTCAAGTTTGGGTTATGGAAGCCATTCCTCTTATTGGACAACTTATGGGAGAGAAGATTGACACAGAGATTACACTTAGCCGAATCTCTAATTGGAAAGGTGCTGCTAAAGTATCATATGATGAGCTCCTCCTTTTAGAGAAATCAATTGGAAACAAGGTCAGTTGACTTCTTCTTTTTTCTTTTAAGTTTAAATTCGAATACATTGAGTTTTTTTTTTAATTGGTTTCTTTGTTTTTGTTTTGTCAGGATGTTGTTTATTCATGCATTTCCTCCACTGGAAACTTTGATATATTGCAGTCCATTGAATTTTTGAGGGGTGATGAAATTGAAGATTGTGAAGTGGACAACTTGGAAGCTTTGATCAGATCTGACTATGATTTTGGAGATCATATTTGGGAGAGTGTCGAAGGATATGGTGTGGAAGATGATAACATTGAGGATGCTGGTGTGGAACAATCTCAGACTGTTGGAGGGGACAATGAAGTTTCGGTTGGAGAGGAGAGTGGTCAGAAGCAAGCTGATATCCCAGAAGTGTCTAGCTTAAAGAAGAGGAAGAAGAAGCTAGTTGACCATGGAGCAGAGACACGGAAAAGAATGGTCTTAAATCAGAGAGCATCAACTTCACATTGTTCTTGTGGAGATGATATGAAGCGGTTCTTTAAGGAGTTGATTGACTCTTCTTTCAAGAGCTTCACAGAGACCTTTGGGGAACGTTTGCTAACTTTGGAGAAAGATGTATCAGATATCAAGGCCTTGATATCCAGACCAGCAGCAGTGGATCCTAAGCCACTAGTAGTGGATCCTAGTCCATCACGAGTGAAGCCCAAAACTTTGGTACATAAGAAGTAGCTCAATGCCTTGTTCGATTGTAATATGTTGTGTGTTCTTTCGTTTTTGTTGTATCCTTGTTTGTATGTGTATGTTGTAAACATAATTTATGTGTTGTAACTTAAGTTACGTAAACTTATGTGTCATAATTTATGTGTTGTAACTTTAACTAAAGCCCTTCATATTATTATATTTTTTTTTGACAAGTTGAACCGTTTGATTTAGATAAGCTGTTGATAGACCTCAATGTAGATACACAAGACTATCTAAAGAACACAGTAGGACACTTATCTCAAAAGTCTATTGTGTCCGGATTTGATCCTACACTGAGTCCCAAAGACGCGGGTAAAGATGAACCGGATGCGGTATTGACTTTCGTTTCTGATGATCTATGGAATGCTTTTGAAGAGTGGAGTAGGATCCACTACGAGTACGTGATTCAAACATTTTTATATACATGTTATGATTTATCAATTTTTTTTGTTTTGTAATCTTACAATTGTTTTACTTTTACAGAAGCATTCAACTGGGTCCAACTTTACTTGATCGAGAATTGTTTGAGCGAGTCATGATGGGTGGCAAATGGCTTGGAAACGAGGTACGTGTCAATCTTTTGAAATATTATAATTTATATTATTAAAGTATGACAAACTTTAGTCTTTAAATATTTACAGGAAATGGATGCAACGATGTATATTTTTCGGGAGCATACATCTTTAGGCCGCCTAGAGTTGGATCGTGTAGGTTTCATGAATTGTCAGTTTAGCGAGCACGTCAAGGCCGACTACAATAAGTTTAGATCGACAGGACGAACCCACACTTGGAATCACCTCTTGTTAGAGTATGCCAAAGGTGAACTGCCATCTCATGGAAAGACAGGAAAAAGTTGGGCTGTAGATTTGGACAGAATTTATGCACCGGTCTTCATTAACGGTAATCACTGGATCTCAGTTTGCATTAACTTCAGACTAAGAACAATTGAAGTCTTCGACTGTAATCAATACCAAAACAGAAGACACGTTGAGCCATTCGCTAATGTCATCCCTCGTCTTGTGAAGGAGATTCACAAAAAGGTTGATGGAAAAGCTCCCTTGTTGACTCCATACGAGATCATCCAGGTTCGTATGCCACCTAAATTAAATCGGTCAAGTTGTGATTGTGGAGTTTATGCCCTGAAGTATATCGAGTGTCACATGCGTGATCTATCTTATGAGTTGATTGACGATGAAAACATCAAGCAAGCTCGTTTGAAGTTGGCAGTCGATCTTTGGTCAGCAGCAAAGGATCCTGTGCTAGTGGAACGAATGAAAACTTATGTGCGTCCAGTGTATGCGGCTGAGTTTGTAGACCTTGCCTAATTTTTAAGTGTCTTTATGATTGTTTTGTAAATGATGGTTTTTGATGCTTTTGCTTGTTAGACTAATATCAGACTCATTAGTATTAATCCTCGATGGTGTTGATTTAGGACTGACTAATATGAGACTCAATAACATAAGGTCATAAGCATAAGAACACAAAGAACACAAAAACATATCCGATTTAAATGTTAACATAACAACACAAAAACATATCCGATTTGCCATAATTTAAACATATCAGATTTAAACCAGCTATTGACCCAAATTTAAATGTTGACCCGATGTAAGCATACCGATGACCCGGTTTTTAATTCAATATTAAGGAAAAAAAATTAGGGATCTTCTTTTCCAATAATTGATCTTCCTCTCCAATACTCTCTTCTTCTTCTTTCCCGATACTTTCTTCTTCTTAAAATTAGGGATCTTCTTTTCCAATAATTGATCTTCCTCTCCAATACTCTCTTCTTCTTCTTTCCCGATACTTTCTTCTTCTTCATCGTAAAAACTGATAGGAGCCATGAGCCAACGTTCTTCGGCTGGATCGTCAGGGTTACCGTCGAGAAGTTCTCAGGTTGGAGTTCCGTGTAGATGCTGGTGTGGTGGAGAGATTAGAACCTACACCTCAAAGACGGAAGAGAATCCCTGTAGGAGATTTTACAGATGTGTTGTTGGTGTGAAGGTAATTTACTTTTATCAGTCCTTATTCATCACAATAGCTGAAATTTATTAAATATTGTTATCGAAACAATGATTTTAGGAGAAGAAGGAGAAACACATGTTCCGTTGGGTTGATGATGCTGTTCTAGAGGAGATTAGGATGGTTGAAAGCAAACAAAACCAACTCTTAGAGGACCTAAAAAAGATGGTAACAAACAATGTGGAGCTCCAAAAGGAGATGGTGAAGGAGATGGAAGAAAAGATGGAGAAGAATATGATTGAGATCATCAGGCAAGAGCTAATGGTTGCGAAAGAGAGTATGGAGAAGTCGAACAAGCAGAGGATTTGTGTACTATTCGTATTGGCAGTTTCAATGGCCTGGCTTTATAAGAAGATGATATGATGTCTTTGCTTTCTGTATTTTGTTGTTATGCTTAACACTTTTTGTTAGTCTTGTTTTTTGTACTCTGGTTTTAATGAAAGTTTGATTGAAAGAAAACACCATCAAGGAATTTCAAAACACATGAGTACTTCAAATGTCTTAAATCAACACCATCAACGAATTTCAAAACAAATGAGTCTATTAATCGAAAATAAAAACCATCAAACACCATCATTCATCACAAAGCAGCTGCCGTGAAATCAAAAATTCAAAAACAGGAATCTTAAGTTGATGCACAAACCATTGTTATATCACGATATCACAGGTCGTTCTGTTATGCCCTTCTTTGCCACACCGCGCACACTTATGTCTCTTTGACCCTTGTGAGTTTTGTGATGATTTTATCTTGTCTTCAGCGGATTCATATCTTCTTTTTCTTCGCCGTCCTGGATGTCTTCTTGTTTTTGGTGGTCGAACTTTTGCATCTTCAACATACTGTGGGACTCGCCATTCTTCTTCAGGAACACCTATTGGATTAACAGTTTCCTCATATTGCGATCTCCATGCAGTAGTGGTATACACATCATCAGCATAAGGATATAGATCCTTGCCTATATCAAAAGCTCCTTTTATAGCATGTCTACAAGGGAGTTTTTGGATGCTGAACTTTCCACATGAACAAGTCCTTCTTTCTAAGTCAACAATGTAGTCTACTCCATTACCTTTAACCTGGATCTGCGATCTGCTCATCAAATAACCGTTCATGAATTTACCTTTCTCTATTCTTCTTGAAATCTTTTTCTCCACCTCAACAGTTAAAGGATCTTTATGCTTTGCACTTAACTCTCTACTCTCATAAAACCAGCGTGTCATCATTTCTCTGATGCTGTCTAACAAAGGAATTATTGGATACTCTCTGGGTGTCCTCAAAGCAGCATTGATTGATTCAGCTGCATTGTTGGTGTTAATATCATACCTATAACCCGGAAAATGACAGCGAGCCCATTTTGTCACATCGGCTTCCTCTAGATAACTTCCAATAGCAGGACTAATATTATTAATTTGCCCAAACTCTTTCTCAAACTCAGCAACTCTATAAGCTTTTGATGCTTTTGCAACCTTACCAGCGACACCTCTTCCCTTATGATATGTTATCACATTGCTAAGCAAGTGGTGGATGCAAATACCATGTTTAGCCAATGGATAGATGTTTCCAATTGATTTAGCAATCGATGTATGTCTATCTGACACAAATGATAAACCTTCTTCATCAGCTATAACCATCTTAAGTTGCATAAAAAACCACTCCCATGAACAATCATTCTCAGAATCAGCAATTCCAAATGCGATTGGATACAAATTGGAGTTACCATCTACAGCTGTAGCAACTAGGAGAACCCCTTTGTATTTATTCTTCAAAAATGTACCATCAACTACTATCACTTTCCGCATTGACTTGTAGAACCCTCTTGTTGATTGACCAAAAGAAATAAATAGATATTTAAATCTTCCATCAAAGTCAATTTCATAATTCGTGAACGTACCAGGATTCGCTTCTTGTAGCATGTGCAAGTATTTTGGAATCTTAGCATAACTTTTCTCAGGAATTCCTCTAACTTCGTTAACTGCATACTCCCGAGACTCCCAAGCTTGGTGATATGTTAGCTCGCAGCCGTACCTTGAACGAATAATATTAACTATATCATTCGGTTTAGGACCTTCCTTCACACCCTCATAGCTTTGCTTAATGAGATGTCCAATTGTTCTTGCAGATGGAGTCCTACAAAATGAGTTTTTTTTTGAAGGGGCACATGTATGGTTACCCACAAACTTGTTGATTTTGAAATATGTAGACGCTTGTAAACACTCAGCCCGGAGACGCCAATTACAAACACTATCAATGCAGCGTATACACCACCATCTCTTATCAGATTTTGTAATCCTATAGTCGCAGTTATATTTCATTGCATACATTTCCATAGTAGCCTGTAAAGCTTCCTTACTGCTGAAATATTCACCATTTTTTACCATTGAATCTTCCAACTTTAAACCAGCAGCATCACCAAGATTAGCATCAGTAGGCTTTTCTAATACATCATTAGTCGGCTTAGGTGAATTCCTTGAAATAATACCTACTGATTTTCCCACATCAACTTCCACATTACAACCATCGCTACTATCAACTGACAACTTATTCAGATCGAACTGGACTTTACTCCTATCGCCATCAACTACTCTTTTGAATGTAACACACAACCGAATCATGTTTATCTTTTTCAGATATGCAAGAAAATTATTCATACCTCTATTATTTGTCAATACAACAGGAGGACAATCAACTTTAACCTCTGTGGGTAGATAACTGAATTCCACATCAAACATATTTTGCTCTATTTCATAGTCTTCTGAAACCATCACCTTCAACTCTTCAAGAGATGTAGTGGGTTGCAAAATCAGTAATCTAGCACGTTTTTCTTCATCATCAATAAATCTCCACTCCTTCTTGGCATCCAGTGTCCATACACCACAAGTAACATAGATTTGCATCATAAACAGGTAAGTGAAAGCTTTTGTGGAAGGTGGAAGAGATGGTGACCGATCACGTTAAGGTATAATGTCGATTTTTCTTAATTTGTTTAGCTTCTAAATAATTTAGAATACGTATTCTAAAATATATTAGAACAAATCTAAACAATAATTACGAAATCTTAACCATAAATTAAGAATATTTAAAAATTATTCACTTTCCTTATTTAATTTATTTTCTTTCTATTTTAGGGTATTCTAAGGTTTACAGATTACAAATTCTAAAAATTTCTATGATATATCTTCTACTTCTTTTAGTATATAGGGTAAAACGTAGAAAACGAATTCTGAATTGATGTAGAATGAAGAAAAACGTAGAATACATATTCTTAATTTTGTAGAACATACAAAATTGAGGTTCTGAAATTTTTAGAACAAATTTTCCGTCTAAACTTCTTAGAACATGTACAAACTGTAGAATGAACAATCTAAATGTTTCAGAAAGAGAAAAAATCGTAGAAAGTCTATTCTAAACAATTTAGACCAGAAATCAGCAATTTACAAACTGATTTTTGACACCCAAAACATTTTTTTTTCAATTTTTTTTTTAACAGTTGTATACTAACATGGGTTTTCTGTTTGTTTATTGGTTCAAATTTTTCAAAACTTCACTATTTCTACTAGTAGGGGCATTTTCGTCACAATTAACAATCTTGAAAAAAAGGTGTAGATAGCCAAATTTTTGGAAAAAGATCCTTTATTTATAATTTTCCCTTTTTTTTTCATGTGATGCAAACGAGTTGCCTCTGCCAATGGAAACCTCAACAATACAACCCCACACTTTCGGAACTCGATTCTTCTTCATATCTCTATCTTCATCCAAAAAAAATTTGGAACTATTTGCACCACAAATTTGTGGAGAAATAATTTTGAATATGCCTCATTACAAATTTGTCGTTGCCGTTTAACCACCAGACTAAAACTCTAAAAGTTTGTGATCTTCATCGAATATGTTATCTCACTTTATAATATTCAATCTCACGGTAAACAAATATAACTACTCATGTATATTAAGTTATTAACTAATACATCATTCTCGGATGAATTTCATGGTTTACATTTATACAATAATAAAAATAGTTTTCAAGTTGTACGTTTGTGTTAAACTAAAATATATCATCAAATGACAATACTGGCTAGCTAGAAGAAAATAGAACGTAGAATCTTGTATTTTTAAAAAATCCGTTTAGCATAATACATTTAGAATTACATGTTCGACTTGATTACTAATTAGAAATATTTAAGTAGAAAAAAAAAAAAAAAGGAAAAACAAAAAGAAGAGAAAAATTGCCAATAGTATCCTTACATATGATGACAAATGGAAATAATTGTCCACCAAGAACAATAATGGATGGATCAGACGATGAGTGAGGTAATTTATTAAAAGGTGAGATAATAGGAATTGGCGTAGATATTTTTTCCGATTTGGCATAATTGCTAATTGTAGACAATATGATGCACGTTCGCATCATTATAGTTTTATTTTTTCTTTCGGTGCAATTTACCCTATTATATATTACCCACCCTATTATCAAATTATATGCTCACGAGTTAATATACATATATACTCAATTCATTCGTCTGCCGTTAGAATGATGATAGATAACAAATAAATCGAGAAAAAAGTTTTTAAAGTTTTATAAAATGCTACTTAATTACCATTCATTTCTCTTTAATACATGGACGTGTATATATCTTCTTTCAATTAAAGAGATGCTTGATCGATATCTATTATAAAAAGGTTGATAAGATCTTACGCTCGTTTTAACGGCTATTATTCGTTTAATTATGCTAAACCTAATTGAAAGTTAAACCTAACTATAAGAAAACTCAACTGTCACAATAATATTCAAAGTAAATGATTCACGAGTCAGCAAGCATTTCATCCTACTCCTCCTACCTCTCTCACCTCTGAATAACTGAAATATTTTCAGCACCTAAGTTTGATTTTACTATTTAGGCCAATAACTTTCGGTCACCCGTGCCTTTTATCACATACGGATCAACAAAAATTTCAACTTTAGCTGTTTTCCTTAAATTCAAAGAAAGAAACCGCATATACTATTCAAAATAATTAATTATGCATGCAACAAATACAGTAATGGATGAATGAAGAGACGATAAACCAAATGCTGTTTTTGAAAGAAGAAATAATAAACTAAATGGCACAACCCACCCTTAGCCCTTAGGCATTAGTATATATCATCAAAAGTGATGTATTTATACTTAATAGTTATAATATAAACAAATAACACAACCGTGAGCAACTAAAGCAATGATTATTAAAATAAAACTAGGACCAAACTCAAATCCATTGAATATGAATAATAATTATAATGCAACTCCTAATTTTTGTTAACTTCATTAGACAATTAGGCAGTCCAACCATACTTTTCAGACGATGAGACAACTAAAATGTATCTGCGAATACTTTTATAGTTTGTATACGTTATTGTTCCTCACAAAAAAAAATAAAAAAGGTTAAAATGTATATGTAACAAACAAACATTATAGTGACCAGAAAGAAGAGAAGATGACAATCTCAGAAAAAAAGAAACGCTTTTGCTTTTTCTCCCCCCGGCATCAAAAACACTTCTTCGCTAGCTTGCTCGAATAATATAATCCATCAGTTTCTCTTTCTCCGTAGTGGAAGCCAACACACTCTTTATTTATTAACAACATTAAACATATATATATAAACTATATACAAAATATAAATGTCAAAATATTATAATCCGCCCATGACCAATTTCAGCTTGTATATATAATCTGTTGCTTTTGGTTTCTGATTATTAGAAAAGAAAACATATATACATTTTTACATTATAGTTCATCAAAAATGTACTAAAAATAGGACATGAGATGGACCAAGGCCATGTGGCTGTGGGACGCGACCAAAATAGACCCCCTCGTGCAGATATGAGAGATCTCAACAATCCCACACGCTTCTAACTCACACACGAGTAATGGTCACTCTACGCTGTTGGTTCTGGTCAAAGTCCTCCCCATCAACAAAACAACACATCAAAACGGTTACGACTTGACCCAATCCACATACGACCTTACTACTACTCATTCATCCAGAAACGTTCTTTGATTTGTTTTGACCCCTGATCAAAACTTAATTGAATCTTTCAATCTTTTTTTTCTAGAATTTCCGACTTGTCCTCAAGATTATTCAAATACTATATGAAAATTATTGGGTTAATTAAATAAATACCACAATTCTAAAAGTTATTTAAGAGAATAGCACAACAATTTTTTTTAATAGGAGAATACCATGGGACCCACGTTTTTTGGGAGTAAAAAGACAAAATCACCCTTTTCTTATTTTATTGTAATGTAGAAATGAAAGATTACGTGAAATTTTTTAAAATAGCATGTAATATTTATATTTTACATCTCATTTATGAACCCAAACTGACATATAATTTCGTTCTAATTGTAAAATCTAAACCCTAACCATCTCATTTGTGAACCCAAACCGATATATAATTTCGTTCTAATTGTAAAATTTAAACTCTAACCATCTTATTTGTGAACCCAAACCGACATATAATTTCGTTCTAATTGTAAAATCTAAACCTTAACAATCTCATTTGTGAACCCAAACCGACATATAATTTCGTTTTAATTGTAAACTTTAAACCCTAACTATTTCATTTGTGAACCCAAACTGATATATAATTTCGTTCAAAAAACAAAAATAACATGATATTTAAACAAATAACATGTAATATATGTAATGGGTATAAAAGTAATTGTATATGAAGAGAGAGAATAGATTGTGGGTCCCATGGTAGTTTGTTAAATACTTTCCATTTTTATGGTATGTAGTGCATATACTCAAAATTATTATGTTTTGGGAATATTATTACTCAAAAAAAAATGTTATAATGAATTAGGTTAAAGAAAAGGGTGACGCAAGCGTGCGTTTGACTCTCTCTCTATATCTTAAAAGTTTAAAACCCATCAAACTCTCCACTCACTTTGTTTCATTCTTCATTCTTCTTCTTCACCTTCCACACTTACGCATCTCTCATCTTCTTTTATTTTTTCCCGCATTTTCTTCTTTTTAACTCGAGATGGGGAGACACGATGATGAAACAGAGACATCGTACATTACAGTCCCTAGCTTCTTAAAATGTCCTATATCTCTAGACGTCATGACATCTCCCGTTAGCCTCTGCACTGGCGTAACCTACGATCGAGCCAGCATCCAACGATGGCTCGATGGAGGTAACAACACTTGTCCCGCTACTATGCAACTCCTCAAAACTCAAGATCTCGTTCCTAACCTCACTCTCCAACGTCTCATCAAACTCTGGTCCGACTCTTCTGGTACCGGTTCTTCTCCGGTTCCGCCGTCTGGTCAAAAAGTTCCGACCAAGGAAGAAGTTAACGAGTCGTTAAACAGACTGATGACGACTCGAGAGAGAGACGACGACGTTCGTATTGAGATTTTGACTAGGATCGTTCGGTTCTTGAAGGACTCTGATTCGAACAGAGAGTTTCTCAAGAAGAAGAAGATGGAGTTTATAACAATGCTCGTTGATATCATACGCATAAAGACGACGACGAAGAAGAAGATGGAGTTAGTTCTAATGGCGGTTAAGATTTTGAATACGATCAAACCAGATCGTGAAACGTTATCGAATCTGATGCTCAACGACGACGGAGGAGATTGTTTAACGGCGATGCTCTTAACGATCCGACGAGGGGATCAAGAATCAAAGATCGAAGCCGTTAGGGTTTTAGATTGGATCTCATACGACGCTAGATCAAAGCTCTTGGTCGCGGAATACGACGGCGTTTTAACAGAGACGATCAAATCGATCAGCGTCACCGAGTCAGATCCGAGTTTGATCGAAGCGAGTTTATCTTTTCTAATCACAATCTCTAAATCGAAACGAGTCAGATCGAAACTAATCGCCGCTAAAGTAATCTCCAAGATCAAAGACATTCTCATGACCACGGAGATGACGAGCGTTTCCGTGACGGAGAAGTCACTGAAGCTGTTGGAGACTCTGTCATCGAAGCGAGAAGGGAGAGCAGAGATATGCGGGGAAGACAACGGGAGATGCGTCGAAGGAGTTGTGAATAAGCTTTTGAAAGTGTCGACGGCGGCGACGGAGCACGCGGTGACGATACTGTGGTGTTTGTGTTATGTTTTCAGGGAAGGTACGACGGCGGTGGAGAGGAGTAACGGAGTGACGAAGCTGTTGGTGGTGATACAGAGCAACTGCTCGGCGATGGTGAGACAAATGGCTAAAGATCTCATTAAAGTGTTGAAGATTAACTCTTCTGTTTTGTCTGCTTATGAGACCAAGACCACTCATATTATGCCTTTTTGATTTTTATATTTTTGTTATTACTATAAGATAAGAAACAAAAATATGTTACTGTCAAACTATTTTGAAACCTAGTAGAGATATTTGTAAATCATCGTAAGGCAAGTTTTGTTATAGTGTAATCGATTTTACTACTAATGAATGGTTCTTGTAATTGTGCTGATTTAAGCGATTAAAACTCATAGCAACAATTCAAGACTCGAGGAGTTGTAAAAGTTGGATTTTGTTTATTCATCTTGTGAGATTATGCTCTTTTTCTAGTGCCTATTGCTGAATAGTATTGTCAATTTGTGACAAGATTAGATGTTAGGGGAAGGGATCAAAGTGACTACTTAATTAGTTTGATTTGTTAGCTAAGGCTATATTTAAGAAATCTATATTTTTAGTTAGACACACTCTTTGGTACAAAATAATTCAAATGACAGCTTCATGTACTTAGATAGATTAAGCTAACGTATGTATGGTTCACTGAATCTGGCTACAAGTTGTACGTACTAATATGAATCTGGCTACAAGTTGTACGTACTAAACCAGATATAAAAAAAAGAGGAATAAGGTTCCTTTAGATTGAAGTGACAAACGAAGTATGGTCTCTCATGTCTAAATCTTGGAAACTTATATTGTCTTTTTCTTTCTTGTTAGAGGAGGTTGCAACATTTCATGGTCATGCCTCTCTCACACCCACTCGCTTTTAAGTATTATTATTCTATCCTTTGTTCGAATTTTGATTTGAATGGTACTTGCTTCAACATTTGAATTGAAACCTATTCTCTTTTTATTAATTGTAAGATAAAGGCAATACTATTTGAAAAAGAGCACGAAAGTTTTTATCCTTTTGAATAGTAGGAATCTATACACGTAACTGCGTAAGTTTACAGGTTGTATGAATCTTTTAAATGTTTTATGATATTTTATACCACATGATGACATGACAAAATCATAGGTGTTTTATTGTCTTATTGATCGTATAATATATATTACATCATCGATCGTAATCGTTAGAAGATATTAACATTCGGTATAAGTTTTACTTGAAGAAAGTTAAAGGCTACATTCCAATTTTTTACCATACGGTGACCATTTCGAACCACCAAACAATATTTTTAATTTGACAGAATTTTTTTCATATATATTTGCTTGTAGCCGGCTCTGTTTCGAATTTCGATCAAGACATCTCATATCGCTATCGTTACAAGGTATACATAAATTACCCCATAAACCCTATACAGAAACTCTAAATTCCTCTGAATCGCAAGTAAAATTTGCTTTTCTTTTTATTTGTACTTCCCGCTGCTATACCAAGAAAGAGTTCAGAATCTTCTCTTATGCTGGAAAAGAATCATTGAATAGATGTTTAATGGAGTCTTCACCGCCCTCGCCATTTTCTTCCTCTGCAAGGAACCTCTAAAACACCAACTCTATCACCCTAAGAGCAAGATTATGGTAGTATCATAATTGGAGATTCTTAAACACTGTTTGATTTTTTAATAAATTAATTGTGTATTGTTTTGAATATAAGAACCCATGATCTCTTAGTTAAAATTTTCTTCTCCAATGGTAGGTTCTAATTTTGGGTCTATTATTTTTGAAAATATTGTTTTTTGAAATTTAAAAATTTTAAGTAGAATAGAAGTGGTATAAATGTGTAAACATTTAAGATTTTATAAAAAATAGAAAATATTGCATTTAATTAATTTTTAAACATACAACTGCTGCTTCTTGTTCTAATGGCATTCTTCTTGTGTTGTCTGATGATGAAAGTAGCTCAGACGAAAAAGAAAACTTCTTAGTCACAATAACGTATCAGGCCAACAAACAAAACTTTGCTCACTCACTCGAGTTATGGCTGCAGCTCTACAACATTCACATAGTAGACAGTCACCAATCATTAGTACCAAATCAGACTAAAGATACTCAAGACAATGATCATAACCAAAACTGCAACAAAAACAGAGAAGCCATATCCTAATTCACCTTTTTAAAAGCCATATACTTCACATTGTAGCAGCAATATCCTAATTCACTTTTTTTAAACTGTATGATGTATCTTCCCTGACCTGTACATTATATAGCTGTAGGAGGTGCTTTCTCCTTGACCAAGATACGAGTATTTCCCTGGCGATGTTCCATATTCGACAAATGAAGGATATGATTTGTCGCTGGTAATCCAAGTCACTCGCATATGTTTATCTCCAGCCAATGAGATATGCACCTGCAAGTATGAAATCTCGGTATAAGAAACAGGACCAAAATATCTGAAAAAACAGAACCTATGATGAATGGTGTTTAATATCAATTAAATCATGCACTCCATAGCTATAGTTTCACTCAAACATCAATCTTTACTTCAGAATGGAACATCATTCTAGGAATTGTGTCCACAGTCGTATGAAAGAGAGACATGCTCTACTACCAAACCCAACAGCCTCTTACAAAACTGAAGAAGCTAAAAGTGAAATCAAATGAAAGAGAGAGAGAGAGAGAGAGAGAGAGAGAGAGAGAGAGAGAGAGAGAGAGAGAGAGAGAGAGAGAGAGAGAGAGAGAGAGAGAGAGAGAGAGAGAGAGAGAGAGAGAGAGAGAGAGAGAGAGAGAGAGAGAGAGAGAGAGAGAGAGAGAGAGAGAGAGAGAGAGAGAGAGAGAGAGAGAGAGAGAGAGAGAGAGAGAGAGAGAGAGAGAGAGAGAGAGAGAGAGAGAGAGAGAGAGAGAGAGAGAGAGAGAGAGAGAGAGAGAGAGAGAGAGAGAGAGAGAGAGAGAGAGAGAGAGAGAGAGAGAGAGAGAGAGAGAGAGAGAGAGAGAGAGAGAGAGAGAGAGAGTGAATGAGAAAGAGATACCTTGAGAGAGGATCAAAAATCAAACAACCCTAATCAAAACATTTAGAATTGTTTCTCATCTCACTTAACTACAGTAAGATCTCACAAATAATGATATAGATACCTAGAATATGCAGTCTTGTTGTTGATCTCTGCATCCTTGTTGGCTTGATACTCGGGAATCAAACAACCCTAATCATAAAACACTAATCGCGATCCAAACTCTTAATGAAGAAAACTTACAGTCTTCGATAGTCCCATCAATGCAACCTTCAACGAGCAGTGTATGAAATGGGCTTCCTTTAATTCCTTCACGGTACATAACATGGCAATCTTCATCATCATGTTTCAACTGTAACCACGAAAACACTTTGTGAAAATTCTGTTTCAAGTAAACTCAAGAAAATAATCACAAAAGCTATACAAAAACATACTTTCCAATCACCATAAGATGCATCATTACAAAAACATACTTCTCAATTGACAATTGTACTGGATAAAACAGCTACTCTCTGATCCAATATATCCACATTACACTCTGTGAAGAAACATGAAAATAAAAATATTAACAGCAAAGGTAAAATTAAGAGTATATATATAGCAAACATCAACGACCACAACAAACAAAAACCTTCATTGAGCTGTTTCTTGACAAGGGTTTCAAGAGTTTGGTCATTAGAGAGCTCAGGATACGACAAGGTCTCGTTAAGCCTCTCTCTGTACTCAGAAAATTCCTGTTTCTTCTGCATATTCAATTGAATCCGTAGAGACACCTCCTTTGGAGAACAAATTAACACTCAAATCAAAGGCCAAAGAGAATCAAAACAGAACACAGAAATTTTTTTTTGATTAAGAATCTGAGAAACTTACCTTGTGATTCCAATTGATTCAATCTCTTCCGATTATTTCGACTCCAACTTGAAATCGTATCCATCTCCAAATCCCGGACTCGATTTTGTCTATCGCCAAAACATCCACATACGTAATTTATAAAATTAACGATAGTCCGCCGTTTTGCCACTGAGAGAGAGGGTCATATAAACGTAAGTTACCACTTTTGACATGTTTTTTTCCCAAGTTGAGAATGTTTTCTTTCTCCGACTTCTTTCTTTTACAGGCAATAACAAATCAATCAATTAATCTTGCAGTACAGAGTCGTGTTTTAGCTTATTTAAATACAATAATTAAGAAACAAGAAGGGACTAATTATTCTAAAGTTTAGATTTCTATAAATTATATAAAGTTTAGAGTTACAAAAAAAAGCAGCAGCTTTCGAAAACTACCTGCAGCGTACGGCCGTACAGTATATACCAAATGATGAAGCATGTTTCCTCAATTTATCATCAGTTTGTAAAAAATTTCCAAGAGAGGT
>NC_025699.1:9719450-9723311 GCF_000633955.1 Camelina sativa | reverse complement strand
AGTTCTTTTTTTTTTTTTTTTTTTTTTTTGACAAAAAGTTTTTTCATTAATGGATTAAAAGTCGCTTACAATACTTCAAAGAGAGCCTTTTGCAAGGGCATCTGCCTCTTGTTTTTCTTCTCTTTGGGATAAACTTAAAAGAGAGTTTGCTGAAATTAAACGATAGAATCAAGATATCTTGGAGAATCCCGTGGAGCTCCGTCGATGGCTGCTCCGAGTTGGTGGTTTCGATTACCTGTTTGGAATCTGAAGCGATTAAAAGGTTTGTGATCCCTATGGTAAGGGCTTGTTGGATTGCTTTGCGGAGGTTGAGTCCATTTCCTTCTAGGCGATAGCCTGTCGTTCGATTGGAGATCACCTAACCGTAACCCGCTGCTTTGTGAGACTGGTTCCAAGCCGCATCCGTACAACATATGTCGCCTTGCTCTGTCACCAAGATCTGGGACTCCGTTAGGGAAAATATAAACCTTCGCCTACGGCCCTTTTTTAAAAAGTAAATCATTCAAGGTGCAATCCCATAATGTTTCTATATTGTAATTTCTTAATGTGAAAGAAATGTTATAATACAATCAGGATGGTTCCTGATTGCTTGATATCATAACCGTTTGGTTTATTCATATTTGTGGATGTAATTTTTTCTTGATCTTTTAAAATGAAATGAATCTTAGACGAAACCCAAAATTTATCCCCATAACTTATAAAAATTTGTATTCTTTTACCACTAAAAACGCTGATGAGTGGCTCAGTTGTGAGATGAAATATTTTCCTAAGGCGTTTGGTTTATACATATTGTTATTTTCTAACCATATACCGCCTCAGCTCTGGCCACTAAATACCTTGGCACGGCTCTGGTAATCAGCATGGATATCCTGTATGGAATTTATCTATTTATGTAATTTCCAAGAGAAGATTTATGTATTACATAAGTAGATAAATTCCATTTTATGGTAAAAAATAAAAATTGGGTAAAATAAAAAAATTGGTTGGCCAATGTTCCGTTTTAATAGAATATCATGTACTTTAGTGGCTTTTATGTCTTTTAAACTAAAATAAAGAGTCTTTGTCCAAAAAAAAAAATTAAAATAAAGAGTTTGTTTTATGCAACTTCTTTTTTTTTTTTGGTCAGTTAGTTTTATGCAACTCTTTCTCTATGTTTTTTAAAGAAATTTTGTTCCTTTCTTCTTACAAAAAAATTAAGGCAAAGCCTTTGTTGTGGAGAAAGAACTTGTGTTGAAGATAAATCAAATCAGATCGAATGTCAAAGGTGAATTTTTTTTGTTTTTTTTTGACAATTTTATGCAACAATTTGCTATGTTTTTTAATAAAAAACATTTGTTCCTTTCTTTTTTAAAAATACTAGGACTCAGACCCCGCAGTGTCACGGAGGAAGTAGTTTAAAAAAAATAAATTAAATTTCAAATTTTAGAATTATATATTATAAATCATTTGAAAGTAATAAAATAGTTTTAAAATATATGTAAAATAATAAAACTAAAAATGATCTCAAAAGAAGAAAAATAATAAGTAGGTCTAAAGTTACACAATCATCAGAATGAAAACTTATAACAAAAAATTATAATGGAAAAATACTCAACTCTAAGTTAAAAAGTATTAAACGAAAAGTCATAATGAATCGAGGCAACCTTAAATTTTTTTTTGTATGTATTATAAGTATAAGATATTTTATAAAAAAATATTTAAAGAGTAACAAGCATCATACCAATTATTAATATTTCTATTACTCATAAACAAATATTATGACAAAGTGATCCTAAGTGAGAATATCAATGAACGATTATAATAATTAAATGCAACTTTCTGATAAAATAATTTTAAAAATAAGATAAATTATATCTTGAGTCAAAATTTATCAACCAATAATTATAATAAAATATACAACTTCTTGAAATAAAATATAAATAGTTAAATTTTTTAAAAATACATATTTTACGAAGAGTTACGGTAAATAAAGACAACTGTAAATTATATAATTAAAGTTGATTAAATTTCTATATTACTATAATCATTTCTAAAATCTTTAGTTAGATTACAGAATAATGTTGGATATTTAATATTAAAACTCATATTATTTAGATTCCATATGAAACAAAAAAATTTGTCAGCGAACAATGATTTGTTAGTTATCTAAGAAAAGACAAATATATATATATATATAGAGTTCAAAAGACATAAACATAACTATTGGAACGAATTGTGAATAAGATATGGTGAAAAGACACAACTCTCCGATGAACATAAGCAACCATATGATTTTATATCATTGTAAAAGACACAACTCTACAATGAACATATGCAACTGTACTATTTTTATAAAAAAATAAACAAAATTATTTAACGAAAATGTACGACGAAAAATCGCAATTGTTGTTGTCTTTTATTGAGATTATTATAAATCTAGTAAGTTATAAAGTGAAAATATTTCAGGCATGTTGATTTTTTGATTTTTTTATTTATAATATAACTGATTCGACGGTTTTTTTAACTTAAATTTAAGTTGGAAAGAGTTTTAATTATTGTAAAAATTTCATGCACCAAACATAATTGTTTATTCGTTTCTTTTTTTATTGTGTTCAAATAAATATTAAAAAATTATTAAACGAAAAGGTACGACGAAAAATCGCAACTGTTATTTATACAAATTGTTATTATTATATAGATTTGAAAAAGCACTTCTTGTGAGGGAGAGAAGTTGGATTGAAGGCTAGGAATATCAAGTCTCATGTGGAAGGTAACTTTTATGTTTATTTAATAATTTATTCAAAATTTTCTATGATTTTTTTTGTAAGAACCGTGCCAAATTATTTATTTGCTTGGTTTATCTCTGTTTATCTGTTTATTTGTTTGCTTCGTGCCAAATTATTTATCTGATAAGTGATAATCTCCAATGTAAAGTATCCCAATGTTAAGTTGGTTAGTGGAGCATTGCTCTTTCAAACATTTCGTTTTATCTGTTTCGTGTGCTTAAAGCAAAACAAACATTTCGTTTTTTTTTTTTGTAAGAACCGTGCCAAGTTATTTGTTTGCTTTGTTTATCTGTATATTTGTTTGCTTCGTGCCAAATCATTTATCTGTTTCGTTTGCATGAAGCAGAGCAAATAAACAGAGACAAAAAATCTCCCACCGATAAATTTTTACCTGCCAAATAATATCCCAATGTGAATTTGTTTGCTTACATGGTTAATCTTTTATTTGATTTTTCAGATTTTGACTGGGACAAAGTAGCAGCGTCTACACTCGATCTGGGTTATGGCACTCGACGACCATGGCAGAGCAGTTTATACATGACCACGTCGGCGTCATCTCGTGGCACCCGGACGATATGGAGTAGCTAACTCATATCGATTGAACCAGACCACTTTGGGATATTATATAGTCTTTGATCTGGTTAAGGTCAACGTTTTATCATATTGTACACGTTTTGCATTTGTTTCTTTGGAATATTTCTCTGAGTTTTGCTGCTTATTTGGAATCATTTTTTGAGTTTTTCCAAGTTTTCTTTTTCTCAGTAAACACATTTGGCATTTCTCAGCCCAAAATCTAATAATGTTACGTCTCCAACAAGAAATCTCATCTTCTCGAAATGGATAGACCATCCGATTCTAGCCAAGACAACAAATGTAATTCCCAAACCAAAACACGAAATGCATCGTAAATCTTTCCTCAAATACTAGTGCAAATATGACATCACCAAAAATAAAACATGAAATGCATCATAAATCTTTCACCGAGACTATATATATAACCATCTTTCTTTCTTATTTGAGGATCTAAATATTAACATATATGCATATATATATATATATATATATATATATATATATATATATATCTTTTTATATA
>NC_025699.1:9697916-9718300 GCF_000633955.1 Camelina sativa | reverse complement strand
ATGTAGTAATATGAGAAACATGAAAAAAAAAAATAGAAAAATGGGTTTGTATGAATGAATTTTTGGTTAATTGATTAAAATTGACAAAAATATTACTTATGAAACTATGACATATAGAAGAATAATATTTAGGATATTTTCGGATTTTCAAAAATTTTGTGGATGTTAACTGATTTTTTTACTGATTATTTTTATTGTTAAATTTAAAATACTAACCAATATACATTTTATCTCATATGTGCTCATGTTATTTTTGTTATTAAAATTTTTAACTAATCCATGAAGAAGTGAATTATGGTTTTACGATGAAATATATAATTAAATGTGATTACTAAACTAAATGTCTAACGATGAAATTTATTTTAGATTAAATAGATAAAAAAGTTTTCAAATATTAATATGTATCATTTAAAAAATTTTCATTCAAGAATATTAGTAATTTTTAATGTTTAATTTTATAATTTTAACACATGTATTTATGTAATGCATATATCAAAACATAAGATAATTTATTATAGGAATAAATCTTTAGTTATTGAGAATTTCTCTTTATCTTTATATATGTTTTTATTTTATAAATTTTACTCATTTTTAAAATTGATTATGACATGAGGTAAAATTAGTACTTATGAGATAACAACATAAAAAATATATCTTAAATAATGTTGATTGAGATTTTTTTTGCAAATTATATTTTGTTAATTTTTATTTATATTTTCAGTTCTTACTAAGATATAGATTTGATATGATGTATTAATTGTGTTTGATATAAAATATTTAGTTCTATGCATTAAGATGACATGTGTAATTAAACTTAAAATATTAACTATTATGATGGTATATATATTTAAATGGTACTTCCTGTCCTATAAGAGTTTTTGGGTAAAAGCACAAAAATTAATAAACAATAAATGTTATGTCATTTATAAAACTTCTACCAATAGGAAATATACTGCATAATTCAAATAGTCATAAATTGTTATATTAATTAAAATTGTACATAGAAATTTGAGAAAATCTTATAAAACTCTTATATAATGAAATTGAGAGAGTATTAAATGAAATATGAGAGGTTCGTATTCAATATTAAAATGTTACAAGATAAAATCTAAAAACATGTATGTTACTACTTAACTATTTTCAATTATTTTTTTAATATTTACCCGTGTAATAACGCGGGCCTTATCTAGTATATATATATATTTATATTTATTTTTCCTAGTTTGGTTAACCTAATGTGCACTTATATATATGCCTCTCTGGCTTGCGATTTGTGAAATAAACACCTTCCACAAACTCTTGACAATCCTCTCTTCGATATATTTATATCCTTGTTGGGGCTCTTTTTCTGTTGCTTTCGAGAGAAATTAACTAACAAGCAGGGGCCAATGTTATGGCTAGTTTTTGGATTACTTAAGAGTTTTTCTTTCATATGCATGATGTCTATGGATTGGTCACAAAGAGTTTGAGAAAATGCCAAGGTACGTTCCATTATCGCGGAGTGTGGCTTGAAATGGGTACTTATATATGGAGATGTGACTTGTGTTCCTGCGAATGTTGAGTACATGCTCAAAACTAACTTTCAAGAACTTCCCCAAGGATACCTTCTTTTAAAAGCCGCTTCCGTGATCTGCTCGAGGATGGTATCTTTAATGCTGATGACAATTCTTGGAAGTGGCCTCGACGGATCATCATAACCGAAATGCATTCAACCTGGTTAGTGGATCATTGCTCTTTCAAACAATGCAAACATTTGGTAAGGAAGAGCCGTTGAAGGTGATGGAGAGTTTTGCGAGGTCACAAGAAGCTTTCGATCTTCAAGACGTGCTCCTGCGCTTGACATTTGAGATATCACTACAAAAACCATGGAATTGCCGACAACAAAAACAGTCACTAAACAGTCGCAAATACCTAGTAACGACTGTTTGGCGACTGAAAACCGTAGTCGCTAAACAGAGCGTCGCTAAAATAATCAATCGCTAAAGAGTCGGCAAATAACTACGAATTGGCGACTGATAGTTTTGGTCATTGTTCCCTCGCGAAACAGTCGCTAAAATGGCGACTGAGTTGGCAACGCTTTAGTGACTGATTTGGTTACTCATTTGCGACTGTTTTGGTTATTGATCTGTGTACGTTTTCGTGACTGTTTAATTATCGATTTATCAGGTTTTTTTCTTGTAAATCTGGTCAAATTGAATTATTTGATTTTGTAATACCAAAACAGATTATGAAAACTATAACTAAAACTTAACAAACATGAAATTAAACAAAAAAGTCTCAACATACATAAGTTCTAAAAAGAACATCCAAACACAAATTCCAAATGTTTAAGTACAACCATTACAAATGTTAAGGTCATGAGGGAAGGAGGGATAGTGAAGGAACCACCTAACTTTGAACATCAGCAGGGTCGGGGTTATTCGTTTCAGACTCGAGAAAAGCAACATAGTTTGGGTTAGTCTTGAGGAAGCTCACCAAGCGTTTGATCTCTGCTTGTTGCTCAGCTGCAACCCGGGAAGCCTCAGCTTCACGCTCTGCTTGTAGAGCTGCTTGTTGCTCTATTTTGTGGTTAGATTCTTCAAGCTGTTGTTGCAGGCTTGCGAAAGAAGAAGAGCTTCCAGGGAACTTCCGCTTGCCGTTGATGAAACTCCCTAGGCTTCCAACTCCAAAGTATGTTCCTCTATCGCTTATGAAAGTAGACTGCATAACAAAACAGAAAAAAGTTAAAATCATTACTTACCAATGAAAAACTTAATAGCATATTAGAAAGAAGCAACATTACCTGAAGAAAGAGCTCATCCCTCCTCGTGAGATAGCTCCGATCGACGTGATGTACCATCGGAAGACTCGTCATTGTCCAGAGCAGCCAACTTAGCTTCCCTTTTTTGCGTATATGCCTCATGAACTGCTTGCACCTTCTTATCCACAAAAGTCCCATCTTTTTGGTATGAGTCCTGATGAAAACTTCAGGAATAGTTGGCGGTCTTCCCAATTCCACTTCCTGAAAAGTTAGACAATGAAAAGGTTAGATAATGAACCATCTGATGTAACTTATTAAACAATGAAAAGGATAACTCACAATCTCTTGTTCGATTTGTAAGTAAGACTTCGGCCCTGATACATGCTTGTGAGGGTCAAGACCATTACGGTCAGACATTCGAGCTGCTGAAGTGGTTGCACTCTTTGCCATGGCTTCTTCTGTGTTCCAATAGTCACACATTTCTTTCCAAAGAGTTTTCTCAATCCAACTCGGTTTTGCTTGATCTCGCTGAGCTGCTGCCTTGGAAACCATGTCTTTCATACGGTTTTGACAAATGGTATAGAACTTTTCTTGAACCACACCGGTTAGTGAGGGATCCCAGGTGTGTGTTTTCTACAAAAGAAGACTAGTGTTAATATCAATCATTCCAAAAAAAAAACTATAAATAAAGAAATCAAATTGAAAGGAGTAGAAGTTTACCGCAAATTCCAAGAAGTATTTTTCTCTTCTTTGATTAGGAACACAACCCCAACTGTAATATGGCCCATCAAACTTGTTTGTAAACACTTTTGTAATCTTTCGGGTAATCTTACCGTTGTCCTTACCAAACCTTAAAACACAAACAAATCGAAAGTTAAATTATAATCAACAACAAACCTACTAATCTAATCAAAAACAAATCGACTAAAACGAAAACAAATCGACTAAAAAAATCTAATCAAACACAAACAAATCAAAAGTTAAATTATAATCAACAACAAAGCTACAAATCTAATCAACAACAAATCGACAACAACAACAACAAACCTACTAATCTAATCAACAACAAATCAACAACAACAAACCTTCTAATCCAATGAAACAAACCTACTAAAACAATAAAACAATCCTTTCAATTCTAATCATTCTAATCACTCTAATCACTCTAATCAATCTAATCTACGCAAACAATCCTTACCAAGTAGTTCCACGCTCTAATGTGGGAGAGAGGACAGTGGTGTACAACTCACGGCCTGGCTCGACGAGCATGGCATGTAAAGAAGCGAGTACATCAGCTGGGAAATGTGAGTCCCTTAAACCGTCATCCTCAGAATCAGCTTGGTCTTCTTCTTCCTGATGCGAGTTCTGCGCTTGAGAACTGTGGTGCGATCCAAAGCCAGCTCGAGATTGAGAAGACGGTAGACGATGATTTGAGATGTGAGGAGACTGTCGAGGTAGCGGAGACTGTCGAGGTAGAGTCGAGACCTGAGGAACCTGTCGAGGATGATTCGTGACTGAAGGTTGAGGAGACTGTCGAAGTGGACTCGAGAATTCTGGTGGATCCGTCGTAGAGGCGAGAGGTTAAGGAAAAGGACTCCTGATTGGAGCTTCACCGGAAGGGGATGCTCCTGGAAAGCTCCTCGAGTTCTGGAACAGGTTTGTCGGAGGTGGATAGCCTCCGTAATTAGGCATCGGTCTCGCTGGAGGCTGGAGGATTGAGACAGAAATTCCCTGAGAATCAGTGTCTGGGTCTCGCTGGTTCGCCGGCGTGAAGGCATATTGGCTGGGAAGATTCACGGGTCTTCGATTCGCCGGTTGTGAGGTTCCATGGATTTGAGGAGTTTCTTCTTCCTCCTCCTCTTTTCTTTACTTCGGCCATCAACAACAAAAGAGAAACAAGAACGAGATGAAGATTTAGGGTTCTCGATTGAGAGCAATTGAGATCTAGGGTTTTCTCGGGGAAGAAGAGAAATGAGGGACTAGGGTTTTCTCGGGATGAAGATGAGATCGATTTGGGTTTGGACCATTTTCTTACGGACCAAATTTGGTTTAAGGCCCAAATTAAATAAATCAGTCGCTAAATAGTAGCTGCTTAGTCGCAACTATTGGCGACTGAAAAACCGGTCGCCAAATTAGTCGCAAATTGGCGACTACAATGCGACATTATACATTAGTATCGAATTAGCGTCTATTTGGCGACTGATTTATTTGTGTAGATATTGAGTAGCAAAACAATCGCAATTCAGTCGCTAAATTTAGCGACTGTGTTTTAAGTCGCAAATTGCAGTCGGCAATTCCATGTTTTCTTGTAATGTGTATAGTACTAATTTGCTTTTTATGGTAGTATTGCTAATTATTAGTCAATATATATATATATATATATATATATATATATATAATACTAACAGATTAACATTCTAACTAGATTAAGTACATTTTGTGTTATATCTTTTTAGTTTTACTTATTTAAAATTTTAGTTTGCAACTTTGATCCCTAAACATTTACTGCCATTCGATTAATACAATATAAGAAATCAAGCTACATTATGATATTTTATTGCCATAATCCTTCCCATTCGATTACTACAATATGTTCAAATCTCGATGGTACAATGGAGTAAAGACTATTACTAAAGTCTAGTGCATAATTATCAGCCTATTAAATGCATATTTCCAAAGACGTCTATAACACCACCAAGATAAACATTTAATTGTCTATATATCTTATTTGTAAAGTAAATATTGACCATAACACATTGATTGCCGAAATCTATCTTTAAATGAGTACATAACTTAAATAATAAAAACTAAAATATACCTTAAATCTTTCACGTTTTGAAAGATCCTTCATGACATTTTAAATGATTTTTTGCTTGCTCTCGGCTCACCAATTTAGTCTTAATTTCATATCACACCTAATGCATTTTCAAAACACTATAAATAATCTCTCACTACCTAAAGGAGAATGCACCAAACATACTTACACCTTACAGTAGTCTCTTTTTTTTTTTTTTGTCAGTAAACATTACAGTAATATATGAAAACTGTTTTGTGTTTTCTTTATCTTTTTTTTCTTGCTTTTGATGTTATTTAATATTCGTTGTAAGTAAGTTACTCTCATCTTTAAGAGATGAATCCATGTTCTATCATGATGTATATAGTTTTTCTTATTATATCAATATAATTAAGTTTTCTGTTTCGTTTTTTTTTTCAGCAGTACATCTTATTTTGTTCGTTTTATAATATACCAATTATTATAACAACCAAACATACTAACCAAAAAGGCAAAAAGTTTAAAATTGTATTTGCCTTTTCACTAAGTTTTACGGTTGTCTATTATTTGAAAAGGAATTGTCCTTATATAAACCACAAAATAGGCATACTCTCTTTAATACTATATCATTATTTTTCTATTTAATTATTTACACAACAAGAATTATCTTTAATACTAATTATTAAGATTAAAACAACACAACTAGAATTAAGAGATCTCAAAAATCTGCATCTATACCGATAATGATTTTTAAAAATAAATTTAGAATACATATTTTTTTTTTTAGTTTAGGATAAGAAAAAATAGTCATATCATATTGAAAATTTCGAATTAAAATAAAGATGGGAATTAAATATATCAACCAATCTAAATCACAATTAATATATATTTCTTTTGGAATGCTACTCTTTCTCTCTCTCTTCACAAAATATTTTGATTAGCATAATATCACAATCATATTAATTATTATTTATTAATTATAACTACATATCTATATTAACATTTTTGAAGTACATTTTGATTTATTCTCTTTAAATTTTACTTATTTAATTTTTTTATAACATTAACTTTTAAAACAATTTCATAAATAACATTGCAGAGAAACCTAAATACTAAACTTTCTTAAATTGATCAACATTTGTTACATTTCTTACCATAAAATCTTAACAACATCTATAAATTCCGATTTTTCTAAAAATAACTTTACTCATTAAAGTTTTAACCCATTAAATCTCTAAAACTATTTTTATGGATGATAGAATCTCTCAAATTTAAATAATATACAACAGATTTTCCATAACAAAAGTTTACAATATCCATAATTATATTAATATTAATAAATTTCCTAAATCGAAAATCCAATTATAAAATGTCACATTAAATATATTGAAAACCACCATATAATTTGGTTTATTTTTTATTTTTTGAGGAATTACCAAAAAAGTAAAATTCTATTAATTATCATAAGCTATATATATTGACATGGAAAAATTATAAACTATAAAAATATGCTAATTTGGTAAAACAATTAACATAATTAAACTTGATAAAAAACTTATTTTGATTATTTTTTACGCAAAAACTTATTTTGATTTTGGTGAGATGGGTTGGCATTAATCCCATATAGGAATTAAGTGGAATTGTTTTTTTTTTTTAACACTTTTAAATATGTACCAGGAGATAAATGTATTACTAGACTATACATATACCACACGGATTAAAACCTTGAAAACACTACAAAAATCCTATATTTTGAATACTTATATCAAATTCCTGTAAAATTTTATATTTTTAAAATTAATAAAACAATAATAAAATAACATATAAATACAAAAACTTATTTTGATTATTTTTTACGCAAAAACTTGTTTTGATTTTGGTGAGATGGATTGGCATTAATCCCATATAGGAAGTTAAGTGGAATTGTGTTTTTTTAACACTTTTAAATGTGTACCAGGAGATAAATGTATTACTAGACTATACATATACCACACGGATTAAAACCTTGAAAACACTATAAAAATTCTATATTTTGAATACTTATATAAAATTCCTGTAAAATTTTATATTTTTAAAATTAATAAAATAACATATAAATATAATATAATTTTAAATTTTTAAAATTAAAATTATTGTTCCGCGGTAGTATACCGCGGGTTAAATCCTAGTTTATAACATATTTGTAACTATTTGTAATTATGTATTAAAAATAGAAAGTTTACAAAAACTATGTTGTGTATTTTCTTTTTATTAAAAAGAGGATCTAAGATATGATATGAATATAAATCCGCATCTATTACAATATCTTGTCTAGAAATGGTAAACTGAGCGGTGTTCGGTGAGTTCTGTAGTGTTTTTTTTATTAGCCCTATTTGTCCCAAATTTATTAAAACAGTCATCTTGTTATATTCTAGTCTTCTTGTTTTTAACTCATTTTATCGATGTGTCGGCGAGGACGTAGAGGAGACAGGAAGTGTTATTGTTTTTCGCACACGAAATAAATTGAATAAAAGGGTATAAATGTGTAACGACGGAGAAGTGTTACCAAAGTCGACGTTCTTCGATCATGCTGTTGATTTTCATATATCATTTGTTAATTTGAAAATCAAAATATTTACCCGCAACAGTATTATTACTATCATATTATATGAATAAACTACATAGTACATTCATACAAAGTGTTAATCCATTCAATATTTCGCATATTCTTCACCAGAATTTTGTTATTGACAAGTCAACCTATCTGTGCTTCAATCTACACGATAAAAATCTAACCAAATATATAACTCACGTGATGATGTTTCGTAATCACGTTACTAAGGGGTTATTATTAATTTTATTTCATTAGTCTTAATTTGGTAAAATTAAGACTAACTTTGTTTCATTACTCCCTTACAAATTATTTTCTTAGATAGTGTATAAATATATAGGCATGATAAAATTTGGTAAAATACAGATATTAACAAATTATAGACACTGATTTGTGACATGTCCAGATAGGGGATTCCTTCGAATAGGGGATCAAGTGCTTCCGAGAGGACGGACTATCGGGCCACTGGCAAAAGAGGATACCCGACGCGTCGGTGGAAAATACTCAGTACGTCTTTTAATATAACTAACCCATGTTACTACAAATTTCCTGTTTTACATGGATAGATTACTATTAATTTACCATAATCAATAAAACTAAATTATCTGGAAAACTTTTATAAAAACACCAATTCTTTGGAAGAAAAAAAAGCTTAAACTTACATAAATCCTTAGGAGTTAATTGTGGTAGTAGTAGTTTTTATCTATACTAGTATTTTTTTTTTTTTTGTCAACCATTGGGCCACAACTAGCCGGCCCATTAGCCAAATTCCTACATTCGTAGGAACCGGGACTCGATCCCGAGTGTGATGGTGCCTTCTACAAATGGACTTACCTCCTGCTACTGCACTAAAGTCACTTCACATCTATACTAGTATTTATACAGCACTTTTTGCTTAAAAATATGGTTTTGAAAATATTTACCATCAAATACTATTAAATGCTTATATTCATTTCCTAACAAGTTTAGTTAACTATCTTTATAACCAAACACAATTAAAATATTAAAATATCCATATATATAATTTCTACAATTAATATAGATATTTAGAAGATTTATTTCACAATTAAAAAAGTTATTCTCCTATCATATCTTTTTGATTTTAAATTTTAAATGTAGTGAATCATCATATAATACATAAAGTTAATAAAAATATATATTTTTCTTCATATATCGTGATTGAATTTTTTTTAAAGAACATATACTACTCAATTAATATAAAAAGTGTGTGTTCAACATACATATATTGTAAATTTACCGTATATAGTAAATTATAAAATTTTAAGAAGTTTATAATCCATAACTGATATATCTAAACTTAATAAAAAATTTAAAATTATGAATATTTAAACATATTAAATTTTCAAAATAACACAAACGAGTTATATTACATGACGGGTTATATGACATGACATAATTGAATTGATAATATTAGAATTTTTTTTATTAATATGATATTTCATTGACTTCAATACGGGTTAAATCCTCATTTTACTATTTTAACAACACAAATATAAAATATGTCGAATCAAACTGATTTAATTAAAATTGTATTAAATAATAATTGTTGTGCGGTATATTGTGGATTGTATATTAAATTACTAAAATTAACAAAAGAATACATTAGTAGAATTAGTATTAAAATAGTACATTGACAAAAATATTAAATAAAAATTTATTCCGCGGTATACCGCGAGTCATAATCTAGTTTATTTATTATGGATGAAAGATATCAAAGTTTAAAAAAATAAGTAACTTTTCTGTTAGCACAGTGATGTTTGAAAAAAGATATCGAGAGACTTAAAGAATCATATTTTACCAATCTTTTGTTTTCTTTCATACTGCCGTGGGTGTAGATAGCTCGACGAGATATTGTATCTATCTAGCTCGTATCTCAGTTCGAGAAGAATTAAGGACAAGAAACCAAGTGTATCCACTGGTCTTTCTATCCACTTATTCACCTATTCTGTTAGTCATTGGCCCAAGTGTTTATAAATAAAAAGATTATAGGGCAAGATTATAATCGACGTTTTGACATTATAATGTCAAACCATGATCTTAAAAATTAAAATGATTATATACTCTAAATCAAAAAAAAAAATTTAAAGTGCCTGTAAAAATAATAGTCAGCCTACACATTCTTGTAAACCCAAATAACTAAAAATAATGTTTTCACTATATTAAAGATAAAAAGGCATGTAAATCGTAAAGTATACAATTCTTAAGCAGATTTAAAAGCATACTCCTCTGTATTTGACTATTAGAGTTGTAAAAGAATTAATTTTTTATTTATTTAGTAAGGGAAAAATAAGATAATATTCTACTAAAAATTAGGCATAGAATAACAAGTATTTTAAAATGGAGGGAGTATTAGGCAAATTTATATTTAGTTTGTGCTAACATATTTATGCAAATTTGACATCATTATTTTAATGTCATACTTTACTTTATTAGCTTGAAACAGATATTACATAGTTATTTTACCATACTAAATAGCATACTTATATTTAGTATACTAAACTTGATAAACATGTAAAAAGTCTGCTTATTTTTTATATAGACATTAAAAGCCTATATAGCTAGTCTATTGTTGTTAGTATTCATAAGATCTTGTTTATAAATTAACATTAAAATGATGATCACATACAAATTTTTTCCTATACATTGTTACATTCTTTGGAATCTATGAAATTATTGATAGAGAGTTTTTGTATTGAACGAAGAAATTTAAGTGATCAACTGTTTGATTGGGCCAAAATAGATTCCATATGTGGGCTTTTGGATAAACAAATGAAAGCGTGTTTCATCTGGACTTCCAAGCTTAATCGAATATGAAGATTTATCAATCACAATAACTGATTTACAGAATTAGCCAAACTAAACACCCTAAGAAATTTCTAACAGAGGTTTCCTGATTACTGTCTGGCAAATAAAAAAAATTCTATAAAGAGTTAAAGGTTCGTGCGTAAGATAATACACTGACGAATCTATCACACAACAGTCAAATTAATAGCAGAAAAATAAAAATCATTGAAAAAAATATAGAACAATAAACCAAAAGTAGCACATTTATTAATTATTTAAACGAAAGGTTTATCGAAATCCACTGAGTGGTTTGAACCAATCACAATACCCTCGAGCTATGTATGCATGTTGAATGTATATTTTGGTAACAGTGTGAGGCAAAGGATTTGGCAACTTTGTTTGCCGAAGATGCCAATAACATTTTATTCTTTTTCTTGTTGAAAACCATATAGGAAAGGATCGTCTTGATGTTGAATATTTAACTATGAGAGGGCAATTGCTAAGTCCTTCGAATCTGTCTCACACTCGATTATAGGATATGTTTTCTACATCGTAACAAAACATCACTAGTTTTAAATCCAAGTATCCGGGTTTAGAAACAAACGATCGCGTTAAAGTATGTAATAACAGATTAAATTCATTTTTTTATCAAAAATATGTTTGAGCTTTTATGTAATTTAATATTTTTTGTCTAATTGAAAAGAAACAGATTTATATTAAAAAATATTTGAAAGAAATTAATTCAACTGTATATTTAAATTTTCTTCGACAACTCATTATAGGTCTTATTAGGTTTGTTACTTCTATTATAGTGCAGTAGGAAGACAAAAATTTATTAATTTATAGAGGTTTTAATTTATCGAGTCTCTTTCATTTTCATAATTTTAAATATTTTTTATTAAATTTAAGATACTTTTGTTATAATTCACACTTTTATAGATTTTTTTTCATTTATAATTTTGGCTATCGTAATATGATGAATGTCAATAGTTTACTAGATTATTCAGCTGAAAATGATAAATGTTTAGAAGTTCTAGAAGAAATTGTTGTTATTATCCTTCATGATGAAATCTAAGAAGATATTGCAGTGTCTTTAAAACTAATTACACGTAAGGAAACAACTATCGCTTCTAAGACGCTCCATAATTTTTGGATGCCATTTGAGGAAAACCAACACAAAAAGTTTTTGATGCAATGAGAAATATTATAGATGAGCTCCAACAAGAATGCAAATTCAAAAATAAGTAAACAAAAATAGAGTCATATTTCACAAAATTTTCTTAGAGATATATATATATATATGTATATATATAATTTATATCATTGTTAATTTATGATATTTATGGGATTATATTTTTACATAGGATCTCAAAAAAAGTATTATCTTATTATTTTATCGAATTGTGTTATTTTTTACACTGCCCCAACTTGAAACCGGAAAAATTTATTAATTTATAGCAAATATTAATTCAAAGAGTATCTTATTATATAAAGTTCAATGACAAAATTACTAATTAACGAGATCGTGACATGTGTCAATTGTATCATTCAGATGTTGACACATGTCAATTTTAAATTTATAAAAAATAGAAATGTAAAAGTTCAAAACCTACCATAAAAAAATTTATATAAAAGTAAAATAGAGAAAAGAAAATCTAATTTTATTTAAAATATTTAAACAGTTTAAAAATTTAGAAAAAATCATTATAAGGAAATTATATATATATATATATCATAAAATTTGAAATTATAATATTGTTTACTTATTTTAATTTTAAGTTGCTAATTTTACAAGAAAAGTTATTACTTTTTATATAAGAAAAAAATGATTGTGAAAATTATACAATTAATTACTATTTCTAAAAAAAGGTAAATACTCACCTTTTACACAAAGAAAAATATTGTTGAAAAAAAAATATAAAAAAAAATAGATTGTCTCATATTTTTTTCACCAATCAAATAATTTATTCAAAAAGACTGCTATTGTAATATATAAGATAGGAGTATGTAAGATTAACATATGTGTTTTTGTATCTACACAAATATTAAAGTAAAGAGACATCTTATTATATAAAATTATATCTTTTGCATAACTTTTTTCCTCTAACAAGATCGTGACACCTGTCAAATATATTGATTAGATGTTGACACATGTCAAAATAAAATATTTTTTTTTATAAAACAGCTAATTATATTTATAGAATTTTACATGTTTATATTTAAAAAAAATTATAAATCAAAAAGGAAAACTAACAAAATGAATATATTTTCTATTGTATGCTAATAATATTATACATGTATTCTCAATAAAATTTTGACATGTGTAAGCAAAAACTTAATTTATTAAGCATGTATATTAATCAATAATTAATGAATAAAAAAGTTAAAAAGAATAATATAAGTTATTTAACATAATTTTTGTATATTAATCAATAATTAGTAAATAACAAAGTTAAAAAGAATAATATAAGTTATTTAAAATAATTTTAGTCGGATATAAATTGTATTTATCGTTGCAATATAATTTTTTTATTGTAAGTAAGTACACAAAACCTTGAAAGAATAATGTACTTTATAAAAAGAAAATTTCAATACATGATGTGTATTAGTATAGTTTTACATGTTTTATTTTAAATATTTTAATGCATGCAGTAATATGAGAAACCTGGAAAAAAAAATGAGTTTGTAGGAATGAATTTTTGGTTAATTGTTGAAAATTGACAAAAACATTACTTATGAAATTGTGACATATAGAAGAATAATATTGAGGATATTTTTGGATTTCCAAAAATTTTGTGGATGTTAACTGACTTTTTTACTGATTATTTTTATTGTTAAATTTAAAATACTAACCAATATACATATTATCTCATATGATGCTCATATTATTTTTATTATTAAAATTTCAACTTTAATTCATGAAGAAGTGAATTATGGTTTTACGATGAAATAGATAGTTAAACTTAAATGTGATTACTAAACTGAATGTCTAACGAGAAAATTTATTTTAGATTTAAAAAATTTCAAATATTAATAAGTATCATTTATTAAAAAATCATTTAAGAATATTAGTAATTTTTTCTTATGATTGATTTTATAATTTCAACACATGTATTTTTGTAACGCATATGTCAAAACATAAGATAATTCGAAATAAATTATAATTTATATAAATGAATCTTCAGTTATTTGATGAGAATGTCTCTATATCTTTATATATGTTTTTATTTTATAATTTTCACTCATTTAAAATTGATTAAGATATGAGGTAAAATTAGTACTTATGAGATAACAACATAACAAATATGTCTTAAATAATGTTTGATTTATTTTTTGAGAATTATATTTTGTTAATTTTTGTTTGTATTTTCAATTGTTACTAAGATATAGATTTGATATGATCTATTAATTGTGTTTGATATAAAATATTTAGTTCTATGCATTAAGATGAAATGTGTAATTAAACTTAAAATATGGTTTATTATGATGGTATAGATATTTAAATAGTACTCCCTGTCCTATAAGAGTTTTTGGGTAAAAAAAACACAAAGATTAATAAACAATAAAAATTATATTATTTATTAAATTTCAACCAATAGGAAAATATATTGTATAGCTCAAATAGTCATATATTTTTTTTTCTCATAATCATATATTGTTATATTAATAAAAATTGTACATAAAAGTTTGAGAGAATATTATAAAATAGAACCAAAAAAGCCTTAAAACTCTTATATTATGTAACTGAGAAAGTATTAAATGAAATATGAGAAGTTTATATTCAATATTAAAATGTTATAAGATAAAATCTAAAAACATGTATATTACTATTTAGTTATTCTTAATATTTTTTTTTTAATTTTACCGCGTTATAACGCGAGCCTTATCTAGTTAATTTATAAAATTGTATATGCCTAAACAGTTATGAGAAATTTTCCAATTTTTTTTTTCAAAACTGTTTAGTTTTTTTTTTTTCTTTTCTTTTCTTTTATTTGGTTTATAGGGCCCACTTTTTACCATTATTAATTTACGCAGAACGTATCCAACTTTGTATAATAGGGTTTTCGTCTAGCACTCCAAAATCCTTCTTAATTACAAATTCTCTGCAAGAACTTTTGTCTTTTGGTTGAGGAAGTAAAAGCCTAAGAAAGCGTTTTGATAAGATATGGGGAATCAAGTGCAGAAGAGTACTAATTCGGGTAAGTCGTTGGTTCTTCTGATTTCTTTTGGTTTAAGTTTTGTTTGTTTGCTCTTTTGGTCTCCGAGTAGCCAAACAAAAAAAAAAAAAAAGTTGATGAGAAATTTCTTTGTCGTCTCTCCTATGTAGATAATAATAATTAAAAAAAAGCTAAGAAAGCGTTTTAATCAATATATCAGATATAGGGAATTCTGAGTTGCAAACGAGTTTCTCGTTTGAGATAAATAACTTCTCCGAGAAGAAAAAGGGGTCGTCTCCAACGTTCTTAGGCTGTGGATGGGAATGGTAAGTGAGTATAATCAATGTTTAGTGTTAAAAAGTAAGTATGGTTATAATCTTATACTTTTGTAATAATTTAAAATATTATCTTAGGTTTGTTGTATTTCATCACAAGGAAAACGATGATGACTTGCGTCTGTACCTGTGCGTTCACAATTTTAGAACACTTCTAACTGGATGGAAAACGCGAGTTCGTCATCGCTTCATTTTGTTGAATCAATCCAGAAAAGAGCTCTACAGAGCAGCTGGTAATGATATGATATCGTATCGTAATTAATACATCATATATAATATCTCACTGATAAAGAAGATAAGTTTATATATATATACATATCTGTTTTGTCTTACAGAAACAACAAGCATGTTCTGCGCTAAAACCCCAGCGTGGGGTAGTATGACACTCCCTCTTAGCAAGCTTAAAGAGGAAGGATTTCTGGAGAATAACAAATTGATCATTAAAGTCGAAGTTAAAGTAGCTGAAGAAGAAGGACGACATGTAACTGGGAAGGATATGTTTGAAATCGAAGGTTTTCAGGTTCTTTCTACTCAGGTATGCTTATACATATATAGGAGCTTCCTCATTTCTTTTTCTTTCTTTCTTTCTGGATAACCTGATCTTGTTGTTTGTTTGGCAGGCTTTTCCTGTTAGCCGGCTATTCATGAAACACCCAGACATTGCAATTGATTTCAAACTAAATTGCAAAGGTCTGAAAACAGCATACATGAATACTATCATCAGCCTCATCGAGACATTGTGCAGGCCTCCTAAGAGCTTTTCTGAGACTGAGCTATGCAGCATTGACAGCGATTTGAGAGAGCTAACAGAAGCGGGTTTTAAGCTGGATTGGTTAAAGACAAAGCTTGAGGAGGTTTCCTTGTTGAGGAAGAAAGAAATTGCTGATGATCTCCGAGTCCAAAAATTGGAGGAACGGGTCAAGAGTGTGCAGCTGACTTTGTCGGATATCATAGTTGAACTGGAAACTGAAAAGGCTAAATCTGCTGCTGCTGCTTCTAAACTTTTATCTTTTTCCGACATTATTTGATGCCAAAATCATCTGGAGTATTGTAAATTTGTGACAAGATTAGATTTTGATGGTAGGGAAGGGGTCAAAGTGAATATTATCTGATTTGTTAGTTGAGGCTATGATTAAAAAACTTATATATTTAGCTATACACACACTCTCGGCACGTACAAATTAAAGAAATTTAAAAGACAGCTTTGTGTGCTTAGATATATATGTATGGTTCAATGAATCTGACTACAAGCTGTACGTACTAATAAGGAGGAATAAGGTTCCTTTAGATTGGATACAACAAATTCGATAAGATACAACAAATTAAAACTAATACTAAAATGCTAACGATCGATGATGTAATAATATAGGATTTAATAACACGGCTATGATTTTTCATGTGGTATAAAATATCATAAAAGAGTCATAGAATATGAAAACTTACGTGCAAAGATTCTCCTACTATTCAATAGGATAAAAGTTTGGTGCCCTTTTTACAAATAGTATTTAGTTTGATAGTTTATGCAACATTTACAAATAGTATTAGGTTTGTTTATTTGTTTATGGCTTTATGCAACATTTTTTTCCTATTTTTTTCAAAAAACTTTTCTTTATTTCGTTATTAGAATTTTTAAACAAAGCATTGGTTGTGGAGAAACAAGTTAGGTTGAAGGTTTTTATGCAACATTTTTCTCTGTAAAAAAAAAAAGAAAACAACTTTTGTTCATTTTTTGTTAAAAAAAAATTGTAGTCAAAGCATTTGTTGTGGAGAAAGAAGTTGGGTTGAAGGATAATCAAATCAAATCTTATGTGGAAGGTGAATTTTTTTGTTTGTTTGATAGTTTATGCAACATTAATTTTTCTCTGTTTTTTTGAATTTTTTTTTTTACTTTTGTTCATTTTGTTATTAAAATTTTTACACAAAGTATCGAATATGGGGAAATAAGTTGAGTTGAAGGTTGGTCAAATTAAATATCATGTTTGTTTGATAGTTTATGGAACATTTTCTCTGTTTTTTAAAAAACTTTTGTTCATTTTGTTATTAAAAATTTTAGACAAAGCATTGGTTATGACTTATGGGGAAAGAAGTTGAGTTAAAGGTTGATCATATCAAATCTCATGTAAAAGGTGAATTTTTATTGTTTTTTTGATGTTTATGCAATATTTTCTCTATTTCTAAAAAAAAAAAACTTTTGCTTATTTGGTTATTAAAATTTTTAGACAAAGCATTGGTTATGGGGAAAAAGTTGGGTTAAAAGTTGAGCAAATCAAATCTCATGTGAAAGATGAAATTTTTTGTTTGTTTGATAGTTTATGTAAAAAAATTTCTATGTTTTTGTTTAAAAATATTTTTGTTCATTTCATTATTTAAAAAATTAGACAAATCATTGGTTGTGGAGAAAGAATTTGGGTTGAAGGTTGAGCAAATCAAATCTCAGGCTGAAGGTAAATTTTTTGTTTGTCCGACTCGAACGACGAAGTGGCATTAGACCCTAGTTGCTAAATTTCCAACGATTCCCCCCACATTATACGCTACGTTAGAGTAATCTGTTAGACCCTGAATTATTAAACGAAAAATCGTCTAAAGAATCTAACTAGTCTTTGTTTAACCATCCTAGATTGTTTTTAGATAATCTTTGATTATATCCGATTAAGGTCAAACATTATAATATCTTATATAATAAGAGAAGGTTTTTCTCAATATCTGCTTAAAACATGACATCTGGCTTATTATATAACTGACACATGTCCTCTCTTATTCTTAAAGGCCATTGTTTTTACATTTTCAAATTGGGCCTAACAAAATAAAATCAGTTACAAGTCCAGCAAATATAATTGACAGTCCTTACACCCATCAGGAGGATATGAACCAAACGACGTCAAATTCACCTATACTCACTTTCTCACAACCATCGTTCCCAGCAGCTACCACCTCTGATGTACCTTCACAAAAATCTCCTAATCTTTGGGTTTATTTGGTTTAATTTTCCTACTCCACCACCAAATTCTAAATCATTTCCGGTTTAATGTCTGTGTCAAGATCCCGAACACCTATTTGAAGTTCCGAATTGTATGTAACATTAATCCTGTCCAAAATTGTTTTTAAATTGCCTGGTATCAAATTTAGAAATATTAAGAAAGAGGTTTAGATCTTCACTACCAATTAGAATCATATAAACCATTATTATGACGTTATTTGTATTACTTATTACAATCTTTAAGGTAATTAAAGAATTCCATTGAAGTATATCCTTCATTTTCATCTTTACGTTTACCACCCAATTATAACGTAATGAAAATAATACCAAAAACCTATGATTTCATGGTCATTAACATTTCATTCCAATCCCTGATTACTCTCCCTCAACCATTGCATTAAGTTTTTTTTTAAATAACAACCTTTGACGACACTCATCTTCTCTCTCACACACCATGAGTAAAACTAAAACAATAGCACCCTACTCTACCCTTGATTCAACTTCCAACGAAATACACAACACTGGTATCAATAGGATTGTTGTTTGGGTCATCCATATTTGGGAAGTTCGAGACTTTTGAAGAAACAATATGTTACTTATTGTTCCTGATAAAAATGTCTCCTTATTGATGAAAATGTATATTATCTCTATTATTGTTCTTCTTGACCCCTAATTTACCTCCATTTTAACACATTCATTTAGCCTTTGTTTCAGGATTGTGCTACACAAGCTTCAGTTGTTCCTAAACGTGTGTCTAATTTTCTAGATCAATTGGTTAAAGGCCAGTTGTACAACATCAATGATTTCGATGTTGTTGCATCCTCCAACCGTTATCGTCGCACCAAGCACAAGTGGAGAATTGTTTTCACGGAGAAAACGTCTTTGGAGACTGTTAAAAAATGACAATGCTCTATTGGATTTGATAATTTTAGGTTCTCTACTTTTTCAGACTTGCTTGATATGGTAAACAAGGGTGAGGAGCTTCCAGGTAACAACCTTTTTTGCACTGTTCGTATTTCTGGTCTCATAGCTTCCACTTTGTTCTTCAGCATATAATTTATATCTACATTTACCCACTCACCAGATGTTGTTGGCCAAATATCCTCGTCTCGAACATTTGAAAACAAAGATCAGAAACCACCCTTCAAAGACAACTTTCAGTTTAATACTGACTTGTATTTTAGAAAGGTATTGGGTTTTTTTTTTTTCAGATTCCTTCTACACTTTGTAAGTCTGTGACTGTGTAACATTTATGGTGTTTGTTGTAGTGGTGACAACGTATACATATCTCTTTGGAGAACTTGCGGTCGATGTCCATGCCAAACTTTTAACCCTAAAAGATGAAACAGTTGTTGTCATTGCAACCCATGTAAACCCACAAAAAGTTAGGCGTAAGTGTTTTGTTTTTAACGTTCTACTTTCTATTAAATATTAATTGGTTCAACGTTTTAGTGTTCTAAAACTTAAGACCAATGTATATGAGCCTATGAATGAATATAATGCTAACAATGGGCCATATGTATTCTTGACAATTTCAAAATTAGAGCATGGGTTGACAATTTCAAAATTAGAGCATGGTTTTTCTGTTTATGATTCGATGTTCTTCATCTTCATCTTCATCTTCAATTCAATAATTTCTACAATTAATATAGATATTTAGAAGATTTATTTCACAATTAAAAAAATTATTCTCCTATCATATCTTTTTGATTTTAAATTTTAAATGTAGTGAATCATCATATAATACATAAAGTTAATAAAAATATATATTTTTCTTCATATATCGTGATTGAATTTTTTTTAAAGAACATATACTACTCAATTAATATAAAAAGTGTGTGTTCAACATACATATATTGTAAATTTACCGTATATAGTAAATTATAAAATTTTAAGAAGTTTATAATCCATAACTGATATATCTAAACTTAATAAAAAATTTAAAATTATGAATATTTAAACATATTAAATTTTCAAAATAACACAAACGAGTTATATTACATGACG
>NC_025699.1:9630232-9697161 GCF_000633955.1 Camelina sativa | reverse complement strand
ACTGTCTGGCAAATAAAAAAAATTCTATAAAGAGTTAAAGGTTCGTGCGTAAGATAATACACTGACGAATCTATCACACAACAGTCAAATTAATAGCAGAAAAATAAAAATCATTGAAAAAAATATAGAACAATAAACCAAAAGTAGCACATTTATTAATTATTTAAACGAAAGGTTTATCGAAATCCACTGAGTGGTTTGAACCAATCACAATACCCTCGAGCTATGTATGCATGTTGAATGTATATTTTGGTAACAGTGTGAGGCAAAGGATTTGGCAACTTTGTTTGCCGAAGATGCCAATAACATTTTATTCTTTTTCTTGTTGAAAACCATATAGGAAAGGATCGTCTTGATGTTGAATATTTAACTATGAGAGGGCAATTGCTAAGTCCTTCGAATCTGTCTCACACTCGATTATAGGATATGTTTTCTACATCGTAACAAAACATCACTAGTTTTAAATCCAAGTATCCGGGTTTAGAAACAAACGATCGCGTTAAAGTATGTAATAACAGATTAAATTCATTTTTTTATCAAAAATTCTTCTACTCAAATTATTGTTATGATTCGAGGAAAGTTCTAATGACTTTGAAACATTTTTCCTTTAGATCACGTAAATGATTTGCTCATTGCACATATAATTTTTAAATCCCATTATCACCTTTAAAATCTCAATAAATTAGCTTAAATTTATATCAAAAAATTAAATTCAATGTTTAGTCATAAATTTATACATTCCAATCTCTTATTTCTCTTTGACTAAAATTCTATATTGTCCTAATTTTAAACGGCCAAATTCTTCTACTATAATGGTTGACTGGCTGGTTTCTTAATATGTATATTTCATGTGATGTACTCTACTTCATACTCAAATTATTGTTATGATTCGAGGAAAGTTCTAATGTCTCTAAAACATTTTTCCTTTAGATCATGTAAATGATTTGCTCATTGCACAATTTATTTTTAAAGGAAAATGGAGGATTTAAGATCTCAGACAAGGAACTAAACTTTATGCAAGCATGTAAGGTAGTAGTCTGGACTGGTGGTTAGGTGGAGGAGAAAACCTTTACGGAATGACCAAATAATCAAATAAAAAATTTAGTTACTCTTATTTTCTCCTTTAAGCTTTTTTTCTATTGCCATATTGAGTAAAGTTTTCTATTAAGTTATGGAGACACCATGAGCCTACGTGCATGTACACTACGACATATTCATAAAGTTAAAACAATGCAGCTTAGCCTAAGATATATATCACACAACGGTATAATTGTGTTAGAAAATGATTTTTTGAGTTTAAAATTTCATTATACATTCTTTTATTTATATATTATTCTAACTTGGATATTTGTTAAGATTACTACGGATAGGGAGACCTAAAGCTTAAAATAGATGATCATATCTCTATTATATATATATCGAAGGAAGACATTAGAAGAAACAACGTTAGACGAAGTGATTTGTAATTGATTTCAGTTAACTTGTGATATGGGACTTCAATTTCAACTTTCGCTTATGTCTTCACGTAACAACAAAATAAAGATGATGAGGATTTGCCTTAATCAATGTCGAAGTGAATAAAATCACCAAAAGGTGATCTTTATTTTATTTTATTTTTGGTTTAAAGCCACTGAATAGGCTTTGAAGTTTGAAGGATTCGTATCATTTTCCATCTTGTGTTGACAGGACAAAAAGGTGCTTTTGATGTTAGGGGTTACCAACAGTTAAAAGAGAAATAAATTACACATTATCTGAATCTGAGGATGAAAAATGTGCAATATTAAGGAATATAATATTTATTTTATATCTCTAAACTTCACCATATTTAATAAAAGATTACTCATGGGATAAATTCAAAACTCAACAATGATGGTAGATCTCGGTTATTTCTATAAAGCCACAGCGGAAACAACGTCCAAACAAGTTATTGTCGTAGTTTGAAAGTGACATGTATTAATATGACTATATGAGTCTATAATTTTTAGTTGACAAATTACGTTTTGACCCAACAGAAAATATAAAGACGATGATCATTTGCCCATACAGCTTACATCAAGCATGTTAGTATTCTGGAAGTTGTTTAAATATTGATTGACCATTTTAATGTTAAATATCATTTCAATGTTTACAAATACATTACATAAATCATCTATTTTGTAATCACAAAATTTGCCTTAAGTGTATTGCAAAATGGTTACATCGCAAAACAACATGTCCTAAAAGAGAATCAGTCTAAGCTTTAAAACATTTTGTTATTCAAAAAAGTAAACATGATTAATAAAATTCATTATACATGAGGGTGTAGTTTAATTACTTAAGATACATACTCTTCCCCTAAAAATTTATATAATTTTTATCAATTAAAAAAATCCAATTAAGAAAGCAAAATACAGAAATATAAAAATCTAACAGTTAAAAAAATTGCCAATGGAACAAATACTAAGATAAGCTCGTGCGTAGCACGGGGCAACTCCTAGTTAATTTATATGTTTTCTCATATTTGTGTATAATGTTTTCAAAGAGTTTTTGTGTCGAACAAAAGAAAAGTTAAGTAGTCAACTGATTGATTGGGCCAAACTAATTTCCTTATGTGGGCTTTGGATAAACCAACGAAAGTGTGTTTTCATCCGTACTTCCAAGCTCAATCCGTCAATCGAATATGATTTAATAATATCAATCACAATATGGACCTTTTCACACAACATGAGGTTTCTGATCTTCTGGCAAATAAGAAATTCTAGGAGTTAAAGGTTCGGACCTAGCTTTCACACAACATGAGAGACAAGTAGAAGAAAACAAGAAGTTCAAGAACCCATTGAAGAAAGAACGAAAAAAAACAGAGAACAATTAACCAAAAGTAGTACATTTGTTAATTATGAAAAATCCAATGAGTGGTTTGAACCAATCACAATACCCTCGAGCTCGAGCTATGTATGCATGTTGAATGTAAGACTATGACTCTATGAGGCATAACATTTGATTCGTTTTTTTTTTAATGTTAAAAACCATATGAGGAAGGATCATCTTGATATTGATTTAACAACGAGGACAATTGCTAAGAGCTTTAAAAAGCGGGTTCGACGCTGTCTCACGCTTGACCCCTGTATACTTTAGGACACATCTTAACAACATACTAGAAGTAGAAGCCCGGTTTTATATCCAAGTCTTCGGGTTTAGGAAACAAATCTTTCATGTAAGATCGCAGTACGTAATAACAAATTAATTTTTTGTTTTAATGTTTGAGCTTTTATGTTATTTAATACTGTTTTCCTAGTTTGGATTTGTATTAAAATGTTTGAAAGAAACTAGTTCAATTGTATTAGTAGTATTTTTCTTCGACAACTCATTATAGGTCTTATTAGGTTTGTTACTTCTATTATAGTGCAGTAGCAGTCTAGCAGACATCAATTAGCTTAGAGTAAGGTACGAAAAGAAAGCAAGAATTGATCTATGATACCATACATATTGACATATTTTGTAACTTCAAGTCTTCTAGAACATGTAAATTAAACTGAAGTTTCACGGCCCAATAATAGTATGCGTTAATTGTATTGCAGAGAGTCAGAGAGACTGAGAGAGAGAGAGAGAGAGAGGTAATCATTGAAGACATTATTAAAATTGTGTGCTGATTCCTTGATAAAATAAAGTAAGATCTTTCCTACTAATTTTCCAAGAATGGGGAGGTTTCCTCAATGAGGAATGTGCTGTACAGCTTTGGTTGGACACACAAAAAGTCAACATTTCTATAAAGTCAAACTACTCCTTCTGTTCTGTTCTGTTTTTTTTGGTCAATTTACTCAGTCGCCCAAACAATTTAATTCTCAAACCAAACAGAGAAGAACAAAACTCAATTCTGAGAAGAAGAAGTGAGAACTTTAATAAATCCCCAAATTTTTATGGATCCGTCGGAGTATTTCGCCGGCGGCGATCAACAGAACCAGAAACGGCAGCTTCAGATCTGTGGTCCTCGTCCTTCACCTCTCAGCGTCCACAAAGACTCACACAAAATCATCAAGAAACCACCTAAACACCCTGCGCCGCCTCAGAACCGTGACCAACCCCAGCAGCCTTATGTTCCTAGAGAGCCGGTGGTCATCTACGCCGTTTCCCCCAAGGTCGTACACGCCACCGCGTCTGAGTTCATGAACGTAGTCCAGCGCCTCACCGGGATCTCCTCTGAAGTTTTCCTCGAATCTGGCGGTGGTGGTGGTAACGTTTCACCGGCGGCGAGGCTAGCGTCGACGGAAAATGCTAGCCCGAGAGGAGGTAAAGAACCTCCGGTGGTGGTGGCTACAGATGATGAAATCCCCACGGCCATGGAAGAAGCAGCTGAGTTTGGTGGTTATGCTCCGGGGATACTCTCTCCTTCTCCGGCCATGTTGCCGACAGCTTCTGCCGGGATTTTCTCCCAAGGTGGGATGTTCTCGCCGGCTATACCGCCGGGAATGTTTTCGCCGGCGGGATTGATGAGCCCGTTTCTAATGTTTAGTCCTGGTTGTACTAGTTTGGTTGCTTCTCCAACTTTTGCTGATGTCTTTAGTAGTCATTTATGGGATCTTTAGTAACGATTATATTTATGTGTTTTGCTCTGTAATTTTTTTTGTATTGTATCTTTTTAACATATCCAATGTTGTAACCCAAAGGGTTTAAAAATGAGCTTCATGTAAAAAAAAAAACTAAATTTAACTTTCAAAAATGTCAGACAGATTCCTAAACGTTGTCTGCAAACTATATATATATATATATATATATATATAGGAGTTACAAGATTCTCCTGACCTAAGATACTCTGTTAAGTTTTGTGTTTTTGAGAAAGAGGACTTCATGTAGTAGTAGTTGTAACAACAGAGTTCCAGGTTCCTCCTATCAATGTACCGACTCTCTCTCCTTTGATTGCTTTCGCGATGTTTCCAGGTTCCGATAGATTGAATACCACAACTGCCAAAATCAATACAGACCAAGTAAGCATTCTGTTGATGATCATGTAATGTGGTTGAGGTTTGAGAGAGTGTTTTGAAATAAAGACCTGGGATGTTGTTTTCTTGGCAAAGAGTGATAGCAGTCATATCCATTACAGAGAGGTCCTTTGAGGTTACTTCTTGGTAAGTTAGTGATTCGAGAAGGCGAGCGTTGGGGTTTCGTTTAGGATCATCGTCGAACACTCCATCAACATTTGTTGCTTTTAGCACTACTTCTGCGTTAACTGTGTCCAATGCGAAAAGATTTTTTTATTTAATGATGCTAATGGAAGCACTGGAGAACACTTTAAAACAGAAACCATCTCTGACTTACTTTCAGCACATCGAAGAGCTGCTGCAGTATCGGTGGTGAAAAATGGATTGCCTGTTCCAGCTGCAAATATAACAACCCTGCCTTTTTCTAGATGTCTAATTGCTCGTCTTCTAATGTAGGGCTCTGCTACTTCCGACATGCGGAAAGCGGTTTGGACACGGGTTGGGATGCCGATACTCTCCATTGTCGCTTGAAGAAATATTGCATTCATCACAGTTGCCAGCATTCTGTCAAATTTTCAGATGAACCAAATGAGACAAAACAAAAAAAACCCCAATAGACGAAATTTAAAGGTCTTATTGGCGCAAGGGGAACAAGATAAGTTCATACAGAAGGAGTAAAGTTCAGAAAAACAAATTGTGTGCACTAGAGTCATGAGTGGATATAATTACCCGATATAATCAGCAGAGGAGCGATCAAGGCCACTGCACCCAGCCCAGGTAGATCCACGAAAGATATTTCCTCCTCCAACAACAATAGCAACCTATTGCAAAGGTTGTAAGATCAGGACAGAACACACAGAACATTGCAACGGGTATGCTCAATGACCCAACCCATCATCTATTACATGTATAGTTCCTTTAAAAGCTTAAAAAATCAACTGGAATTCTCTGTTCAGCTTGTATACTCTCCCATACATCTCCGCCCCATGACTTAAGCACCCGTTTCTTGTAAGTTTAAACTAAATGATTTTCCGCATAGTTTCTTACTTCAATATAGGCAATCATCAAATACTTAGGGTACTAAACAATTGCATTTACCATACTCTATTATCAATCAACATGTCTACGAAAGAACACAAAAAGCTTAATACCTAACCACGAAGAAGTGTCACAGTAAACACAATTTACAACTAGAACAAAAATGTATGAATGTAGTGTTTCGAGAATAACCTCAATACCAAGTCGAGTTACTGCTGCAACTTCCCTTGCAATCGCCATAGTAACCTAATTAATGGGAAACTGAATGAGACTTCTGTAGTAGGAAACACAGAACAAAGAAAAGCAAAAACAAAAACCTTAGGATCTATATTCTGCTCCTCGTCTCCAGCAAGAGCTTCTCCACTGACTTTGAGTAAAACCCTTCTCCATTTAAGCGGTGGTTTAGACGTTCCGTCAAACGAAGGCATTCTTGGAAAAGACGATTGCCCGTTTAAGCTACTAAAAAGTTCCAACTTTAACAAAATCAGCGAAAGTTCCAAACTTCACGAATGGGTATAGTTTACTTCAACCAAAACAATTAAAAATCAGATTTAAAGAATATTTATAATGAAGTCTTAAACCCTAAACCGAAAAGTGTCTTCATTGACGAATTTTCACAAACATGTTATAGGCGTAAAGATTGAAAATTGAATAATTCATACCTCCCGTTACCGTTCCCGTTCATGGACTCTGGAGTCGAACCGTTGTCTGAGGACAAAGACGAAGAGCAGCTGAGAAGTACACGCCTACTACAATTCTGTGCGGAGAAGAAACTACGATGAAGAGGAGTGAGAGGGACGAAAGAGATTCGGGAAATAGAAGAAGAAGAGGAAGAAGAAGCTGAGATTGGAGAGTAAGAGGTGAGAGGCAACGGAATCGCCATTGCCGGAGAGAAGAATTGAGAGATCTTACTGAAATAATTCAGTAGAGAGAAGCGTCGCCGGCAAAAAAAAGGGGTTTGAGTTTTGGGAAGATAAGGTCTGGTTCGATTGTAATTTATTCATTAATCTTTGCCGTTATATATTTAAAACTGCCCCAAATAATTCACTATATTTAATGTTATCTTTATCTTACAAAATCGAATTTCATTAAATTAATATATATATATTTTTTTTATAAGATTTTGATATACATGTCAAAATGTTGTCTTTAGATTTTAATATTTGCTTTATATACTTATTAGAAAATGTAATATTTAATCAAATCCAATTAAATATGTATAGAAAACCAATTTTGGGGCACTACATTTAACAAATAGCTACAGATTACAGACACTTTCTTATATTTAAATAATCACACTATTTTATATGTATTTATTATTGATTAATAGGTTTTGAAACATTTACATCCTACAAGAGAAGTGAAGAACCACAAAGCAGTCCTATCTTCATTTTTTTTTTCAATGACTTGTTGTAAAATTATGAGTTTTCTTACCAAGTTCAAGTATATAAGTATATTTAAAAGTTTACTTACAATGAAGTGAAATTAAATTCCTTACTTTGCAACGACGTAAAATTGTTTAACACTAAAGCTCAATCTTTAAACCAAAAAAAAAAATCTCAATCTTTTAAATATTCCCTGTAAAAGTTGAAAGTAACAAACACAAATATAGAAAGAAGTAAAAAGAAGATGAATCTAAATCTTGAAATAGTTCTTGAATCAATTACACAGTATAAATGTTAATTCTTTGAATCCTTTCTCTCTTTCCTTTGTCCTTTAAAAAACCTTCCTTCAAAGAGAAGCCACCACTCTTTTAACACTTTACTCATGTCTCTCTCTGTTCGAGTAACGGAAAGCTCTGTTTGCTTTTAAAATTTTTATAAAAAGAACATTATTATACTTAAACAAAACACATACCATCACGTTTCTTGCCGGGAAGCTACCGGCAAATGGATACTGAAAAAGGTTATCCCAGAGGTTTCAGAGCCGACAGTATACGATCCGAAACAGGCCGGAGCAGTTTCAGGTCAGATAGTATGCAGATCGATGAAGCAGCCGAGCTACCACAAAACAAGATAGGACAAGAGAACTCGACCTATCTTGTCCTCTTCAAGAACATAGACAGTGGAAACTTAGAAGCCACGAAAGCGTTCTTGGACCGAAACCCTGAGGCTTTAACCGCAAGCTTAACCTCTAATGGAGACCGACCGATCCATAAAGCTGTTTTGTCGGGTCACATCAAGATCGTGGAAGAGGTCATAAGAAGAATTCAAGATCCAGAGCAAGTGTTGAAGATCAAGAATGATAATGGTTACACTGCGCTTACTTATGCTGCGACCGGTGGGATTGTGAGGATTGCAGAGTGTTTGGTGAAGAAATGTCCCAGTTTGGTTAGTGTCCGGAACGAGAAAGAGCATATACCAATCGTGGTGGCTTCATTGTATGGTCACAAACATCTTGTTCGGTATCTTTACAATCACACACCTCTCAGTGATCTTGATCCTGATGGTTCAGATGATCACAATGGCAAGAATGGAGCGATGCTTGTGACTAATTGTATTGTCGATGGATTATATGGTAAGTTCCTTATTAATTTTCGTATATTATACTTTATGCTGTATGTTCATATAACTTTTGTTGGCAACTATATTATATGTTCACAAGATGGCTAATGTGGCGCATATATAAAGGTATTGCTTTGGATCTGATTCAGAGATATCCTAAGCTGGCTTATACTCGAGACAGCGACAACGATACAGCGATCATCGCGCTTGCTCAAACACCTTGTGCGTTCCCTAGCGGTACCCGTCTTGCGTTTTGGCAACGGTGGATATATCATTGTGAGTATACTTACTTAGCTTATGCTTGCTTATTAGACGAAGACTAAATATAACTTTTTTTTAATTATTATAACTTTATAAGGAAGTTCATGGTTTTCTCTTGCAGGTATTCACATAGAGAAAGTTAATAACCCTCACGAAGTTCTGAATCATCATGACCATCAATACAGGAAAGCAGAAGATCATAGTTGGATTCAAGACAAGTTGTGGAAATACCTTAAAGTTCTTTGTAAGCAGTAAAACTCATCCCAAATAGTGAGCCATGTCGATGATTGTGATCAGTTTTAGATGATTTTTAATTGACAGTTCCACATATAAGACGGGTATACAAACTGAAGTTAGGACATGCTCAAGCCAAAGAGATACTAGAATGTATCTGCCAAGAGATACCTAACTTTGACATGACCCAACAGAAGAACAGCGGTCTACACCAAGCTCTCTTTAAGGCGGTAGAGAATGGTATTGTAGAGTATATCGAGGAAGTAATGAGGCATTATCCTGATATCGTATGGCTGAAAGATAGTTATGGTCTTAACCTCTTCTTTTACGCCGTGAGTCAGCGACAAGAGAAGATCTTTAGCCTGATTTACAATATGGGTGCTAAGAAGAACATCCTCGCTACAGCTTGGGACAAACTCCATAACAATATGCTTCATCATGCCGCGTATCGAGCCCCGGCTTCGCGTCTTAACCTTATCCCCGGTGCAGCTCTTCAGATGCAAAGGGAACTGCAATGGTTTAAGGTGATACATAGTTAATATATATGTCTAACTACTACTTGCTACACAAGAAACTAGACATGTTTATGTACTGCACGAACCTAGGATTATAACTCTGTATTTTAACATCTACAAATCATTTCCTCCGACCATAATCCTAGGAGTTTTTAATTGCTGTCTTTGAAACCAGGAAGTGGAGAGGCTAGTGCAACCGAAGCATAGAAAAATGGTTAACTTGAAGCAGAAGAAAACTCCAAAAGCTCTGTTTACAGATCAACACAAGGATCTCGTGGAGCTAGGAGAGAAATGGATGAAAGACACAGCTACTTCTTGCACAGTTGTAGCCGCTCTAATCACCACAATGATGTTTTCCTCGGCGTTTACTGTCCCCGGAGGTTATCGCTCAGACAATGGTTTGCCACTCTACATGCGAAAGCACATTTTCAAGATTTTCATCATCTCCGATGCTATCTCTCTTTTCACCTCATGCATGTCTCTCCTTATGTTCCTCGGCATTCTCAAGTCTCGTTACCGTGAAGAGGATTTTCTTCGATCGCTTCCTACGAAACTGATCGTTGGTCTTTTGTCTTTGTTTCTCTCGATGGCGACAATGATGGTGACTTTTGTCGTGACGCTCATGACTCTGGTTGGAAATAAATTTTCTTGGGTTTCGGCTCAGTTTATGTTGCTCGCGGTGATTCCGCTGGGGATGTTCGTTGTTCTTCAGTTCCCGGTGTTACTTGAGATCTTCTGCTCGACTTATTTTCCTAGGGTTTTTGAAAAGCCTCGCCAGTCTCGGCGAATATTTAAACTTTGCTCTAGAAACTAATGATGATGATCAAGTTAATAACTCTAGCCAATGTTGTGAAACATAGCCGCGGCTGCTACTTCACCAGTGATGTTTGATCAGAGAGTTGGTCGGCCGAGAGTTTTCTATTCGTTTGTTAGAAGCAAGTTTTTTCTCGCGGACTTGCTGAGATGATGTAGAAATAAAAAATATCTTCTTTTAGTATATCATAGACTGCTTATATAGGCAATGCTTTCAAAAGTTCGAAGCGAGCCTCAAGAAAAAAAGAAAAAAAAAAATTGAATATTGTTTGGTGTTTAAGAAATGTGATGGCCTCTCTTGATTAATAATAATGCAGTCAAATTCAGCTCAGCTAATTTATTATTTGCAAACAACTGTACCGATGTTTAAGTTAACTTTTTAGTTATAATATTTCATTTTTTTTATACCAATAGTCAACAAGAAAAGAGTGTTTGGTGAAAGTGTTTGTCCTCGGAAAGAAAAGATGTACAAGATACGAAAATACCTTTGCTTCGCTTTGCTTCCAATACAATGCCATTTGTCAACAACATGTTCATTCGAAAATTTGAACGTACAAAAATGTGTATGTGCGTAAAGATTATTACGGCCGGTCCGAACACAGATTAATTAAGAAACTCTTGTTTAGTATTGGGGATTTTTATGTTCAGATTAATACTAGATATTTCCAATAATAAATGTGTTATTCAATAGTATATCTGGAATCATACGTACCGATGGGTGCAAGGCTCTTATCAAAAGCAAATTTGATCTTTCTAGTCCCCACCTTCTCCTATGTGCAATTTAGCTACTCCTTTCAGTCCTCTGATTGACACATGTCCTTGCCTGTCTTTGTTTTCCATGTCTTAATGAAGCTTAGAAGTTAATTAATTAATTCATCTAATCTCATACCCTTTTTTGTGTTTTATCAATTCCTATATTTTTCCTTCATCTAAACCATAACTAAACTTTGTTTCATATAAATTAAACCATAATAATCTTTCCTCACGTATACAATTTTCTTTTACTTTATTTGATTCTGAATTACAAAAAGAATAAAATGTTGTTGTCTAAAGAAATATAAGTAGAACAACAAATGTGAACATTTAATATTTTTCTAGGATTAAAATTAGTGATTTAATCTCTGATCTGGATCATATGATCATATGATCATAGGATACAATATGTTACACTGATTAAGTGGTGGTTATCTCTATACTAATCTGAGTTAGTTAAACCACAAAATCAAGACTAGTGTGTTTAGAATAATCAATAAATAAATACAAATTCAAAACACATAAAGTTTGGTGGAAGCAGTTCTTGAAAGGACCTCTAAACCTTGCAAGTTGCAAGCAAAGCATATGAATCAATGTACTATGCTTACCTGTCTTGTTATGTTACCTTATCTTCACCTTACTTTGCCACAAAGGTTTTACACGTTATATATTCTTTCTTTTTTAGTATTATCAACTTTCAATTGTTAAAATAGTAACGGTTGCTTTGTTATTAAAATATGTCATTAATATATTTGGACATTTGGTCATGTTCCAAATTACCCAAAACAAGAAAAAGTTATTCTAATACTATTGATTAATTATAATAAATGTTAACGAATCATAGGTATTCATGGATGCATGCGTACATCATTGTTTCTCTCCATCTGACCGACCATCTGTATATGCGGAAACACTAAAACATAAACATATCTGAATTCATTGACTTTAACTTTTCAGCATTTTTGTTTTGTTCTTAATCAAGTGAGTTATTATAAAACTATATCTTCGTTTTTAAAACTTCATCATACTCGAAAATAAATTATGGTTGTCTTTTCAAAGAAATGATCAAAGTTTGGTGGACATATGTCCATCAAACTCACAAACTGAGTTTAGACTAAAGTGTTACAATATTATCCACAATGAAAAATCATGTAAAAGTAAAAGAATCACGATAAATTAGAAAGAGAAAATCAAAAATAACACTATTAAAAAAAGGTGGGTGTGCAAAATACATTTTTTCTTATTTCCACAAATAAAAATAAAAAATTAGGAACAAAAGAAATGTGATAGATATAAGAAGATTAAAAGAGACGTTATGTCTCACCTATATTTGCTCCATCGTCTTCCTTGTCTAATTCTACTGTCTCAATCCATCAGTTTTATATGGCAAATTCTCCCGCTGCTGCTGCAGCCACCACCGCTACCGGCGGTGACTCCCGGCACCGTCTCTCCGCTTCCATGTAAGTGTACATTACTACCTTCCAATTTATTATTAAAAAATCATCTAATTTTGGTTTTGTGTATATGTCTAAGCAGAGAAGCAATATGCAAAAGGAGATTCCGGAGAAATAGTAAAGGAGGTGGCAGATCGGATATGGTGAAACCGTTTAATATCATAAATTTTCCGACACAAGACAAAAACAGTAGTTGTTGTTGTTGCAGCAAGATTCAGATCGTGAAGCTTCTCTTGTTTATCCTTCTCTCTGCTACTCTCTTCACCATCATCTATTCTCCTGAAGCTTATCATCATTCTCTTTCCCACTCTTCTTCTCGGTAAAACATTATGTTTTTATAGCCAAAATTAGCATACTTGTCTTCTTGACCTCACATTGTTAAAATACAAAATTATATCTCTCTTACAATATTTCTTAAAAAATTGAAATTAGATGGATATGGAGAAGACAAGATCCACGTTACGTCTCGGATCTCGACATAAACTGGGACGATGTGACCAAAACCGTTGAGAGCGTCCAAGAAGGCCATACGATCGGTGTCCTAAATTTCAATTCGAACGAGATCCAACGATGGAGAGAAGAAGTATCCAAAAGAAAGAAAAATGAGGATGAAGAAAACGTTGTCTCATTGAATCTAGACTACGCAGACAAGAACGTGACTTGGGACGCACTCTATCCAGAGTGGATCGATGAGGAGCAAGAAACAGAGGTCCCTGTTTGTCCTAATCTCCCGAATATCAAAGTACCTACAAGAAGACTCGATCTGATCGTCGTGAAGCTTCCTTGTCGAAAAGAAGGAAACTGGTCGAGAGACGTCGGAAGATTGCATCTCCAGTTCGCGGCTGCAACAGTGGCGGCTTCGGCTAAAGGGTTTTTCAGGGGTCACGTGTTGTTTGTCTCTAGATGCTTCCCGATTCCGAATCTGTTTCGGTGTAAGGATCTCGTGTCTCGGAGAGGCGATGTTTGGTTGTATAAACCTAATCTTGATATCTTGAGAGACAAGCTTCAGCTTCCTGTAGGTTCTTGTGAGCTCTCTCTTCCTCTTGGCATCAAAGGTAAACAAAAAAACTGAATCCCAAAATTGCTAGTTTAGGTTTGAAAATCATCGCTTAAGTTAACGAGATTCTGTATTCCTCCTTGAATTTTACAGAGAGGCCAAGCTTAGGAAACCCTAAAAGAGAAGCTTACGCGACAATTCTTCACTCCGCTCACGTTTACGTCTGTGGTGCAATCGCGGCAGCTCAGAGCATAAGACAGTCTGGTTCGACGAGAGACCTTGTTATCCTCGTCGATGACAACATCAGCGGTTATCACCGCAGTGGACTCGAAGCTGCGGGCTGGCAAATCCGGACGATACAAAGAATTCGAAACCCTAAAGCAGAGAAAGATGCTTACAACGAGTGGAATTACAGCAAGTTCCGGCTATGGCAGCTGACTGATTACGACAAAATCATCTTTATCGACGCGGATCTACTAATCTTGAGAAACATCGATTTCTTGTTCTCGATGCCTGAGATCTCAGCTACAGGAAACAATGGAACTCTGTTTAATTCAGGAGTTATGGTGATCGAGCCTTGCAACTGTACGTTCGAGCTTCTTATGGAGCATATAAACGAGATTGAGTCTTACAATGGTGGAGATCAAGGTTACTTAAACGAGGTATTCACATGGTGGCATCGGATTCCGAAACATATGAATTTCTTGAAGCATTTTTGGGTTGGTGATGAAGATGACGTGAGGCGTAAGAAAACAGAGCTTTTTGGAGCAGAGCCTCCTATTCTTTATGTTCTTCATTACCTTGGAATGAAACCGTGGCTATGTTACCGTGACTACGACTGTAACTTCAACTCCGACATATTCGTAGAGTTTGCTACTGATATCGCTCACCGGAAATGGTGGATGGTCCACGACGCCATGCCACAGGTATTTCACTCCCTCCTAAAACCTTCATTGAACTCAAAAGAGTCATAACGTTTAATCTTAATCTTAACTAAATAAATTAATTAAAAGTACTTGCTGTCCAAGTTAAGATTAACCATTTATAAAAAAAAAAAAAAAAAAGATTAACCATTTATCTCCATATATACGAAAATCTTGACGGGTTAATAAATTTGGAAGTTAGGTGCGTAGGCTTCAAGTTATGGTTTGCATTACTTGTTACATTAGCTCAATGTATTATTATTTTTAAAAAAATATTCTTACATTTAAAATAACATTTTAAGGTTGATTTCTTTATGATTTTTTTTTTCTAAAAATTAGTTGGTAGAAATATCAAAAAGAACAGACGGTTTCCGAATTATTCTAAATTGTGATGGTTTGGTAATTTGAATAAATGATATTTTGTAGGAACTTCACCAATTCTGTCATTTGAGATCTAAGCAAAAGGCACAGCTGGAATATGATCGTCGGCAAGCCGAGGCCGCCAATTATACCGACGGTCACTGGAAGCTAAGAGTAAAGGATCCAAGATTCAAGATTTGCATTGATCAATTGTGTAATTGGAAAAGTATGTTGCGGCATTGGGGTGAATCAAATTGGACCGACTACGAGTCTTTTGTTCCCACCCCACCAGCCATCACCTCCGCCGGGAGATCATTGTCACTTCCCCGCCATAATTTGTGACGCAATTATATATTAAACACACATATTGATGGATTTCATGAGTTTTTTGTTTTGTTTAAAATGTTGCTGCGAGATTAGGTAATATCAACTGTGTAACTATCAATTGGAATAAAACAATTTTTTGTTTGCAGATTAATTAACATAAAATGGAACACAAGTCGTCTATTTACATGCCATTTTTTAATACATACATAGATTCAATAATGTTAGGAAATACTATTTTTTGTTGGTCTAAAATGTTTGGAAATAATACTTATATAAATTCAAATAATTTTTACAAAATGATAGATTATAGAATTATAGCTGAATAACACAAATTAATCGATGTAAGTACTAAGTGCAACATCTACTTTCTATAATTCAAAGCTTAATTAGTCGGCTCATTGTGTCGTATGCTTACATGTATGCGGCATATTATGTATTTGTCTACGTATGTATCTACGTATTTGAAAAGAATCTTTACTAGTGATTTCCTTAATATTTAATCAGAAAACAAAATTTTCCTAATTAGTAAATTTACATTCTCGTTTACCATGAAATTTAACTCAATGTGAAAAAAGTATATCAAAAAAGGGAATAAAATCTTTACAGCTATCATTATTGATTCGACATTAATTACTGAGAGAGAAAGAGGTACACCAGAAATAGAAATTCTTGAACTAAGATTTTTATATATTCGCAAACATTGATCAACACCTCTTCATTCAATTAAATTTCACAAAGAATACACAGAGAGAGAGAGAGAAGATCACCATGGTTTCTTTTTCATCTTGCTCTCCTTCGACTTCATCATCGACGAAGAAGGATTCAATGAGGTTTCCCCAAACTCAACAAACCGTTTTCAAGAAACCTTATTCTGCTTCTTCTTCTGCGAGAGCTACCAGCTTAATCAAAAGACGAGAGACCGTCTTTAAGAAAGCTAACGAGCTTTCAGTTCTGTGTGGTATCGATGTTTGTGTCATCTATTACGGACCAGATGGAGAGCTGAAAACATGGCCAAAAGAGAGGGAGAAGGTCACAGCCCTCGCTCTAAGGTACTGTGGATTAAGCGAGAGGAAACGACGCAAAGGATGCGTCGATCTTTACGAATTTATCGACAAGATCAATAAGGATGATTCCAAGAAGAAGCAGAAGAAGCCGAAGAAGGAGAAGCCAGTGAGACGTGTGGCGAAAGTCAAGTATCCAGTTTGGGACCCTAGGTTTGATAATTACTCTGCGGAACAACTCTCGGGACTTGTTCAGTCCTTGGAACGTAACCTAACCAGACTCCAGCAAAGGGTTCGCGCTGTTGTTGAAGGTCACGGACAGAGGAAGATACAGTACTTGAACATGGCTAGTCAAGGACCGATGATGCCTAGTACGATGAATCAATACTTTCAACAACAACCAAACCAGCATGTTTCCATGTTTCTGTACAACCATGGGAACGGGAATGTCTCGCAAATCCCAGTCTCTGCATCAGCTTTGAACCAAGGGCAATCTCTGGCTCCGGTTCCGTCTGAACTGATGATTCACCCGAATCAGGATGTGGGAAACTACTCGGGGTCACTTGGGGGACAAGGAACTGGGATCAATGGGTTTCAGAACATGAACATGTTAACCTACAACAACATCAACAGCTTCAATGGTTTCTCTAAACCAATTGACCAGAATTCCAGAGTGGGGAGTTACTCTAGCTTACTCGAGGATGGAATCGATGAGTTTGAGGACAGCCACAACAACTTCAATGCGGAAGACTATTCAGGGTTTCTTGGGGCGCAAGGAACGGTGACTAACGGGATGCAGAACATGAACATGCACGACTACAACAACAACAACTACAACAGCGTCAACGCTAATGGTCATTCGCATCAGTTTGGTCAGTTTCAAACACAACAGCAGCACGGAACATTCAATTGGGATCAACCTGGAAGCAACTTTAGGTCTCTCTATGACCTCCCACAACCTCTCCAATAACTTCATATTGGGTTTATAATTATCTTTTACATAACTAAGAAGCATATATAATTAATTTTGGTTAGTGTGCAATTATCAGTTTTGAGACATTATCATATATCTATCTCTGTGTTTTTTGATTATGTCTGGTTTTTAAAAGCTAAATAAGTGTAATATGACTCTTCATGAGAATATGACTCTTTTCCTATACTTCCTCTTTTTAATTTTGCTAGCTATTCTGAGATTTTTGTTTCTTGTTATGCTTATTTCTGCTTATTTCTGAGAATTATACCATAAGCAAGCTTTTAAGTTTTAAAGAAGGGTACGTAAAAAAAAAGACAATCAGAAATTATTTACTTTTTTAATTTTAACATCTCTCTCCGATCATCTGTTTCACTAAAAAAGGGAAAAAAATATATAATGAGATGAAAATTGGAGAAAAGTAGAAAATATCTGATTGGGGAAAATAATCAACGGATGGGATTAAAAGTATATAAATCAACGGTTGGATCTGAACTAAAGAGTACTTACCTACGTGGGACCTATTAGCGAAAGAATTGTGGATTTTCTCCCCAAACAAAAAAAAAAAAAAAAAACACAGAGAACATTGAGAGAGAGTTTGGTAAATTCGAAGAACCAGAGTTTAAAAAACTCGTTGTCGTTCTTCTTCTTCTTTGTTTCGTACATTCGGACAGAGTTAAACTCGTTGTCGTTCTTCTCTTAGGAGCCAAAAAGAGGAAGAAGAAGCTGCACTTACTACTTTACTAGACGGTTTTTTGTCAATTGGTGGTGAAGAATTAAGCTTGGTGTTAGGGTTTTTGTTTGTCTCTTTTTGGTTGTTGATGAAGAGCCCTTTTCGAATTTAAGTGAGTTCTGTTTCTCTCTTCTTGTCTAATTTTGATTTTAGTTTTTTTTTTTTTCTTTTTGGGTTCCCATTAGTTTGTTTTTGCTCAATTAAGGTTTTGTGAGAATTTAAGAGTTTAATTTTCATTGAAGAATTGGTACCAATTTCAATTTTTTGTTTGTGGAATCTTTTTGATATGAATGGTTTCACATTGTTGCACTGTGAGTATGAGCTATATAAACTCGTAGACTATGATGTAATGTGACAAAGAAATTGGATGGTGCTTTCAAGAAACTTGATAGAATAACATCAATTCCACTTAAAGAGGTTTAAATCTTTTACTTCTTTAGCTAATTTTTTCTTCTCTGCAGATTTTGTTTAGTGCTTAAACTGGTTTGTGAACATGAGTGGTTTGGAAAGAACATGTGTTTCAAAGCGGGGCTCTAAGGAAGAGACGCACCATCATCATCCTAGCCTAAATGCAAACTCTTCTTCTTATAACCATGACAAAGAGTCCGAGTTCAATGCAGAGAGTAATGGTTGCAGGAGGTCGGACGACCATCACCCTGGTGAAGCTAGGACTAGAAGCAGAGTTTCACATAATAACGAGAACAGTTATTATTCTGAACAAGATGATACTAGGCAACAGTTTTTCCCTAGGTTAGTGTTTGAGTTGTTATAAGTTATAACAGTTTAGAAGGTAGACACTCTTATTGATTTGTTCTTCAGTTCTTACTTTATGCCTCTTTTTTTCAGGAGTGGAAGTAGAAGTAATAGCAGGAGTAGAAGCCGTAGCAGAAGCCCCATCTATAGAGCTAGACGAGATGCAGGATCTTATGACAGACAACATAAGACCAGAACTCTAGTTTCTCCTACACCAATAAGGGAATTCAATAAGAGAGGCAGTGGTCATCAGTTTGATCAAAGCAACGGTTATGGTTGGGAATATAATACTAGAAAGCCAAGGGAGTCTAAATATCACACCGATGATTTCAGAGGAAAGGCGATGATGAAAGGCTCGAGGTCTTTTGAGTATGATACTGAGTTTCCCGAGGATTATTCGAGAAATGGCTTCTCAGACTCGAGATTGAGAAGGCACAGAAGCGGATATACGGGAGAGAAAGAAACTCAAAGAAGGGATGGTGATGGTGGAAGAGAATTCCACAGGAGTTACAATATCCCTTGCAAGTTTTTGGCTGCAGGGTTCTGTCGTAATGGTAAGTATTGCAGGTTTTCTCATGATGGTGCTGATAGAAAGCAGCTTCAAGACAACAACTTTTATAGACAGGACCGTAACTATCATAGTGGTGGTCATAATAAATGGAATGATGTTGAAAGATTGGATGATAGAAGATTAGGTGGGATGGAAGTATCTCGTGCAAGTAAGGGAGTTACTGAATCTAAAGGGAACGGAAGCTGGATTGATGATATGGAGATGTCCCCTGATTGGAATTATGGAGTTCAATCTTTAAAGAACCCTGTGAAGGAAGAGCATGGTGTTGTTATTATTGGTCAGAGTTCTCAATCTAGAGTTCAGAGTAATGGTATGTTTCCACATGGTGACAAAACTGTGGTTGAGAAACCTATAGCTGCTTCACATCAGAGTCATGTTCACCCAGTGAACGTCACTCCTGTTCAAGGTTTCAGTCAGAATCATAATGTATTGCCGCCGTACCTAAGCTCACCAACTCCTGGAGGAAGTCAACAGGTGCTAGCTACTGCTGCTATAGATCTCTCAGTAGGCTCGAACTTGAGCAATCTTGAGAGTGGAAAAGTTAATCAAAATAATCATCAATCGACTGTAGAGAAATCTGTTTTGGTCCAAAATACCGTGAGTAAGGAACAACTCGATAAGATCACCAACATCTCAGCAAGTATTGCGCAGTTTCTTGCAAATAGGCAGCCCATTCCACAGCTTAATCAGGCATTACAGATGCCTCCGTATTCAGAATCTTCCATGGCTGTTCAACCAAACCAGGCTACTACCACCGCTGTGCATACTCAAAGTAATGTAATGAGTAGTAATCCAACTCAGCTAATGAGCACTGGCGCCGAAGGAGTCCCAGCGGTAACTGCATTGCAGGTAAGCAATGTTGACGGGATCCAGGATCTTACGCTAAATCCGAAGGGTTGTGAGGAAAAAGGGAGCAAAAAGACTGATGAAGCTAGCAAAGAAGAAGAGGAGGGTAAGAAAACTGGAGAAGACACCAATGATGCTGAGAATATTGTAGATGAAGATGTTAATGATGATGGTGAAGGAAGTGACGAAGAAAACAAGAAAGGTAAAGACCCAAAAGAAATGCTGGCGTTTAAGTTTGCGCTTGTTGAGGTTGTAAAGGAGCTTCTAAAACCAGCTTGGAAAGAAGGTAAGATGGACAAAGATGTTTACAAAAACATAGTGAAGAAGGTAGTTGAGAAAGTGACTGTTACAATGCAAAGTGGAAACGTTCCTCAAACACAAGAGAAGATTGACCAATATCTATCTGCTTCAAAACCAAAACTTACCAAGCTCGTTCAGGTTCATTCATATATAACCCTTACCTTATGCTTCTAAAACTTAATCAACTGCAAACATAATGTTCCTAACCATTGTTTTGTGTCTGTTTTCAACTCCAGGCATATATCAGCAAAATCAAGAAGACCTAAATTGAATAGGACTACCATATTTTCTAAATACAGTTCCATTCTTTCTTCCATCTTAAAGCTTGAGAGCTGCATTGGAAAATGTTGTTTACTTTTATTCTTACCTGCTTGGAGGAAGATGAGAAGCTTTGTTGTCCCCATTAATTTCAGTCACTGTTCGAAAAAGCGTTCTAGGCGTCCGCCTCCACCCCGTCTAGGCGCTAGGCGCTATAGCACCGCCTAGACGACCGCTTTGACCGCCTAAAATTGTAGTATCATCATTTTAGTGTATTTTTAAAATTATAATTGCACAAATTTAAAATATTTAAAGTTTACTTCTATAAACATAATTATAAATGTTTAATATGTTATTTAAAATAAATTAAAATAATGTTTTTATTTATTTTTCTGTTTTTGATTTAATATTTTTATTATTTTTATATATATTTTGTATATAATATCAGGTATATAATAGTTTATAATATAAACGCCTAAACCGCCTAAAACCGTCTAAATTCCGATTAGGCTTTCTAGGCGCTAGGCGTTGCATCACCGCCTAGTTAACGCCTAGCGCTTTCTTGAACACTGATTTCAGTTCTGTAGATATTACCTAGAGATTTTGTCCCAAATTACCTAGAGATTCTCTCCATTCAAAGCTCAACAGAGACACAAAAAGATCATTCATCTAATTTTTTTATACAAATTATCCTTGAAGACAAAAACAACTTCAAACAACTTCATGTGAACCTCCTACTGCTGATCCCAACCTCCTACGACTGCGCTGATCCCAACCTCCTACGACTGCGGTAACACAAACAAAAAACAAAAGTCACAAAAGTCAATGCTCTCGGACTATCACAAACTACAAACTATCAATTTCATCCCTCTCACAATATGTCTCACAAATACCTCCACTGGTACTACCAAAAAGTCTCATGCTTACATTACTGTTATTGATGGTTTGATTATTTTAGACTACGATTTGCTAAAACAAAGGGGAGTATGTTTTATACACCATACCTTCATTGGTGGTGTTGGTGGTGGTGACCGCTTCATTACCACCTTTTGCACGATTGATTCAATGTTTGAATCTCCTAAATTCTTCAATAGATTAATATATTACATAATCACTATTCTATTTTGAAAAATAATATAAATTAACATGTTACTAGGTAATTAGCTCACGCTACGCGTGAGTTCATAATCGCTATTCTATTTTGAAAAAATAATATAAATTAATATATTATTATTATTATTTTTTTTTTGGTGTACATCAAAATCTAAAAACTGCCTAATATGAATTTAAATAAAACAAAGAAATCAAACTTTTTTTTGAAGATAATATATTTAGTTAGATATATGTCTTTCTTTTAATAGATAATACATAAATCAATGTATTAAAAGTAACTATTTAAGAGTTACAAAAATGCAATTAAATATATACTAATACATTTTTAACTGTTTTATTATATTAAATTAAATTCATTGAGAACACTACTATGATATCATTGTGGGAGTTACGTACACACAAACTTTTACACTTTTCCAACTCCTAAAATTAAAACCCATTTAATTTAAAAGTGAGTGTTGGTAGATCCATAATTTGATTCAAAAGTATAAAATATTACACATTGATCGTTTAAAAGAAATAGGAACATCTAATTCTCAAATAAACATGATTTTCTGTTAAAACATACATATGTGAATTTATATTTAACTATGGAAATTTAAGAAATAAATATGAATAGATTAGAAATGCAAGAAATATAAAAGAAATATTTTATTTTTATATAAATAAAATAAAAATTGAAAACAATGTTAAATATATATAATACTTTCTAAATTACAATATAGAATGAAACTCTTACAACACATATGAGATATAACAACATTTGATATTGGTGGGAGAGGAGGAGAGAATGATTACTTATAAAATGATAATCTAAATTAGATAATGGAGATGGATCTTTAAAAATTAGAACAATGTAAAATATATATCATGTAGTCTCTAAAATTAAAATTTAATATTAAAAATTTACAATGATTTTCATTTGTTTTTTTGTAACCTATACAAAATAAATAAGAAATAAAAAAAAAATGTGAAAATGTGAAACTAAAAGAATGCCAATATGAGAGAATGAGAGAATGCTTATTTATATGATAAGAATTGATGGAAGTTACATTTAGAATTATGGAGTTACAATAATGATTTATTGTGTTTGAATAAAATTTATGATTAATGCATAATTTAATTTATTTTCAGTTATAATTTTATTTTCAGTTATAACTTTATTTTAATGTGTGAGTTAATATTTATTGTGTTAATTGAGTATTAAATATTGTTTAAAGCAATTAAACAATTAGAAAGCAGATAAAAAATAAAAAAATTAGAAAGCATTAAATAAAAATCAACCAATAAGGAGAGACCAAAACCTTACTTTTATGTATATGATTATCTTTTTGTTTTTTCGGTGTACATCAAAACTTAAAGACTACATAGTATGAATTTAAATAAAGTAAAGAAATCAAATTTCCTTTTGATGATAATATATTTAGTACAATTAAATCATTTGTATCTTACATGCCATATGCCATATATTTTTGTAGTTGTAGTCATATTTCAAAATCATTGTGATATATATTTTCATAAAATTTATTTTGTGGTGTTAGTTATGCATATTTTTTTATTTTTTAATGGTGATAGCTTAAAGAGATTTAAAATATTTTAATTAAGAAAATTTCATAAAAATAAACAGTAGGTTTACAATGTCTCATACATATATAACTAAGTGAATCTAACCATAGATTATTAGACTAATACATTTTCTATATAAATAAAATAAGAAAAACAGCAACTACTTTATTAGGTTATTATCTTAAAGTCTTTAATTATGTCTGGACTTTGATTTATATGAAATGATAATGTTTCATATAGAAAAAAAAAATTAAACTATATATCATATATTACATGTATATCCTATTCAAATAAACTAAACTTTTATTAAGTTAAGATATCATTGGTTAAATGAAGAAAAAATAATGATATTGTAGAATTTATAAAATTATATAAGATTTGAAATATGAGGTGATGAGAGTTATAGTGAGATATGTGACTTTTAATAGATAATACAAAAATCAATGTATCAAAAGTAAATATTTGAGAGTTACAAAACAGCTTAAGTGCATACTAATATACTTTTAACATGTTCTATTATATTAAATTAAATTCATTGAGAACACTACTATGATATTATTATGGGAGTTACAAATAAACTTTTATACTTTTCCAACTCCTAAAATTAAACCCGTTTAATTAAAAGTGAATGTTGGTGAATCCATAATTTGATTCAAAAGTAGAATATGTTACACATTGATCGTTAAAAAGGAATATGAACATCTAATTCTCAAATAAATTTGATTTTTTTTATTAAAACCAACATATGTGAAGTTAAATTTAACTATGAAAATTTTAAAAATAAATATGAATAGATTAGAAAGGCAAGAAATACAAAAGAAATATTTTATTTTGAAAACAATGTTAAATATATATAATAATTTCTAAATTAAAATATAGAATCAAATTCTTACAACACATATGAGATATAACAACATTTGATATTGTTGGGAGAGGATGAGAGAATAATTACTTATAGATGATAATCCAAATTAGATAATAGAGATGAATCTTTAAAAATAAAAACAATGTAAAATATATATATATATATATATAATACTTTCTAAATTAAAATATAGAATCAAACTCTTACAACACATATGAGATATAACAACATTTGATAATGGTGGGAGAGGAGAGAGTGATTACTTATAAAATGATAATCCATATTAGATAATGGTGATGAATCTTTAAAAATAAGAACAATGTAAAATATATATTATGCAGTCTCTAAAATCATTAAAATTTTACAATGATATCTCATTTGGTTTTTTGTAACCCATACAACAAAATTAAGAAATCAAAAACAAAAAAAAATTAAAAATGATTTGAGGTATTGTGGAAGAGTATGAGAGAATGTGAAAATGAGAAAGTAAAAGAATGCTAATATGAGAGAATGAGAGAAATTTATTTATATGATAAGAATTGATGAAAGTTATATTTAGAATTATGGGAGTTACAATTATAATTTATTGTGTTTGAATAAAATTGAGTGGTGAAATATGATTAATATATAATTTATTTTATTTCAGTTATAATTTTATTTTAATGTGTGAGTTATTGTATTGTGTTAATTGAGTTTTAAATATTGTTTAAAGTACAAATAAAAAATTAGAAAACATTAAATGAAAATCAACCAATAATGAGAGAGTGAAACCTTGTTTTTATATATATATTAAAAATAGATAACCCGTTGTTATCACCAAAATCAATGCCTAAACCGATCGCAACAAGTGCGTTTATCATGTATCACGAAACTAATCCTGACCATTATTGCATCCTTATCATAATTCCAAAATCTAAACTAAAATGTAAATATTTATGAATCATCATCAGTAAGTTTAGAAGCAAAGAAAGAAACACACAGACTTTAACTTGGAATGGTACGTCCTTTGATCAATCCATTCCTAATAGACTAATCCAAAAAAAAAAAATTCTAAATAAAGATGTCAAATTAAACGAACGAACCAAATAGGAAACTTTTGGTTAATCAACTAATTTAGTTAATTCAGTTTAAATAATCAATAATCACTCACCGTACCGTCTTGTGTGACGAGAGGGTGGGTAATCAGAAGCACTGAGGTTGATGATGAACCAATCCCACCGACAACATCTCAAGAGCAAAGCCATTGCGTGAAGCGTCGTCGCAAGCATCGTCGGTCCTCTGTGAGTCACGAGATTCGGTTTTCCGACGTATCATCACATTACCCTCCGGCTGAAACAGAGGCTCTCCGGCTACGAACCTTGCCATCTCCAGATGCTCTTCCTCGGGCGCCTCCAGGTCAAGATGGATCAAATAGTGGTTTCTTCGGTGGTAGAGAGATCGGAGGAGGCGTTTGAGTTTACCGGCGTCGCCTTTTGGAGGCGGAGATTAGGTAGGCGAAACAGGGGAGGGTAGAGTTGATATATTATATAGCAACATCTCTGTATACTATAAGGGATCAGCTTTATGGCTTTATGAAATAAACAGTATGCATGACTGTATTTTGGAACTAGATTTATTCGTATGGTTAGCAATATATACACTGTTGGATTGCGATACGTGAAGGGGTGAATATATGTTTTGAAGGCAAGTCCTTTTAGTTACCTTTTTCGTATATGTTCTCACCAGATTTTGGTTGAGATATACAGAATCTATTTGTGTTTACCATTGCATTCGCTCTATTGGTAATTGTTGAATCAATGAATATTATTTTTTCTCTGTCTTTACTAAATGAATATTATATCATACTACTAAATCTGTATATTATGCCAGTATCTATTGGTATTGAACGTTTAGAATTATAGTTCTGTCTGTATTGAAGAATGATAGAGAGTTTCCTTGTCAGATGGTGACCCTATAATCATATGATTTTTTTTTGGATTCTAAGCATGCATTCTCTGTTGGGCATGTGGTGATTTTAGAACCCTTGTTCTGTGAACCTAACATTTTCTTAACAATAATAAAGTTCAGTACTTAGATATCAATTAAAAAAAAAAGTACTTAAAGATTGATGAACTATAAGCGCTCTCTAATGTTAAATCTGGGGGATAAGAGTTGGTGGATGCAAGTTGATATAGTTGATCTTCATTTGAGTGGGTCTACCTAGTTCTTACTTAAAATTTTGGCTTGTGAGTTTCATTGTGTATGTCGGAACTATGGCTGATCTCTTGATTTATATATTCTATTCAAGTGTCGCCTACATGAGCTGGCAAACAAGAGAAGAATCTCTGTCTCCGGAGCTTCAAAACTTCTTGCAAACATGCTCTATTGATACCGTGGAATGGGACTTTCTGTCGGGACAATGATTATTGCTGGATGGGACGAAACTGCCAGTAAAGCCAACTTCATATCTTGAACACTAGCTGTTATTTTCTTCTCACTCAAACGAATGCTAAATCCTTTTCTTGTATATAGGGTCCTGGACTATACTATGTTGACAACGAAGGTGGACGACTCAAGGGAGACAGGTTTTCCGTCGGCCTTACGGTGGTGTACTCGACAGCGGGTAAGTCATCGCCCCAACGACATCTTCATAATTTTTGTCCAAATCCCAAAATCTAAAATCCAATACCTAATGATGTTAGCTAAGTTACCAGTTCATATTTGTGATTTTGCTTGTACCATTAGGTACAAATATGAAATGTCTGTTGAAGAAGCTTCTGAGTTAGCAAGGAGATCAATTTACCATGCGACATTCCGTGATGGAGTTGCTAGCGGTTAGTAGTCAATGCATTTTGTGGTCCAAATGTGACTTCAAACTTTAAAGATTCTGATTCTTATTTAGCTCATAATATTGGTCTCTTCTCATATGATCAGTGTACCACGTCGGTCCTGAAGGATGGACAAAACAAAACTATCTGGAGATGATGTTGGGGAGCTACACTATCACTACTACCCCGTGCCACCAGCCATTTCAGAACAAGTCATGGAGGAAGCAACCGCCGAGTAACAAACCTGTTTAGTTTTGTTATGTTCACCCTTTTTCTGTTCAGACGTTATGTGGTAATATATACTGAGTTATCTCGAACTTAAGCCTTGGTATTTCTATTTTAGTAATCTGAAATGTTGCTCGCAAATTATTCTCTATAAGATTCTCTTTTTCCTGCAATAACATCTCAATGCTACCAAGTCATATTTTACAAACATGATTTTTTTGCAAAAAGACTTGATTGAGCATATCTTGGTGCAACTGCATAATAAATCTTATTCCAAATTCTGTTTAAAATGTTTAATATTCCGAATTTTATAAAATATGTTTACTATTCCAAATTTTGTAAAATATATTTAATATTCTAAAGTTTGTAAAATATTGTTTTCTATTTTATGTAATATAAAAAATTTAAATAATTGTTTTATCATCTTAGGTAATTAAAGTTTGATAATTAATAAACACAAATTAAACATAACCTTTTTGATTAATTTAATATTAATTATATAATTAATTAATATGAGAGTAACTTAGAGAGTACCCACCACTAATGATGGTCTTAGACATTAGAGTGACCCACAAACATTAGAAAGGCCCTTAACATATCATAGGCTTGCTTTCTTTTACTAAAGCAAGCTACAAATTAAGAGCAAAATATCGAGAAGTGTTGAAATTTCAGGTTCTTACTCTCACTTGTAAAATCAGATTCTCTCATCTCTCAATCTCTGTTTAGGACACTCTGTTTTGGTCAGGAACATAAGAACACTTTCACTTGAAAGGCTACATTGTATTTTCGGATATCAAGGATAGTTTCTTACAACACACACATCATACTTATACTAACTACTTCTACATGCTCCCATACTTAAGAGCATCACATTAGAAAGGCCCGGCTTGCTTTCTTACACACAAGCCACACTACAACAACAACTCTCAACAACCACTCGTACACACTTATTAGACTCTTTACAACAAAACACAAAAGTCCATGTTGACATTGCTCTTCTCCTTCTCCATTGTCGTTGATTCATTCATTCATCTAACACACCTGCATCACGCATCACCTTGGATACCTGAAAGGCAGATGAACATTTCTGGTTTAGATGTTGAGGTTTGAAGCATAGCCTGCAAGAAAAAAAATAAACATTCCTTATTGAAAAAACAATACATACCATGTCGTTATGAAGTTGTGCCCGGATATCCAATTCTTCCTGAGCTCTCTTCGAAATCATATATTCGTTAAAGACCCTAATCAGTTCTGAGGTGAGGAAAAAAAAAAGAAGGGAAACAATCACTAAAATATTGAAATATATGAATAATCAATCTCACATAGTGACACACGGAATTCTCAGTATTACTATTACCGTAACCAGTGTAACAACCAGATCCAACAAGAAACCCATCGAATAAAGTAACACTATTCCACCATGCCGCTGCCGCGGAGAAAAATCTTCCTCTTCCGGCTTCATTGAAGCCTGCAACTGAACGAAACGAAACCCCCACATCATCTGATCTTATCCGCTCGCAGATTTGATAAAATTGAAATTAAAACCCGTGACATGTTTACCACTTACCGTTGCTAGAACAGAAATTGCGGGATTGGCGAGACACCTCTGATCTCCCACCTCGGTAGATGTAACCCTGTAAAGATATTTCGTCAACCAACGGTGATCGGAATAGAGAGAGAGATAGAGAGAGAGAGAGAGAGAGAGAGAGGGATAGAAGTCGATGAGATAGCTTTAACGAGTAGATGGGTGATGGAGTGAGTGTGTTAAAACGAGGGACCAACAACGGTTGAGTAACCCTCTTTGAGCGTAGAGGAGGATAACCAACCAGTCTAAGCCTTCATAGAGCCCATCTCACATGTTCCTTGTATATGCCATTTCCTGTTCTTTTGAGATCTCAAGTAAGCCAAGACATGGCCGATGCCTCTCAAATCTCTTGAGATTGTAAGTCTTTTGTTGCCTGCCTTGTCCTTTCTTTAGATTTTTGTTCCGATAGTATTCTCAGTAGTATGTATTGTTGCAATCTATTCGAGATCCTCACGTCTTTGCTTACTGAAATTGAGAAATTTTGGGCGTTTGCTAGAGTATTTGATGATAGTGACGAATCCTCTCCAAGTGGTTTCAGATGATGCTTAATTGCAATTGGATCGTATTCTAAGATCTGGTTAATCAAACAAGTTTTTGAATGCCTTATTGCTCGTAGATTCGCCTCCAATTTGATCTTAACATTTGTTGATGGGTGATAGGCCTTTATACAATCAATAGTCACATTAGCTTTGCTTGTGAGTTTACAATTTTGTAATTATACTAGATGATCCATCATACATATTACATAGTCTGACCATTTTATGATTTGATGATAGGTTGAAGGTATTGATGACTTCATGAATCAGTCTCCAACCATCAAACTACTCAGGAAAAGGCCACCAAAGATGATGATACTCAGTCATCAGATTTAGTCACCCCTTCTTCTTCTTGTTATGTGGGTAAGTCCCTCGCTGGAGAAAACAGAGACACGAATATGCTCCTACATCCATCAGTACCTCAAGGCCGTAGAAGAGCAGCGGCGACCTCGGTTGTTGCTGTAAAGTTAGACGTCGCCGATGCCATCCCTGAGGTCAACGTGTAGTCGGTTCAGCGGGTGTACAGCACCAGAAGGTCTGTCAGATTGCTTGAAGAATCTATGGCTGACCTGAGTGAGTTTGTTGAAATCCCAAATTGTACCTGCAAAGAAGCACGAAGATGCTGAAAGAGAAGATTCATTCTCCAGCAGGTATGCAATGCCTCGTTTATTAAAACAGATGTTTTTTTTGTAATTTGGATAGAGTTTGTAAATCAAGTTTAGTTGTGAATTGCCGGTTCCAAATTCCAGGCAAAAAAAAATCAGATGAAAACTCAGAGAAAGTAAAGGAGGCTGCAGAAGTTGTGTCAGTGAGAGATTTGAATGATTCAATGGACAAGGAATGGGATGGTTCAGAGAATGGATTCTTCTGATCTTGACATATTATATGGTGGTGATCTTGGTGATATCACTTTCTTTGATGCGTCCACTAGTAAGGAACAGATGAATGGAACAAAACAATGATGTGTGCGTTTGGTATTTTAACCGATTCAAACCGGCCTGAAGAGTTGCCTTAACCGGCCTGTACCACCGTTTTTCCCGCCATTTAACTCTCTTCTCTTCTCTGTAAATTTTCTGAGAAAATAAATAATAAACAAAATTGGGAATTTGGTAAGAAAATAAAAAAAAGTTAGGATCTTTTCATCTTCTCATAGACTCAGAGTGACTGATACACTTCTGAAACGGAGATGGCTTCGTCAACACCTAAAACCCTAATGGATTTTTTTCAACCTGCCAACAAACGCCTCAAAGCTTCCCCTTCTTCTTCTTCCTCCTCCTCTTTCCCCGCCGTCTCCGTCGCCGGAGGATCCCGCGGTTCGGGTTCTGCAGCAATCTCGCCGCCTCGTTTAACCGTTGCAAGTTCCGCCGCCGATGACTCATCTGGCCTTACACCTGACCAGCTCGCTCGCGCCGAGTTCAACAAGTTCGTCGCCAAATCCAAGCGTAACCTCGCCGTCTGCTCCGAGAAGGTCACAAAAGCGAAAGGTTTGAACTTTTTTTTTCTCTATCTTCTTTTAATTTGTTGAACATTACAGTTCCCTTAAGGGTTATACGAATCTGAATTGGTTTTGGGGATGGCAATTACAGCTGAAGGAAGATGCTATGTGCCGTTGAGTGAGCTTTTAGTGGAAGAGTCATGGCTTAAAGCACTTCCTGGTGAATTGCATAAACCTTACGCCAAAACCCTTTCTGATTTCCTTGAAAGTGAGATCATTGCTGACGGTAAAAGCCCTCCGATTTATCCACCGCAGCATTTGGTTTTCAATGCCCTCAATACAACTCCTTTTGATCGAGTCAAGGTTGTTATTATTGGACAGGTACATACAGCATTTGGACTCAAAAAATTTTGGTTTCTTTGAGGATTTTGTTTATGAGTTAACTAAGTTTTTGACTATGTTTGATTAGGATCCTTACCATGGACCTGGTCAAGCTATGGGTTTGTCTTTCTCTGTACCTGAAGGAGAAAAGCTTCCTTCTAGTTTGTTGAACATATTTAAGGAGCTTCAGAAAGATGTTGGCTGTTCCATCCCACGTCATGGTAATCTACAGAAATGGGCTGTGCAGGTAAATTGAGTTTCTTTATGACATCTCTCTACTTATTTGTGTCATCGGTTCTCAGTTTACTTGGAGAAGATCAAACAATTCACTTTTGAATTTTTTTTTTTTTTAGGGTGTGTTGCTGCTGAATGCTGTTCTTACAGGTAATGTCTCCTATGGCTTGACGACCTTTATGAGTTTAAAACTGTCAAAAATACTGCAATTCTTGTCATAATTATGTCGGTTACCTTGGCTTCTAATTCAGTAAGGAGTAAACAGCCTAATTCACATGCAAAGAAAGGATGGGAACAATTCACTGATGCTGTTATTCAAAGCATCTCACAGCAGAAGGAAGGTGTTGTTTTTCTCCTCTGGGGAAGATACGCTCAAGAGAAATCCAAGTAGGTTTGGTTTTATGAATATGATACAGCTTATGAGAAGATTAGCTCATTTTGACTTCCAACACACTAGACTTGTAGATTTCGCAGCCTATGCATCTTCATTGTTTTTATATTGTTTTTATCTTGTATGAATACAGGTTAATAGATGCGACTAAACATCATATACTCACAGCAGCGCATCCATCTGGTTTGTCGGCACATAGAGGCTTCTTCGACTGCAGGTTAGCTCAAGTCCAGTACACCTTTTTGCAAGATATGACATGACCTGCAATTATCTGCATGTTGTCCCAACTGCTGAATTTAACATTAATGTTCTACCTTTTGACAGGCATTTCTCTCGCGCAAACCAGATATTTGAGCAAATGGGGATTCCTCCCATCGACTGGCAACTTTAACATCTTAACCTCAGGTTTAAGGCCAAGACGAAGGTGTAATATTTATCGGGAAGCTTAGCATTTTTTGCAGTCCTTTTTTGTGAAGAAAGCTTCAAGTTCTTAACAGTTGTAATGCCTTTTTTTGTTGTGATTTATGTTATCACGGAACCTAGCATAGGCTGTTGAAGTAGTTGTATCTGAGTATGGCTCAGTAGTGGAACACTGTCTCCTCATTTTGTAGCTTAAAGAATGGTGTTCAACTGTGTATTATATATGTATGGCACGCAAGAAGCTGTAAGTTCTATAATTGACGACTAAAGTCATTGGCGACTGCTAAAAATATATTTTTATGTAACCCCTTTGAATTGATAATGTTATTCTTGAGTCCAAAGGCATGTCAGGGAAACAACAAATTTACAATCTTGAAAGAAAATTTACAGGAGCAACTGCTCCTATACTCTATAATCATGAATTTCACAAAAGGTACACACTCTGCTAATCTGCATTACCTGTTAGCTCCACGTATGATGATTTTTCTGAATTGACCAAAACAAGCTCCAAACCGAAGGAGGAAACATAGAGAACATATTCAGCTAAGATTATCTTTTGTTCTTTTCATGTCTTATGTCTCTTCCTCAATTTCCTTATAGTTGGCAATTGCCATTCAATTGAATCTGGACATCCGAAAAACAACAAAAGATTCCCGCAGCTCTTTTCACCATCTTCTTCTGTTCCTTGAGAACTTAAATGGCTTAAGTAAGTCTTGCCTTCATAGATATAGCTAAGCTGTTGCCACAACAAAACACTTAGCCCAATCGCCACAGAAACACTTGCCACAAAGAGATAGACTAGAACAAGGCCTCGAACAGAGATGAAGACAGCGTTGGCTAAGTAAGCAAAAGAGATATTCTTCACTGCTCTCAGAACCGATAAACTATTACCATGCGCCACATGGGCCATCTCAGATGCATACGCAGCTCCATTTTCCATAGGTGGCAAGATGTGAATCACAGAATACACACACATAACAGCAGCATAGATTGTGCTAATTACGGCTGAGATAAGAAATGCTATGAATTGTTTATGATTGCCCGCACCAACACAGTTCCCAATCTGCAAATACAAGACACAGAGATCCTTAGCCAGTAAATAAGAACAATGCGCTTTAAGGTATTGAAGAAAAAGTCTACATGATTGGGGAAGATTAGAGGGTCGTATGAAATGGAATGATAAACTTGGTACAAGTCTATGTGGTTTATGTAAACGCTAAATTTGAAAAGTAATCATCCATAGTGTATCACCACACAACGTACACTAAAAAAGCCACTCTATATTCAGCCCTTTATGTGAAAATGATACTGTAATAACCAAAGAGAAACCTGAAAAAACCATGAAGACTTACAAAGGGGCAATGGTGATCCATGTCCAAGACACACATGCGACACGTGCGGCAGTGATGGGTTCTAGGTGACTTGGGTTTGGAGCAGTAGTTACAAAAGGTATAGTTGTTAAGTGCGCCATTCCCTACTCCAGGGTGGGTTCCATAAAGAATATTTGGTGGTATCCCGGCGCATTTAAAAGCAACAAGAATAAATGTTGAGAGCGTTGATATCGCCAGACATGCTGTTGTAACACAATGAAAAATTCCGCAAGCCAAGCTGATTGAAAACAAGACAGGATATGCAGCCCAAATCCCACCACCTGAAGTATTTTTCCAAAAGAGTATTAAACATAGAAACGGAAAAGTATAATTTTTCAACATAATGTTAANTGAAAAAGCCATGAGACTTACAAAGGGGCAATGGTGATCCATGTCCAAGACACACATGCGACACGTGCGGCAGTGATGGGTTCTAGGTGACTTGGGTTTGGAGCAGTAGTTACAAAAGGTATAGTTGTTAAGTGCGCTGTTCCCTACTCCAGGGTGGGTTCCATAAAGAATAGTTGGTGGTATCCCGGCGCATTTAAAAGCAACAAGAATAAATGTTGAGAGCGTTGATATCGCCAGACACGCTGTTGTAACACAATGAAAAATTCCGCAAGCCAAGCTGATCGAAAACAAGACAGGATATGCAGCCCAAATCCCACCACCTGAAGTATTATTTCAAAAGAGTATTCAACAGAGAAACCGAAAAGTATAATTTCTCAACATAATGTTAATTTCTTATTTAGAGAGACTTACATATCACAAAGAGCATAAAAACTGCCAGAATAACGACAAAACACCGGTCACGGAAACGTCTCAACCCAAAGCTTTTGGTTTCAGGTCTGACTGGATTCTGATTCGTGATTGCACCACACCATCCACACTTGAAAACAGGTGCATATGATGGAAGAACAAGGTTTAGCCCACATCCCCAACAAACTGCTTCGTAATCCTCATTTATGGTTGTAACAAAACTCCCCTAGAGAAAAAAAAAAAAAACAGTTATACTAATTGTTACAGCCTATCACTATTTCACAGTTCTCTCTTTCAAACCTATTCTCCAAGAGAACAGTCCCACTATATCAAGGGTCACTCAACTATCGGATTGCCTCAATGCATAAACACTGTCCCCTAACAGTAACACAATTCAGCTTCATGATTTCCTAGACAGTATTATGTTATGAAAAGAGAAAGGTCAAGTATAATGCCAGATTTGATAAAAAGTTCCATTCTTTGTCAATCATAAATTATAGTCTGCAAACTAGTTCACAAGACCCTATTGACATTCATAACCTTTTCCAAAACCCACACTGTAAGCAAACCAGCTAAATCTCCTAAACCAGTACGAAAAGGCAAACACGAACCATATGTGGAAGCTTGCCAAAACTCAGAGATTGTATTCATACAGGCATCACAAGATGAAATCTTTAAAGCCTATGCAAGTGAAAGATAAAGTCAAAGAGAGGAGAAGGATCCACTAACCTGAGAAGACTCTTCCATAGGTATCCGAGATACAAGAAAATCGAGGTTTCTTCTTAAGAAATCCCAGATGATTGATGACAGTTCAACAATCATAAACTCAAAGAGAACACAAAAAGCTCTGAATCAGTCATCTGCTAATCAAAGGAGTTGAATTTATAGGCTCAATCTGATGAAGAAAACACGTCTCGCTGAATCATCCGTCAGATAATATTCGAAATCTCTAATCTTGGGCGACGACCAGAACTACCAAGCTCCCTTTAAAGCTACGGTCTTTTCACAAAGATCTGATTAACCCTCAATTTGCTTGACCACGACACAAGGCATCTGAAAGATTATTGAGAAATTCAAAAAAAGGCCAATTCCTCTATAGATCAATTCACCGTTGGTCGTCGACGGCGATTGCGACACAGTAAACACCGTGAATTTTATGATCGGAGGTTTGAGAAGAAGAAGAGGAGAAGCATGAACTCAGGCGGCGAAGAAAATGATATTAATTCTTGTTAATTTACATATCTCTCCCTCCCCATTATTATTTTAATTCTTAGTTTTGGTCTATTCTATAATCTTATATAATAAAGTAATTTTTTCATACTTATGCTCTAATAAGTAAATATTTTAATATAGTTATCATAATTATTATCATGGGAAGTAAATAATATAGAATTAATAAAAATTTGTGCGAAAAAAATCAATTAATTTCATTCTAAAATAATATCAAGATATAAAAATATGGAAAAAATCAATTAATTTCATTCTAAAATAATATCAAGATATAAAAAATATGGAAAATATAATTTTTTTTGTTGTTAAATGTTTTCTAATATTTAGTTCAAAATTATATTATTTACTTCCTAACAAATAATAATATTATGGTAACTATATAAAATATTGATAAATGATACCTCATTAGAAAATATATAATTTACTAGTTGGGTAATAAAAAATGATAGAATATTTTTTAGTATAAAAGTAATTAAATTTATTAAATATGAAAATAATATACTCCCTCCGTTTCAAAATATAAGATGTTTTGAGTAAAGCACGTAGATTAAGAAATAATCACTTTAAAAAAGTTTAACCAATTACAAACAAGACTGCATAATAGAAAGTATTAAACTAATCTAAAAGTTACATAGAAACTTGAAAACATCCTATATTATGAAACAACAAAAGTTCTCTAAACATCCTATATTATGAAACAGAGGAAGTATTTAAATTTGAGAAAATAACACATGTGAACAGAATAGAGTGCCATTTTTCAGTTTATTAGAGTATAAGTTTGAGAAAACCTTATTTTATTATATAAAATATTATCAATTCATTTTATTTTAAAATAATTTAAAGATATAGAATATGATATTTCTTTATTTGTTGAGAAAATATAATTTTTCTGGTATGATCAAATTATTTATTAGATAAAGTAAAATTATTGGATAAGTAAACAGCTTAACCACGGATTGGTTAATCATAATAATAATTTATTGTGTATTAATTCATTAAAATATAATTTCCGTGATACATTTTAATGTATTAATTGTCATACAATTTATGTTTTACAATAAAGATGAAAAACACAATCAAAACATAAATATTATTATATAAACAAAACATACAGCATGTTGACCAAAAAAACAAAACAAAACATAATGCAAAACAAAATTCTCTATAAATATCAAGACAAAGTTTTCATCAAACATCATATTTTAAACCTCACATAATATTTATGATAATTATTATTGAATTTATTTTAAAATAACTAAATATATTTCAATATATATTAGTTATAAAATATATATTAGTTATAAAATATTATTATATAAGCATTAGTTTTAAAATTTAGTAATTCATATAATCTCGACATGTGTTAAGTATATCGATAATATTTTGACATGTGTGAAATAAATTTTATATAATAATTATAGGAAAATTAAAAAATTCTAAATAAAAAAGGATTACAATTAATATTTTTGAAAAGTATATACAACCAAAAGTAGTCTATTATTATATCACCAATTCTAGTAGAAAAGTTATCTATTAAATTACTAATTTCAAGAGGAAAATATGTGCAATTAATAAGGAAAATATTTGCAATTTAATTGTACTTATTATTCATTATAATCATATAGTAGTAAAAAGAAAGTTATACAGAAAATTGATTAAAGTCTAAAAAGGTTTAACGTGTTTAAATTAGTGATTAACATAGTATAAGAAAAATAAGATAATCGAAATAAGAAATTAATGTAATTTTCTTAAATTTTCAATAGGTGAATGATTTGATAGCGTATTCAATATTATGTTATTATATAAATCTTGGTTTTCAAATTTAATAACACATGTGATTGCGACACTTGTCAATTAAGGATTTTGTCATGTGTTATACAAAAAGCTTTGTTTTAACATATTTGTAAATTATAAGAAATTAAACATTTAAACAATTTAATAACTATAAAAATATAGTTCATATGTGTATATAAAAACAATAGTAATTCTAATTTTAAATTACTAATTCTATAAGAAAAATAATTAAGAAAATTATACAATTAATACTATAATAAAACCATAATTAAATTAATTATACTGTCAATTATTAATCCTAAAAGAAAAAGGATTGTAGATAATCACCTTTACATAAACAAATAATTTCTCAAAATAATATCTTTGAATTTTTGATTAATTTATGATAATGTTAGTATAGTTTATTTAAAATTAGTTGGACAAGTAGTAAAACTATTACGTATAAGATTACAAAATATGAGACAAATATATCTAAGATATTGTTACTTTTTCAAATATGAGATAAAATTTGTTTTCATTTTTTTTTTTAGAATTATGTTTATTAATTTTTAGTTTTTTATTATAAATGTTTGGGATTTAAGTGCATAAAATTATATTCATGTAATATACAAAGAAATTGTATTGTAAGATGGAGTCTATGAACTCTAAATCCGGTTTTAAAAAAATCAAATAAAACAAAATTAATATTTTGAATACAACTAAAAATTTCACATATTTTTCTTATGTAGTTTCCTCTTTTCTTAATAGTTTGATGTTTAGGATTTTTCACACATATTAAGACAATTGATGTTTATGATTAATTTATTATTATTTTTTTTTTTTATGATTTAATTTTTTTTTTTGTCATAATGTATGTAATGATTTATTTTCCTAACATTTTCTCTAATTTTTTATTTTTCTATTTTTTAGTATTAAAAATATTTAATACATAAATCAGAGGGAGTATAATTTATTGCGTTTACCAACACACTTTTTCTAGTTTCAACCAAAAAAAAACACACTTTTTCTAGTTAATGATATTTTTGCTGCAAATAATACCAAAAATTTCGACACTTGTAAAACTTGGGAGTCAAGTGTCGTAAGTCAACCCAAATCACACAATTAATGGTAAGATTAACATCAGCCTGTGAGATGTACGGTTCAGATTTACAAAGAAAAAAAAAAAGTAAAGAAAAAAATAAATAAGACAAGACCGACTCTTCAATATTCCCAAAACCAGAACCAAAAGGATCTATATAAATTACAAATCTCCTGTATATATATATAAAAAAAAACCCTAAACCTTTTAAGATTCTCGTTAAAACCTAGCTGTAGCAGCAATCTCTCTCGTTTCTGATCGGAGCCATGAGCAAGTCTAGCAAAAAATCCGACACCAAAGTAGCGATCTTTCTCCTTCTTCTTCTTCTCACTCTGTTTTGTCTGTGAAGACAATTATGAACTCTGTGTGTTTTTTTTTTATCTTTGATTTTCTAGGTTGAAGCCGCACCACCTGCTTCAATGACAAAGCCACTCAAGAAAGGTACTGTTTTTATTGTGTGAAAATCTGTGGTTTCTCTTAATTGTGTTTCATTCACCAAAGCTCAAAAACTGGAATTATTGTGTCGTGAAGCAATTCTATGATTTTGTTACATACTCTCATCACAATCTCACATGCACTTAATAGATTTGTTTGGTTAATTCTTCATCTTCAATTTTGTTAAGAGTCCCAACTTTTTCTTGGAATCTGACTCTGGCTCATTAGTTTTCTGCTTGGACGATTTGGGGATTTGTTTGTTGATTGAATCATTGTTATTATGTTGTGTTAAACGAGTGTGATTACAAATCAATTGTCAAGAACTAGCTTCTCAAGAATTATGTTCTATTTTAAAAAAAAATTGTTTGTTAGGTAAGAGAGATGCGGAACAGGATTTGGACATCCAAGTTTCGAAGAAGCAGAAGAAAGATTTGATTGCTACTGTTCAGAAGGAGAAAGCTGCGAAGAAGATACCAAAGAAGGTAGAAACTAGCAGTTCTGAATCTTCTGATTCTGAGGAAGAGCAGAAGGTAAAAACTTCAATCTCGTTGTGTAATTTGTATAAAGCAATGTGACAAATTTAGTTTAAGTTGAGTTTAAACTGAGTACAGTGTTCTGTCTATACTCATCTTGTCTCTTTAATTTGCTTTTTAGACTAAGAAGACTAAGAAAGTTACTGCCAAGGAACCTCCATCTAAGCTGAAGGATGACTCTTCTTCTTCTTCTTCTTCTGAGGATGACTCTTCTTCTTCTTCTGAGGATGATTCTTCTTCGGATGAGGTAGGGATTGCATTACCAAACTTCTCTCAATCCTACTGCATTGCCACTTTTTTTTTGTTTTTTAATTGATTTATTACATATAGAAACCTGCCCCTGCGAAGAAGCAACCTGAACCTCTTAAGAAAGAAAAGGTAGAGAGCAGCTCAGCAGAGGATGATTCATCAGAGGATGATTCTTCTTCAGACGAGGTATGAGTTGGGTTACACATGTTAGCTCATAATTACAACTTAATGCTTAGCTGAAAATCGTTTTTTTTCCTTTTATATAACTTGATTAGGAACCTGCCCCTGCAAAGAAGCAACCTGTTAAGAAGCAACCTGTTAAGAAAGACAGCTCATCCGAGGATGATTCTTCTTCGGATGAGGTATGAGTTGTTGCATCATTACATGTTAGAGGAATGTGAAAGCTTAATTTGAAATTTTTTTTGTTTAATTAAAATTTGTTAGAAAACTGCCCCTGTGAAGAAGGTAGCGTCAGTTCCTAAGAAGGCCAAGGCAGACAGCACTTCATCTGATGATGGATCTTCATCTGACGAGGTAAACATTGCGTTTTTACATGTTAGCTTAATGTTACAAGAATATCATAAGCTTATTTTGATTTTGATTTTTTAAAAATAAATCATAATTAGGAACCTGCCCCTGCAAAGAAGCAACCAGCAGGTGTTGAAAAACCCAAGGCAGAAAGCGGATCATCTGAGGACGAAACATCTGAGGACGAAACATCTGAGGACGAAACATCTTCAGACGAGGTAGAAATCACATCATTACACATTATCTCAATGTTGGAGGAATGTCATGTTTGATTTTTAAACTCTTTTGAATAAAAACATTATAGGAATCTGCCCCTGTGAAGAAGCAACCTGCAGCCTCTAAGAATGCCAAAGCAGCGAGCAGTTCATCAGAAGGAGAATCTTCTTCCGACGAGGTAAGAATTGTGTTATACATGGTTAGCTCAATGTCAATGGTAAAGTAATATCATATTACTTACTTGGAGATTCGATTTTTATAAAAAACATATTTAGGAACCCACACCTGCCAAGAAGAAGCCAACAGTTGGTAAGAAAGCCAAAGCAGCTGCAAAAGATTCATCATCCTCAGAGGAAGATTCTGATGATGAGGTTTGTTTTGATACAGTTTCTACGACTTCATATATATACTAATTAAAACATGATGATGACCGTGTCTCTCTATATTTGTTATTTCTTAAGATTGGATCATTTAAATGATTTGTGATAGTTTTATATTCTATACACTTAACATTCCCTACTATTTTTCCGCTTGCAGGAAAGTGATGATGAAAAACCTCCTACGAAGAAGGTTGTTACATTCTTCCACAAGGTTGTTCTCAGTAGTTTTATGTTCTGTGGAAGTGACAATAAAACTTTTTTTGCAGCCTAAAGTTTCATCAACAAAAACTTCTAAACAAGAAACCTCTAGTGATGAATCTAGTGAGGAGTCTGATGAGGAGGAGAGTGAAGATGAGAAAGTGACCCCGAAGAAAAAGGTACCATTATTGTTGTCTTCAAATCCTTCTCTATAGAATATACTTGCTAATGTTTTGATAATAATTTTTAATCTATCTTTTGATCAAAAATCCAGGATTCTGATATTGAAATGGTGGATGCAGAGCAGAAATCAAATGCAAAACAGGTAAAAACTCTTGTAAATGTTTGTTATAAGTTTATTCCTTTAGTTATGATCATTTGAACGTTTTGTGTAATGTGTAATGTGTTTTTTTTATACTACAGCCAAAAAAACCAACAAGTCAGGGAGGATCAAAGACATTATTTGCCGGAAATCTTTCCTATGCAGTTCAGAGATCTGACATGTAAGTATATAACATTTTTTTTTCTGTTTCTTCCAATTTAAGTGTTAGTTGTATGATATTTATAACCCAATGTACAGAGAGAATTTCTTCAAAGAAGCTGGTGAAGTTGTCGATGTTAGAATTGCTTCACATGAAGATGGGAGTGCTAAGGGATATGGGCATGTTGAATTCGTTTCTGCAGAAGCAGCTCAGAAGGTTAGTTCATATTTGGTTATTTTGGAAAGTGGTTTTGGAAATTTCGATGATGATTGGATCTGTTTTGATTGTAGGCAATGGAACTGAATGGTAAACCCTTACTAGGCCGCGATGTTCGTCTTGATCTTGCTAACGAGATGGGAAACAGAACTCCACGAAGCAGGTAGGTTTCTTATCTGCCATATATGAGCATGTTGTGAAAGTTGATTATTCATGTTTGTTTCCAAGCTAATATCGTTTTTTCTCTTGAATATATGCAGCAATCCTGTTTCCTATGGAGTAGGAAGCCAATTTCGAAAGCTTTATGTTAGAGGATTTGATACTTCTCTTGGAGAAGATGAAGTAAAACTCTTGTCCTCATTTTTCTTGAAACCAGTATTACTGTGTTTGTGTAAATTCTTCTGATGCAAACCGCTAAAAATCTGTTTTGAACATGATCAGCTCAAGGATGCCTTTAGAAATCACTTTAGTACTTGTGGAGAAGTGGGAAGGATTTCTCTTCCAACTGATCGTGAGAGTGGTGTCATGAGGGGGTTTGTAACTCTTCTCTCCTGCATCGGCGAATGATGGTAATGACTACGACGCTTACGGAAGTTTTTTCTTATTCTTTCAGGATGGCTTACGTAGATATGAAGAGTGGATTCGATGAGGCGTTGCAACTGAGCGGAAGTGAAATGGGAGGAGGATTTTTAACGGTGGAAGAGGCTAGACCAAGAGATAGTGATGGCAGTGGTTCAAATGACAGACCTCCAAGGGACAATGGTGGCCGTTTCTCGAATAGAAGAGGTAGAGGGGCACCTGGTAGAGGACCACCTGGTAGAGGGCCACCTGGTAGAGGACGTGGCCGTTTCAGTAACGCTGGAAGAGGACCCAGCAAACCAAGTCTAATTGCATCTGCCCAAGGTTTGTTTCTTCTTCATTCATCTTCCCCTTTTTTTGTTGTTGTACATTGTAGGAATTAGTGTTCGTATAAACTTGTGTTTTTGTATTGATCTTGCAGGGAAGAAGACCGTCTTTAATGATGAAGAGTAGAAAGCTTTTTTGTGGTTGGGGATGGCTCTTGTTTTTGTTCTATCTTTTATTTAGCTCTTTTTTTTGGCCTTGGTTTATTTTGTTTCCTATTGAGAAAAGCATTAAACTTTCAATATGTGATGATGAGTTACTCTTCTTAAGATATTTGTGTTGGCTTTTCTTAAACTAAGAGCACTTTGCTGCTTAAAATTTTGAATTAATCCTTTACCTTTATTGATTGTTGCATTACTACTACCTTTGCTGCTTACAGTTTCTCTTCAATTAGTGAAAATAGTTCACAAGCTGTAAAATCTCTCGTCTCTTTTCTCATCTTTTCTCTCTTCAATTAGCTGAAAAGAGTTCATATTTGTGTTTCTCTTCTCTTGTCAATGTTGTCATCTTTGCTCATACCAAACTGTTCAATCTCTTTTCTGTTCAAGACACGATTGTTAATTATTTTTTTGCTTTTGACTTTTGACTTTTTAGACTAGTTCTAGAGCGTATACTGTAAACAATCAAATTAATAAACCCTTTATATAAAAAAATAACAATCAAAATATTCAAACAGTTAAAAAAGAGTTTTTTTTTTTATTGAACCAAAGTGAAAAACACATCATAAATAAATAAATAGATCAAAGTTTTCCTCATGTTACATAAAAAATAACACATTTACAAACAAACAAAAAATCAAAATATTTAAACCTTGTAGTTAAAAAAAAAGTTGCTTTATTGATTGAAAAAAATGAAAAACATATCATAAATAAATAAAAATATATCATATTTTTGCTCATGTTACATAAAAAAAAAAACACATTAACACACAAAAAAAAAAAAAAAACCTTTTTACAAATTTTGGTGTTCCAAAAAAAACACATTTTACAAGATTTTTTTGCCTGATATATATTTATAGATTAGGTTATATGGAATAAATAAATAAATGGCTACGAATATATACGAGTTACAAAAACACTCGTTAAACCCTAAAGACCTTTAAACCTTGTGTCCGCGCCGCGTTATTACTCTGACCTCTCTCTCTCTCTCAAGTTCTTCAATTTCTGCTCTCTAGCATCATCCTTCGAGTGGTTTCGTTTCTCAAAGTAAGTTTTTTTTTATTTTCCTTTACCCTTTCTCTTCCTGTGTTTGTTCTTCGAAAAGCTCTGTACCCAAAATGGATTTGCGTACAGCGGTTGATAAGGCTCGTAGAAACTTCAACTAGATCAATTCGTATATATTCGTTAAGTTTTGGATTGAAAGTCGAAATTTTTACGGTTTTAGTGATTGATGTTTGGGTATGGACTCGTTTGATGTTAGAAACCCTAATTTCGAAGTGATTGCTCTGTTTCCTACTCCCTCAGAGGTTTAAAATTACTCTCAAGTTTGTTTTTTTACTTTAATTCATAGATTCTGTAATTTTGTTGCAGGATTGATTGGTTGAGAAAGAGCAAACATGGTTGAATCAGAGAAGACGTCCGTTGATGAGCTGAAGAAGAGGATAAGGAAAAGGAATCGTGGGAAGAAGAATGAGCAGCAAAAACCGGAAGAAGAAGAAGTCCACAATGTAGAAGAGGAAGATGAAATGCAGAAGAAGAGTGAAAAGAAGGTTAAGAAAGTGAAGTTGCAAGGGAGAGGCAAAGTCGAGGAAGAGGTGGAAGCAAAGGAGGAAGGCGAAGAAGAGAAGAATATTTCGATTGTTGGGAAAGGGATTATGACTAATGAGACTTTTGAATCCCTGAACTTAACTGAGCAAACTTCCCAGGCTATCAAGGAGATGGGATTTTCTTACATGACTCAAGTACGTATATCTGAACCTTCTTCTCATGTTTGTAATTGAAAACATGGTGTTGTGGCAGAGTGAGTTTCTAAGTCTCGTAACTGTTTGTTATCATTCAGATTCAAGCCGGATCAATAAAGCCTCTTTTGGAGGGAAAAGATGTTCTTGGTGCTGCCAGGACTGGTTCTGGTAAAACCCTTGCTTTTCTCATACCGGCTGTAGAATTGCTGTATAAAGAGAATTTCTCCCCTCGCAATGGGAGTGGTGTGATTGTTATTTGCCCCACAAGAGAACTTGCTATTCAGGTAAATTCTCTTCTTTTTTTTTTATCTACCTATGGCGACATTTCAACTTAGCAGCTATCATACTGTCGTTGCGAGTAGATGAGTCATGTAGTTCTTGCAATGCATTAGGTAGAACAAAATCTCTGAGGTTATCATCTCTCATGTAGATGATTCGTTGCAATTGCGTTGTATATTTTATGTATGAACATTGCTGTATATTGCTGCGGCCTCTCGTTCCTATTTTTAATGGTACTATTTTGATTTCAGACCAAGAATGTGGCGGAGGAGCTACTTAAGCATCATTCACAGACAGTTGGCATGGTTATTGGTGGCAATAACAGAAGGTCAGAAGCACAACGCCTTGCAAATGGTGCAAACTTGTTGATAGCAACTCCTGGACGTCTTCTTGACCACCTTCACAATACAAAGGGTTTCATTTATAAACATCTGAAGGTACTTTCCTTTTCATGCTTCCATCTGTTTTCTTTTAGTAAAGCAGATACTAAAAGCTCTGTGTTGAGCTACATGGGTACCATTTTCAATAAACAAACAATATTATGTAAAAGAGGCCATCGATGAATATCTGAATTGTAGACAGCAGCTTATGCTTTATTCGTTTTTGTTGCATAAATGGCAGAATTACAAAAGTAATACTATGGATGTGATCCACACATCTTCCATGGTATATATAGGTTTATGCTATAGATGATCCTAATGAATGTTAATTGCTCTATATATTCCCTAAAAATTGCAGTGCCTTGTGATCGATGAAGCTGATAGAATACTGGAAGAGAATTTCGAGGAAGACATGAATAAGATTCTAAAGATTTTACCAAAGGTACATCATCTTTGGGGTCCTAATTAATTTCTATTCAAACCATGTATTGGATCAGTATCATAGATTTCTTATTTTCCCTTTATGTTTCCTTTATAGAAACATGCCATTATCATGTGAATTTGATTTAGGTACTGTTATTATCCTCGAAAAACCACTACCGAAGTAGTAGTATTGGAATTTGTATATACAAATGCACTGATTGAAGTTATTACCATGTTTCTGCAGACTAGGCAAACTGCGTTATTCTCTGCCACCCAGACTTCTAAGGTAAATTTCTGTTGGCTATGGTCTTGTCATTATTAGCATTGCATGTTTCTAAATGAAGCATTTTTATGGTGAACCTCTTTCAGGTTAAAGATCTTGCTCGGGTGTCATTGACATCTCCTGTTCCTGTTGATGTCGATGAAGGTAGACGCAAGGTATGAATAAAATAAAATACTCTGGAATGATTATTTAAGGAGCATGGAGATTTTCTTATCAAGTTTCTAAAACTGTTAGGTGACGAATGAAGGATTGGAGCAAGGCTACTGTGTTATTCCGAGCGAAAAAAGACTTCTCCTTCTAATTACCTTTTTGAAAAAGAACCTCAAGAAGAAAATTATGGTCTTTTTCTCGACTTGTAAGTCGGTACAATTCCATGCAGAGATCATGAAAATAATGAGTGTGGATTTTTGTGATATCCATGGAGGACTGGATCAGACCAGAAGAACTAAAACCTTTTTTGACTTTATGGACGCACAAAAAGGTGTCTTGTTATGTACTGATGTTGCTGCTCGTGGTCTGGATATTCCTTCTGTGGTACGTCTCCTCATCCATGTTCTTGCATTTTTTTATGTACGCTTTTACTTACTCAGTGGTTTTATTGATGTCATATTGTTTTATTATCCGTAGGACTGGATTGTACAGTATGATCCTCCGGACAAGCCAACGGTAGGACAAACACTTGCTCCTGATTGGTTTTCTATATCTCTTTGGCTATTTGTGTGTGTATCTTAAATAGTTCTTTGGTGCTGTTGTCTTCAGGAATATATTCATAGGGTTGGTCGAACAGCCCGTGGAGAAGGAGCAAAGGGAAAGGCATTGCTTGTCTTGATTCCTGAAGAGCTTCAGTTTATTCGGTACCTTAAGGTAAGAATGGTTTTTGAATTTTTTTTGGTGGGTTAACCAACCAACTTGTGTGTTTTAATTTGTAATTTAACCTGCAGGCTGAAAAAGTACCTGTTAAAGAGCTTGATTTCAATGAGAAGAAGCTTCTGAATGTTCGATCTGCGTTGGTAAGAGTTCTGATTTAGTAATGTTGTGGGTTATGTAACTTTCCATTTGCGATTGGGCTCGCTGTGTAATAACAGTATTTCTTGTTCTGTTCCCACAGGAGCAATGTGTTGCTGAAAACTATAGCCTGAATATGTTAGCCAAGGATGCATACCGAGCGTATATCTCAGCATACAATTCACACTCTTTGAAAGACATCTTCAATGTTCACCGACTCGATCTCCAGGTAAAAGAAACAAAAAAAATCGAATGTTCTTCCAAAAGATTATGTTCATGGGATGGATATATAGCTGATATCTCTGGTTTTGACGTTCAATGTCACAGGCGGTTGCAGCATCGTTCTGCTTCTCTTCGCCACCTAAAGTGAATCTGAACATAGAAAGTGGAGCTGGGAAGGTCAGGAAAGCAAGGAATCAGCAAGGTCGCAATGGCTTCAGTCCTTATAGTCCCTATGGCAAGTCCACACCTAAATAGGCGTAATGTGTCTCGATCGGCTTACGACATTTCTATTTGCTCCTTGGACACTTGTTTTTGATTAAAATTACCACCAAGTTTTGTTTGAAGAGTAAACAGTGCATCTAATTTATATGAAATGTTATTTATAAATGATAATACTTGGCTTACTATTTTAGTTCAGTGGGTTATACAACATTTTAAAATTGCTGATATCGTCTGCATATAGTAAAAAGTTAAAAACTGACATGAAAATGGAATGATCATATTAAAAACCAAGAATAACTTTCTTAAGTGATAACGGATTACATGAAATGAGCATATCATTGAAGCTAGTTCGGAAACTAAACTCCTAATCGAAACATGGGGCTTATTATGTTAATGAAGTTTTTATTCAGAATACTGCTTAAGAACGAAACAGAACAGCCTAATATGATTGGATGATATCTAAAGAGATCAAAAACGCTAAATCGACCTAAAATCTTCAGCTAAAAGTCTAAAACCGCTGGAACTAAACCAGACCAAAAACCGAAACAACCAGAACCGCAAAGGTAACAAAACCGGAGCTACTGAACTGGACTGCGGTTTTGAAGGCATTGCTCTTCTTGGCCTTTGGAGTTGACGCCGGAAGAGATGAAGAGGAAGAAGAAGAAGATGGTGGAGGAGACTCTGTGGAGGACTCCGTCTCCATAACTTTTACGATCATCTTCTGACCCTTTTCGCAGTGGCCCGAGACACCGCTGATGAAGTAAAACAAACCGGGTCGATCTAGTTTGAAAACCGTGTCTTCGTTGTTTGAGTAGAGTTGCGGTTTGGTGGCTTTGCATTTCTTGTACTCCTCTTCTGACACCATTAACACTGAGTCTTTCGAGTACTTGAAACCTTCACCAAAATCCAAAAAAAAACACCACAGAAGAGTTAAATATATCTTTAAAGATGAAAACACTAGCATACAAAGATATTCAACATTATACTTACGGAGAGTGTCGCCAACTTTAAAACGGTTATCTGAAGCCCATTGGTTAAACGCATCTCCACGAGTCTTAGACGTTGGTACGATCCAACCATCTTCTCCTCCAACTTCAAATTCAGTGCTTGAAACACATGAAAACATATACAACGATACAATGATCGCAACAAGAGTGATCTTCTTGTTCGATGAACCCATTTGTTGTGTTTGGATTGATATCAAAGGAGCTCCAACCAAAGTTAAGGAGATTGTTTCTTTCTTTTTTTGTCTTTGTTCTTATGACTTGTGAGTGCTTGAGGTTTTGAGTTTATAAAGAATGAGACTTTGGAGACCGTTAGACTCGTCCACTTCTTGAGGGATAATTNGGTTTTTGAATTTTTTTTGGTGGGTTAACCAACCAACTTGTGTGTTTTAATTTGTAATTTAACCTGCAGGCTGAAAAAGTACCTGTTAAAGAGCTTGATTTCAATGAGAAGAAGCTTCTGAATGTTCGATCTGCGTTGGTAAGAGTTCTGATTTAGTAATGTTGTGGGTTATGTAACTTTCCATTTGCGATTGGGCTCGCTGTGTAATAACAGTATTTCTTGTTCTGTTCCCACAGGAGCAATGTGTTGCTGAAAACTATAGCCTGAATATGTTAGCCAAGGATGCATACCGAGCGTATATCTCAGCATACAATTCACACTCTTTGAAAGACATCTTCAATGTTCACCGACTCGATCTCCAGGTAAAAGAAACAAAAAAAATCGAATGTTCTTCCAAAAGATTATGTTCATGGGATGGATATATAGCTGATATCTCTGGTTTTGACGTTCAATGTCACAGGCGGTTGCAGCATCGTTCTGCTTCTCTTCGCCACCTAAAGTGAATCTGAACATAGAAAGTGGAGCTGGGAAGGTCAGGAAAGCAAGGAATCAGCAAGGTCGCAATGGCTTCAGTCCTTATAGTCCCTATGGCAAGTCCACACCTAAATAGGCGTAATGTGTCTCGATCGGCTTACGACATTTCTATTTGCTCCTTGGACACTTGTTTTTGATTAAAATTACCACCAAGTTTTGTTTGAAGAGTAAACAGTGCATCTAATTTATATGAAATGTTATTTATAAATGATAATACTTGGCTTACTATTTTAGTTCAGTGGGTTATACAACATTTTAAAATTGCTGATATCGTCTGCATATAGTAAAAAGTTAAAAACTGACATGAAAATGGAATGATCATATTAAAAACCAAGAATAACTTTCTTAAGTGATAACGGATTACATGAAATGAGCATATCATTGAAGCTAGTTCGGAAACTAAACTCCTAATCGAAACATGGGGCTTATTATGTTAATGAAGTTTTTATTCAGAATACTGCTTAAGAACGAAACAGAACAGCCTAATATGATTGGATGATATCTAAAGAGATCAAAAACGCTAAATCGACCTAAAATCTTCAGCTAAAAGTCTAAAACCGCTGGAACTAAACCAGACCAAAAACCGAAACAACCAGAACCGCAAAGGTAACAAAACCGGAGCTACTGAACTGGACTGCGGTTTTGAAGGCATTGCTCTTCTTGGCCTTTGGAGTTGACGCCGGAAGAGATGAAGAGGAAGAAGAAGAAGATGGTGGAGGAGACTCTGTGGAGGACTCCGTCTCCATAACTTTTACGATCATCTTCTGACCCTTTTCGCAGTGGCCCGAGACACCGCTGATGAAGTAAAACAAACCGGGTCGATCTAGTTTGAAAACCGTGTCTTCGTTGTTTGAGTAGAGTTGCGGTTTGGTGGCTTTGCATTTCTTGTACTCCTCTTCTGACACCATTAACACTGAGTCTTTCGAGTACTTGAAACCTTCACCAAAATCCAAAAAAAAACACCACAGAAGAGTTAAATATATCTTTAAAGATGAAAACACTAGCATACAAAGATATTCAACATTATACTTACGGAGAGTGTCGCCAACTTTAAAACGGTTATCTGAAGCCCATTGGTTAAACGCATCTCCACGAGTCTTAGACGTTGGTACGATCCAACCATCTTCTCCTCCAACTTCAAATTCAGTGCTTGAAACACATGAAAACATATACAACGATACAATGATCGCAACAAGAGTGATCTTCTTGTTCGATGAACCCATTTGTTGTGTTTGGATTGATATCAAAGGAGCTCCAACCAAAGTTAAGGAGATTGTTTCTTTCTTTTTTTGTCTTTGTTCTTATGACTTGTGAGTGCTTGAGGTTTTGAGTTTATAAAGAATGAGACTTTGGAGACCGTTAGACTCGTCCACTTCTTGAGGGATAATTAATGGATATCTCTTTGACTTGGTATTTTATTTTCTTGATTCAAAAATTCAATTTTGTCGAAAACAACATGACTTGAAGTTGTTGAGGAAATATCAGATTTTGTGGGATACTTACTAGTTCATATTCTTGAATTACAAAATTTATATGGACGTCTGGACGATGTTTTCCAAAAGAAAATTTGGGAAAAATATATATGAACCATTTACGCGTAGCTTGCTCTAGAATCAACAGATACGTAGGAGTGTGAGTTGTATTTTTGGTGACGACAAAAGCAATTTTTTCCTTCTCATTGACCATTTCTACCCGGACTTTCAATTTTTAGTTGAAATTGTCAATTCCGAAAGTTTTGGTAAACATATTATTGATTTTTGGAATAATTGAGTCACTTTGTCCCAAAATGTTCCAATCTCTTTATCTCTTTAGGGACGTTAAACCCATAATCCAACATTCGTCTAAGTGAAGATCGGAAATAGCGAATTCAATGACTACAACATTTTGTCATATCCATTGGAAGTGTTATCCATTTTTGTTGTTTATCCTGAATCGATTTTTGTAGCCTTGCCCTATAGTATGATCAGTTGGTCATTTTGTGAATATCATCGGATTCTCGTCCCGGTTAGGCGGTTAGGTTTATTATAGGCTCATTTTTTTCTATGTCATTTATCTTATTCTTATGTCGTTATGGATAAAGCACTGTAAAGTTTAAACTTTACACATGAAAAGCTAATGGGTGTTCAAAGTTTGCAAACAAATATTTTTAAAACAGGAAATATATATGAAAACAACAAAAACAAACAAACTCTTTTTATTAGGCCAAATGTGGCCAGACAGCAAAATCATTCGAAACACTCTCATAAGGTTTATGTATTCAACAAAATCACAATTAAAATTAGACTATTAAAATTCTTTGTTAAGAGGACTGTAAAGAGGAGCAGATATGATACTTCTAGTATAATGTAACCCATCTCACAACTTTCTTGTAAGAGACAAATAAAATCATTCTTCTTGTATGAAAAATTCAATTCAAATAAAGTCCACATGTTCAGGAGAAAAGAGCCAAAAATGGATAGTTAAATTTCACAAATGATACAAGAAAAATGATTATAAACGACTAATTACGACTAAATTCGTACGGTTGAGGCTCTAAGATTATCCATGAGTAACCCTTCTATATGTCGAAGAATGAGCAATCCAAGAAGATTGGCGAATTATTCCTTCAAATTTCAAAAATGAAAAACTCAAAGATCTAAAATGTTTGAAATATCTAAAAAGTAAACCATCATTCAAGGATATAAAATGCTTGTAAAAAATAATACTTTAAAAATCTAAAATTTTTGTCACTCAACCATATATATACATGAAAATATGAAAAATTAAACTCAAATAAAATCCACAAGTTCCTTTCAATTTCACAAATGATACAAAAAAAATGATTATACTACTTGACTTACCACTAAACTATTGAGTAATTCTCTTATACATCTGATCATCATCGAGGAGTAGGACATCAAGTGTCTACAATAACAAAATCCTCGATTAGAGAGTTTTCAATGATTTTGTAGATTATTTTCACATGGAAAATTTTCCAAATGTTGGTGATGTGAGATAATACTCTACAAAATCAAATCAAATGATATTTCGTAAAAAGATCAATGAATTATTCCTTCAAATGAAAAATTCAAAAATCTAAAATGCTCTGAGGATCTAAAACTCAACCATCGTTCAAAAATCTAAAATTTTTAGCTTAATCATACACATGAAAAAATGAAAAAATTATATTCAAAAAATCCAAAAATTTCATTCAATTTCACAAATGATACAAAGGAAAAATAATTATGAAGGACAAAAAAATATTATCTTAAAGGTTTAAAAAGGTAAAATAAACTGCTAAACCTTTTACCAAATCTATCTTTTCCCAACCCTTCACCACCCATAAATTTTCTTTTATGCAAATATGAATTATAGTATTATTATCTTTCACATATTTAAAAAAGATTCTCCATTTTCTTTCTCCAATTTTTCTTTTCATGTGTCATTAGTTTATATTTTGTTATTCGACTTTTATCACCAGAATTTTTACAGATCTCTGGTTTATTAAATTGACTTTTCAATTCAAGGTTGAAAATGTCATTTAAGAAACTATTGGTGAAAATTATTAGATTTACAATAATTGAGGCACTTTGTCCCAAAATGTTCCAATCACTTTCTCCGCTCTTTACCCCTTTAGGGTTTAAGGACGTTTAAACCCAGAATCCAACATTCATCGTTCGATTCGATTTCGAAAAATCTCAGTGAAAGATAAAAAAAATGGCGAATTCAATGACTACCCTTTCGAGAAGACTCTACAGATCTCTTCTCTCGAACCCTAGATTTTCTCAAGCTTCCATGTCCTTCTGCACCAACAACATCTCTTCCCGAGAAGACTCCGATTTCGACGAGTTATCTCCTAACTCAGACACTGAATCACCCATTGAACCCAAGGCTTCAGACCCAGGTTCTCGATTCTCCGGAGAGCGTCCACTCGAAAATGGCCTTGACTCTGGCGTTTTCAAGGTTAAATCAAACTTAGTTTGTAATTCCCAATTGATACTTATGGTTTTGATTCCTGTTTTTGCTGAATTGATCATTTCAATTTTGTGAATATCATTTGATTGTCGTATCTGGTTAGGTTTATTAGTGAAGTTTTTTTACTGATTTATGTGTATTTAGGCAATATTGGTGGGGCAAGTTGGTCAGCTTCCTTTGCAGAAGAAGCTGAAGAGTGGAAGAACAGTTACTCTCTTCTCTGTTGGAACTGGTGGGATTAGGAACAATCGGAGACCGTTGATTAACGAAGATCCGAGGGAGTATGCGAGCCGGTCTGCAGTGCAGTGGCACCGTGTATCTGTTTACCCTGAACGATTGGCTGATCTTGTGTTGAAGACTGTTGAACCAGGGTTAGTATTTCTTTTCTGTGAATCATATTATTAGCTTTTGAGGTTATCTGATGATAGAGTATGGATCCTTGGTGAGAAAGGATGAAACTTTAAGTGAATCTTACTTGCTAGAATCAATATTGTTGCTTGCGTTAGTGTATGTGTTATTGAATAGCATGTTTGGTGTTTTGATACGACAGTACAGTTGTCTATTTGGAGGGTAATCTAGAGACGAAGATTTTCACTGATCCTGTCACTGGTTTGGTTCGACGTATAAGAGAAGTTGCTATTCGTAGAAACGGTATACATGGCTCAACTCCATTTGTTCACTCAGATTTAGCATTTCTTATATATTTGATTAGAAAAAAATCAGATCTTGAGCTCTGTTTTTTCTCTCTGCAGGGCGAGTTGTGTTTTTAGGAAAAGCTGGTGATATGCAGCAACCAAGTTCTGCTGAGCTTAGAGGCGTTGGCTACTACTGATTTTTTAACTGATAAAATTGTCATAAAGGTACACTATCTGCTATTGTAGCTTCACTTCTGTTGTCTCTTCTTGTAACTTGAAGGTTTGGTTTAGTGTGTCTTGTCTTCTATTGCCATTTGGCTCTTTTACATTGTGTTTTTTGGCAAATAAATCGAACCAAACCCAACCAAATACATTTACAATTAAACCGATATCTCAATTCAAGACAATATGAAACAAAGACCATTCTCCACGTGTTTGCAAACATTGCATGAATGACACCTCAAATCTGAATCTGTCCTCCATTTGTTTTACTCTTCCTCTTTATGTTCTCGGTCACACACACAAGAAAAACAACAATCGCTCTCTACAATGGCGGAAAGGTTCTCTAGCGGCGAGGCTCAATATTGGCCCATGTACGGTAGCTCCCCTACCAGCACCAACGTTAGCAATGGCGGCCCCATCGCGTCGTTTGTCCATCAGCTCCGATCTCATTCACCAACCTCCTCGCAGCTCTTTGGTTACCTCGCTCTCCTCATTTCCAGCGGAATCCTCCTCTTCCTCCTTGGCGTAAGCGTCACCGCAGCCGTGCTCGGTTTCATCGTGTTTCTTCCATTGATCGTCATCTCGAGTCCCATCTGGATTCCCGTTTTTGTCCTCGTTGGCGGGTTCTTAACGGTCTCGGGATTTCTTGTCGGAACGGTGGCGGTAGTGTCGTGGACGTACCGCTATTTCCGAGGAATGCACCCGGTTGGATCAAACCAGATGGATTATGCACGTAGTCGGATCTATGACACGGCCTCCCACGTTAAAGATTACGCTAGAGAATACGGTGGTTACTTCCATGGCAGGGCTAAAGATGCGGCACCTGGTGCTTGACCTGAACCGGTTGGTATAGTCTGGTTCAGGGTAGAATTAACAGATCCGGGTTCAATTTATGGAGGAGTAACACGGTTAATTAATGGTAAGAGATTACATTTTGTTTTTTTTTTGTTTCCGTTTTTATAAGAAGAAAAAGAATATCTGGTAATGTACAAGCTTTTGTGTCCGTAATAACTTGAAATGTAATATTTTGTTTGCGAGTTTTTTTTTCCACATTTTTTTTGGGAGACGTTTGTATAATCAAATGTCTTTCAGTTATGTTTGAATAATTTATTTCGATAAATGACGAGTATATGACTACTGAGTGCTGACTACACAAGTTCACGATTTTAAGCAATGCATGATAGGAGTATCTTCCTTGCTTATTTCAGACGATATGGAAGAACATGCATGTTACATCCTTTTTGTGTTCTTTTTCTATTAATGAAAACCTTTCTTTATTGTTTTGAAATAGTCGTGTACTCGTGTTCAAAGTTTGAAAAGAGAATCAGTTTATAAACTTTTCTTCTTATACCAATAAATTAATAACCCTATTACGTTTGATGAACATGAGAATTCTCTATCTTTGTATTGTCGTTAGATTGAATCTAAAGATAGTATCCTACGGTATTGGTAAAGATTTAAAAGCCTTTCTTCATTTGTCTAAAACTATGTTCACTGGTCCAGTATTGTTTTGGCGGGTGGGAAAGATCCAAAATTTTATTAAGAAAACCTTAATTTGAACTTTTACCAATTATAGTAGCTAATTAATGATTCACTGTGTGTTGTCGATGCATGAACTGAAACAATTTATTGTAACAGAGAGCCTATATTGCACTCTGTAGCTACAAGCTAGTTCATTAACATTGAGTAACATCAGTCATTGTAGATTCAGAATTGGCACTGAATTCGCATATTTTACAATGGTTACACGCTCGAACGTAACATTATGGATAAAAAAAACAATTAAGCATACATAACTTAAGAACGTAATCAGACAGTTGGAATCTTCTTAACCCCTACTTTTTGTTTTGTTGACTTCTTTGTGTTTTGATTTGAAGTCAAAGCCAGCCAGACAAAAACAAAAGCCTCAAGTCAACACCAAAATTTGGCTGTGAACGTCAACCGTTGATTTGGTCTTTAAGTAATTAAAATATTTTGGCGTTTGTAATCATTAACTCGGCTAATTAAAGGCCATCATCGGAGCCTTTTTACCGCATAGACGTGGATTCAAATTCTAATTACTCCATGTATAAAAATAGAAAAGTATAAGTTCAACCACATGTAATCGCTTTTTTCTGTGATCCTTTTTGGAATGGTAATGAACGGTTGATATGGAAAAATTATTTTATTGTATTGGATTTTTTGAAAATTACTTTTTTTTTTTTCGGTTTTGAAAATTACTTAACTTTAAAATTTTGCCAAGCGCAATTATATAAGTACATAAATTTAAATTACACAACTATATGCATAATAAGACATGTCATGCGCATCTACCAATAACAAGAGAACAACCAAAGATCCTAGAGAACTTTGACCACTCAACTGATGACACTGCAAATTATACCAATCAAACTCTCAAAACTAAATTTTAAATTTCTTTTTCCGTCGGGTTTAACAGTGACCCGACATAAGAACGGGTCGGGCGCTCAGGAACCAAACTAGCACGTGGCGACCTTGGAGGCACTTCCTTTAGCTGATGTCCACTACAATCGTAGTAGATCACGCCGGAGTAATCCAACGGCTCACATTTACCTCCCATCAAAATCTCCCTCTGCCAAACGCCGTACTCCTCCTCATCCTCCTCCACAATCATCTCCACCGCCGTCTTCTTCACGGCACCACCGTCGTAAGGTTTAGTTTTCCGGCCAACCATAGTCATCGCCTTGTTGCTCAAGGTCGTCATGAGCTCCTTAGGACGCACCCTCATCGGCGAAAAAGACCGTGCCGGACTCCATCCAAACCTTCCTCCTCCTCCGCCTTCTTCACGGCCTTTATTGCCGTTAGGCTTAGGGCTTTCAAGATAGTCTTCGAGATGAGTTTGCTTTCGATTCGTCTTGAGTTTGAGCTTCTTGGAGACTCGGTTTGCGTGTCTAGCACAAAGTACCATGAGAGAGACGAGGAAACTCACGCTAAGGCGCTTGTGTGCGGAGGTGACATGTTCTGGTGTTGATCTCTCCATTTGCTCCGTCGTTTTCTCCGGAAAGGGTTTAAACTCAAAAGATTCGTTTTTTTTCCTTAATGTGATTTCTCTCTCTATCTCTCTTGTCTGAAAGACTGAAATGGTTGGGTTACGTGTATTTATATTAATACACGCGTTAATGTATAAGTCCCTTCATATAAAAAGGGAGTTAGGTTACCGGCTGATTCGGTAGCCTTTGCGTTGACATATATTATGTTGACATTTTCTTTGATTTTGTGTTATGATCTTGTGTATTATAATATGATATCAATGAATAATTACATTCAAAATATTTATAATTTATGTTCTGTGTATGAAACCTAACGAGCATGCGAGAGACATGCATCAACGATCTCTTGATTAAACTCTTACGTGTTTGATCGATTCATTCCTTGATAAGCATTATTTGTTTCAATACATGCTTTCTATTAGAAAATATATTATTGTAGCAACATAATTCGTCAGCGATTCTCCTTAACAAATATATTTGTCAATTGTTTTCCATTTGTCAATTTTTGCATAATTGGAAAGTTTAATGTTTTAATCTTTTTTTTTCTATTTTGGTTCGTTGGTTCGTGTATATCAAGACGATGAAGCACTAGTGGGTGGGGCAAATATCAGCAACGCAATCAATGAGGTGAAAAACCCACTCAAATTTTAGGTGATGACCGATCGATATGCAATAATTTTTTTTTCATATGTTTATCACAATAAAACATGCGTCATCTATTATAATATCATAGTTCAAAACCACAAATAATTAAGGCTGATTAAGAGTATCGAATATTTCAACAGGCTGGTTTCGGCTTTAACAAAAAGGAGTGAGAGGCTAATTCAACCAAACTCGATTTGGTTTTGTTAGGTTTATACGGAACTAACTACAAGAGTAGAGGTCTTTCATGCAATTAACCGCCTAATTAGTTATACATAGCAAACCTTGATGGATTTGATAAATTCAGACCATTCTGACTTTTTCTCTTCTTTTTTTTCAGCTACAAAAAGAAAAAAAGAACAGGCGTGTTGAGAAAAGAAATGATATATACGAGATCTTTTCAGCTCCTTCCTAATGTAAATTTGTATAGTGCTTAGTTTTAATGTGTTTCGGATTTATATCCTAGTCACGCAATTAAAAGTGCTGGTTCATGATCACGTCTTGCATTATCTCAATACCCTACGTGTTGCGAAACACGTGTCTAAAAATCTAAGCCTAAGTCTGACTCTGACATAAGATAAAATGGATCGGGTTAACTTGGGTCGGGTCGGGTTAGTGATAGTGGACCTATTATGAGGCTTTCTCATCAACTTGATGATCTTTGTCACTGAGCATCAACAAAACACAACAAGACGGTGACCGGTAAAAGGGCCCATTGAAGTTTTTTTTCTATTTTTGTTGTTTTCGCTTGTGAAACGATGACTTGGTCTCTCTCGATCGTCGTTTTATATTTCTTACGATAATTTAATAAAGTAGTTGCTTATGCGTTTACGGTTGATATAATAACCCAATTATTTACTTAGCCTAATGTTTTTTCGCGTAACCACACTCTATAAGATAATCGTTTTTTAAGACACTTTAGTTTTACACTTCTATGTAACAGTAACCATCAACTAATTCCATTTAGTCCGAAAGTCTTCTTGTTTCTATATTTAAAAATGAACTATCTATCATTCACATCCAGAAAAAAAATATACAGTATATAATTAAGACCATGTTTATCGGAGGTTTTAAGAGAGATTTTAAGAGAGGTTTTAAGGAAAAGTAGGTAAAAAATAAATCAGAAAGAAAAGAAAAAAGGAAGAGCTCCCCTTATATAGTATACTCGTTTTTATATAAGAGACGCTGAAGTGTCAGCGCGTGGTTGGTTAAATAATTGTATTGAGAACAAAATTTTTTTTGGCCCGATCGTGTTTTTCTCTTCCTCTCTCTCTCGCTCTCTGTCGCAAACCTCTCAATCCAAGGAGATTGAATCGGTCGGAATCGTTGGAGATGGAATCGGAGGAGTCTGAAGGAGATTGAACTTGGCCGAGATTGAATTCGGAGTCTAATCAATTGGAGGAGATTGAATCGATTGGAATCAGAGGAGATTGAATCGGTGGAGCTTGAACCTATCTCTAATGGTAAGTTTCTCATTCTGATAGTAAGAATTTGCGACAGATTGAGGCTTTAAACGTTGTTGTGTTTCTTAGAGAAAGATCCTAAGAAAAATATCAAACTCTTTATCAATTCCCCTGGTGGTTCCCTCAGGTTATAATCTTGATTTGTTTGTAATAATGTTTGATTGGGTTTAGTTTCTGGCTCAGATGATCTAACTTGATGTTCTTTTTGTTTGTTTGGTTAGTGCAACCATGGCTATATACGATGTGGTTCAGCTTGTGAGAGCTGATGTTTCGACGATTGCTCTTGGAATTGCTGCATCAACAGCTTCAATTATTCTTGGTGCGGGAAGTAAAGGTAAGCGTTTTGCTATGCCCAACACGAGGATAATGATTCATCAACCTCTTTATCAGTGCTTGTTATTCATCAACAATATAGATTGTGATATTGTTTATTGTTACTGGAAGATGACCTTATGCTAAGTTTATCTGATTATGTCTTTCATTCTTTATCAGTTCATTTGTTATATTTTGAATTTCTAGGTAGAATTAATCTAGATAGAAAAAAATTTATTTCAAGCACTTTTTGGCTAATTGCAAGACCTATGATATGTTTGTGTATGTCTATGCATTGACACTGTTGCTTCCAAATTGCTGGACTTTTCTAACATGCAGAATGAGTAATTGTTGCTAAACATTGCACTTAAAGGGTCTACCTGCAAGTTGTTTCCTACAGACATATGATGTTCTTTCTCTTTTTGATTTATATTTGCAGGAAAGCAACTGATGCAGAACATTGCAGAGTTGGTATCAAGCATAAGAGCAGCGAAGAAGCAGGAATCTCAGAAAGCGAAGAAGCAGGAACCTCAGGCCCCAACTGCAACCTCTGGAACTTCTTCAAAGTCAGGCAAAGGTGGCAAGAAGAAGAGATAAACAAGCCCTATTTTCTCCCCCTGTCGTTTATTTTTTTCTCCTCGCATCAGGTTCTATCTCTTAAACTTACTGAGAAGAACACAAAGGTGTTTGCAGGTGTAACAATGTTTCAAATAGAAGATAGTCTCTTCACCACTAAGCTATTTTGGTTTAATCACTCTGCTTGGTTTAAAAAAGAACAGAAAGTATTAAAATTGTTATACTTTTGCGATAGGAGTTTGGATGCATAAGCTTTTGCGTTTTACTTATCCTTCAAAAACATTGTTTAACATCAAATATCCAAACAGTACATTTAAGGTCTTGTCAATAACAAAAACTATTTATGAATGTTGGTCGTTATAAGCCTTTGTGTCAGTCCGATCCAACATCGACCCCTTTGTCCTTGAAGAATTCTTGTTATTGATTCATCAACCTCTTTATCAGTGCTTTGTTTTGTTTTATGTTAATCTCTTTATCAGTGCTTGTTATTTGTAAGATTTGGTTTGGTTCTCAACCATTCTTGATGATACCTGCAGCCAGGTAAGAGAAACAGTCTGTGATGTTGCATTCTTGCACAATGAGCAATTTTTTTGTTTTATGTTAATGTTTTTATTATGTTTTGTAAGTTTGAAAATTAATTAAAATGCAATATTTTCTAATTTTATAAAATCTTAAATGTTTACACATTTATACCACTTCTATTCTATTTAAAATTTAAAAATTTTTAAAAAACAATATTTTCAAAAATAAGAGATCCAAAATAAGAACCTACCAATAAAAGAGAAAATTTTATCTAAGAGATCATAGATTCTTATATTCTAAACAGTACACAATTAATTCATAAAAAATTTAAGAACTCCCCTTATATGAACCCCCAATAAACTTGCCCTTAACACTTACAATATGCTCAATAGCCATGTTGATAAAGGCTCATTTATTAGAACATTAAGAGACGCTAAATGTAGTTGACCAGCACGATCAGTATTCTTTTATTAACCCCACTTTCAAGTTTCATTTATTTATTTGTAGTTTCTAAGATGTAATGTATAAATTCTCGAAGTCGTTACAAAGTCATAACCCTGTCATATCACCAAGAGCTATTAAATGCGATATACTGTAGTACTAGTACTACTAGGTGCTTCCCCACGCAACGCGTGGGTTATGGTGTAGTTGGCACTTTCTTGTTTTTTTTGGTCTTTTTCATTTTCTTTTTTGTATTATTTCGTTTTAATTAGGCATATACGGGGTTTGCCATCACTTTTATTTATAAACTATATGTTTATACCATTTCGTTCAGATGTGTATAATTGTGGCGTTTACTTTTTATGAATTATGAAGATGTTGTTTCTTACTTTTGAGGATCCAATCTTATCATTGTATAATATTGTTTCCAATACATTTATTGTATTATATATTTTCTAATTAACTGCTTATGTAAACCCTTCATACGTTGATGTTGCAATAATAAGTTATTTTTTTAAAATATCTTCCGTGTAAGTGATTATGTTTGTATGCCCATGTTTTGGTCTAATATCAATAAGATCGTTTATGTTTTTCTTTAGTTGGCTTTGAAACCAATATTGAGTTAAGCAAATAATGGGTCGAATTATGGTGTTAATAAGTAATATAAATTCTTATGTATATATATTGTATATATGTGACTATAAATTTAGCTAACTAAAAAATATGTAATATTTAAATACAATATTACAATAGGAGGAATGAATTAATGTACAATTATTGGATAGGAGAATGTTTACTATAAGATGGTAATCCAAATTAGATAATGGAGATGAATCTTTAAAAAATAGAACAATGTAATATCTATATATATATAATACTTTCTAAATTAAAATATAGAATCAAACTCTTACAACACATATGAGATATAACAACATTTGATATTGGTGGGAGAGGAAGAGAGAATGATTACTTATAAGATAATAATCCAAATTAGATAAAGGAGATAAATCTTTTAAAATAAGAACAATGTAAAATATATATCATGTAGTCTCTAAAATTAAAATTTAGCATTAACAATTTACAATGATATTTCATTTTTTTTTTAAACCCATACAACAAAAATAAGAAATCAAAAATAACAAAAAAAAATGAAAAATGATTTGAGGTATTGTAGAAGAGAATGAGAGAATGTGAAAATGAGATAGTAAAAGAATGTCAATATGAGAGAATGATAGATTGAGAGAATGCTTATTTATATGATAAGAAATGATGGAAGTTACATTTAGAACTATGGAGTTACAATAGTAATTTATTGTGTTTGAATAAAATTGAGTGGTAGAATATGATTAATGCATAATTTATTTTATTTTCAGTTATAATTTTATTTTAATGTGTGAGTTAAATGTATTGTGTTTATTGGATCTTAAATATTGTTTAAAGCAATTAGAAAGCAAATAAAAAAATAAAAAAAAATTAGAAAACATTAAATGAAAATCAACCAATAAGGAGAGACCAAAACCTTACTTTTATATATATGATATATTGCTTTAAACTTTGAAATGAGAAATATATTATAAACAATAATTTTACATGAGAAATATATTAATTTAGCCAACCAAAATATGAATATAAGTTTAGCCAACCAAAATAAATAAAAAATATTAAAATTTAACCAAAAATAATTTCTCTTGAAAGATAATAAGTTAGTAGGAGGAATGAATTAATGTACAATTATTGGATAGGAGTTACATTTGAGTTAAATGGAGTTACATGTCTTTAATTATAAATAAATATTTTAATTTTTTATAACCTAAAATAAAAGGAATACCAAGTGGCTGAATCAAAATTCACATGATTTGGTTGTTTGTTGATATAAACTCAACACTTACACATAATATTTCAAAATAAAAAATATTACTTTTTAAGTGACAAACTAAATTAGTTTTCTTATAAAATTATATGAATTCTTCAATCTCAATAATTTTTAAAATCCCAAGGATAACTTATATTTTTTTGGTTTTTACTCATCAATTTAATTTATAGTGCTAGATTTCATACTAATGGTTTCATCTTTAGAGAATTTAGTGAAATGATATTTTTAAAATTATATTTTATTTTTATATTTAAGTTCCAGTTGAATATGTTTTGTTTTTTGGATCATTTTTTATTTTGATTAAAGACACAAAAAACCAATTGTTTAATTATGTTCTTTTTGTTTTCAAAAACCTCAAATCATAAAAAAAAAATATATATAATATTGATCTCTGCAGATTTAACAATTGGATCACAAAACAAAATAGTCTTTATAAATGGATAAATGGATAATTATATTGATCTTTAAATATTATATTGATCTTTATAAATTATTTAAAATGATACATGAATATGTGAGATAACCAGAGACATAATAGATAATTACATATGGATCATTTCAACTTTATGATCTTATTGTGTGGTGAATATTGTAAGGAAGTATGAAAATAATGACTTATAAGATGTTAATATAAAATAGAAAATGGAGATAAACATTTTAAAAGATTAAAATAAATATATAAGATATACATATCATACAAACTCTAAAACTAAGCTTTTACAATGATATTTGATTTGATTTTTTATAACCCATACAACAACAATAACAAAAAAAATACAAAACAAAACAAAACAAAACAAAAAAGAGATTTGAGAGTAGTGGAAGAAGATGAGAGAATGAAAGAGTGATAGACTAAGAGAATAAGATAATGAGTATTTATAGGAAGAGAAATGATGAAAAATTACATTTAGAAAAATGAGAGTTACAATTCTAATTTATTGTTTTGTTTTAATACAATTGATTAATACAACTTAGTGGAGAAATAAAGTTAATGCATAATTTATAGGGAGAAGCTATAAAGATTTCAGTTTTATATTATGTGAGTTAAATGTGAAAATTAATTGTTTTAAATTTGTGTTTTAATATAATTTTTTTTTTGTTAAAATTGCATTGCCAAGTGAACCAATAAGGAGAGACTGAAACTCTACTTTTATATATATGATTAGTTAATAAGACCATCATTACTGCAGTAACGACGACATCGTTACTTTAAAAAATATATATATATTATTTTAATCATATATATATATTGTTATATTTTTATTAGTGGTAACCATTAGAAATATGACATGTGGCTATTTGCTAAGAGTACTGATACTTCAGCAAGTAATTGAAGTATCGATTCTTTTGTTTTTTTCATCTCTCTTATTGTTATATATTATTTTTAAAGCAACTCTCTTCCTGAGTAACCCTCACTAATGATGCTCTAACAATTTCAACAAATTTGGTGGAAGAGGAATTTTAAAGAATTATACCTTAAAATTCAAATACTAGTTCGGTACAAATAATTAACAAGAAGACTCAGTGTTGAAAGGGAGGTAAGAAGCACGATATCCAGGAGTGTTAGGTAGCCTCCCTCTAAAATTAAATAAAATTTACTAAAATAACAAAACATTAATTCAAATTAATACTAATGTTTTATCCCATTTGCGCATGGTTTAGTCGAGTTAGTTCATTTCGCAACAAACTCACATTTTATAAATCACTTACTTCATTTAAATGCATAGACAACTAATCTAAAATTAGCAAATACGTTATCTATTCACTACGTGGTTCCAAGAAAAAGTTGACCGTATTGCACGTTTGTATCATTGTACACAATAAAAGGAAAAGGGCCAATGCCTACCCTCTCGGCCCACTATGATATGGATGTACAGTATTTCATTTTCAGATTAAATGGGCTTTGCAAAATAAACCTGGCTTTTTTTATGGCAGTTCAATTTGGTTATCCTTATCCCTCAACAGTGAAATTAGTAAAAAAAAATTAAGCTCTACATAAAATTTTGATACAGTATCCCATAACAAATTAGTGGAATTTAGATTATTCGTAATAATCAGATATGAAAGTAATGTACTAATGTAGATATCATCAAAAGTATAAGTCATCAAAAGTCAAAACATATCTATGAAGGGTTCGGTTTCATAAAGTATAAGTCGCTAATTATAGCTCTCTCTTTTTTTTTTTGGTCATCAAATCTTAAATGAAGTGTTCGTGTTCGTATTTTATTATTTTAAACTGCATAAAATTTAGATTCTTTACTGAGGAGGTCTTTCTGGGCTTTACTCTTTAGTACGATACTTTTGCAGTTTTGTTTCATGATCTTGTGAAAATTTTGAGAACTTGTGTGTAAGAAATTTAGACGCTTAGGTACCAAGTTGAATCATGATGCATTAATTAATTTCTCCAAAGAGAACCATGAGCAACTATTTTGGCTGGTCGATTCGGTTCATATACATCCTGTATCATAAAGTTTCCAGCTGAAAAGAGCATAAAGTAAATTTAAAAGGAAAAATAGAACATATCGATCATGATCACTATCGTATATATTGATATTCTCTTTTTCATGCAAAGTGTGCGGCAATGAATACAGCTACAAAACTTCATCCAGAAAAATATGAAATACATTAATGAAACATACGTATATATGGTAAATTTATATAAATTTCAAATTCAATAACACAAGATTTCAGATGATTTTTAAAAATCATTGATTCAATAACAGTGGATTTTAAGAATACTCCAAAATCTTCTAAAATGTCAAGTTCAATACACCTTCCTAAGACTCACTAGTGTCACATACTTAGACGAATATGTAGTTTGAAGATGAAAACAGTAAAATAAGACTAACGTNTAAGCTCTACATAAAATTTTGATACAGTATCCCATAACAAATTAGTGGAATTTAGATTATTCGTAATAATCAGATATGAAAGTAATGTACTAATGTAGATAACTAAACGTTTTATGTCATCAAAAGTCAAAACATATATATGAAGGGTTCGGTTTCATAAAGTATTAAGTCGCTAATTATAGCTCTCTTTTTTTTTTTTGGTCATCAAATCTTAAATGAAGTGTTCGTGTTCGTATTTTATTATTTTAAACTGCATAAAATTTAGATTCTTTACTGAGGAGGTCTTTCTGGGCTTTACTCTTTAGTACGATACTTTTGCAGTTTTGTTTCATGATCTTGTGAAAATTTTGAGAACTTGTGTGTAAGAAATTTAGACGCTTAGGTACCAAGTTGAATCATGATGCATTAATTAATTTCTCCAAAGAGAACCATGAGCAACTATTTTGGCTGGTCGATTCGGTTCATATACATCCTGTATCATAAAGTTTCCAGCTGAAAAGAGCATAAAGTAAATTTAAAAGGAAAAATAGAACATATCGATCATGATCACTATCGTATATATTGATATTCTCTTTTTCATGCAAAGTGTGCGGCAATGAATACAGCTACAAAACTTCATCCAGAAAAATATGAAATACATTAATGAAACATACGTATATATGGTAAATTTATATAAATTTCAAATTCAATAACACAAGATTTCAGATGATTTTTAAAAATCATTGATTCAATAACAGTGGATTTTAAGAATACTCCAAAATCTTCTAAAATGTCAAGTTCAATACACCTTCCTAAGACTCACTAGTGTCACATACTTAGACGAATATGTAGTTTGAAGATGAAAACAGTAAAATAAGACTAACGTAGATAAAATATAATTAAAATAAAACTATGTAGTTGAAGATGAAAAATGAAAAATTATGAAACAATTTTATTATACTTCTTATATATCAACTTAATGTTACTTCTGGTTAAGTTTTTCGCACTTAAGGGTAATCAATTTAATCATATATGAACTTAATTTGCCTTATAATTTAGGAATATATATGACTGGTATTATGTAGTGAACAATAAAAAAAAAATCCAACTTATTTCAAAGTCAAAAATTGCGTGCAGTGCACAGGTAATAATGAAAGTAAAAAAAAAAGATCTAAAAATTATATGCAATGCTGGAAAGAAAACCATGAACATTTGATAGATCTCACTGTGAATAAAGAAAGGTTGCTTTCCAAAATCTATTTTAAGAAATTATGTTTAAAATTATATTTAGAAACTGGCTATGAGGCACTCTGCTGGGTTTCAACCAAACAACAATAACAAAAAAAAAAAAAAAAAAAAA